>NW_027397072.1:54528187-54608421 GCF_003265705.2 Callorhinus ursinus
CCCTCCCCTCTAGAACCCTCAGTTTGTTTCTCAGAGTCCATCGTCTCTCATGGTTCGTCTCCCCCTCTGATTTCCCCCCTTCATTCTTCCCCTCCTGCTATCTTCTTTTTTTGGCTAGTTTTTAATGGCTGCTCAAGACCATGAGGAAATTGTTGTAAAAGAAAAGTGAGATATATTTCTCTAACAGTTATTCAAGTGTCTGTGTTTTAGAAATCAGTTATTCCTTTTAATCATTAAAGCACTATGAAAAATGGGAGGAAAAATAGCATTCAATCTACCACAGTAGCATAACCCTTAGCTTTGTTTTCCTTTCCAGTCTTATATACAATTTTGTATAGTTGTCAGTGTGGATATGATTTTTGTCTTTTTTTATTTTGTGTTTTGTCATATGCAAATGTTGCTGTTTCCATCATTACCATTCTAATGACTATGTAATATTATATGCTATGGATGTATCACAGGTGTCCTTAACCATGTCTTTGTTAAGCATTCAGTTTGCTTTAAGCTTTTGTTTATTGTTTTGGGAGAGTGACTTTAAAATAATGAAGGAATGAGTATCATCATGTATATAACTTTTTAGAATAAGCATATTTTGTGATTTTTAAAATTTATTGTCAGACTTTCCAAAGTACCCATGTACATTCTGAGCTACAGTAGATGAGGTGGATTTCCAGTCTACCCTACCAGCATTGATTTTCCTTTTTTCCTCTAAATTTATAGATAAAAATAGTAGTCCATTCCAATTTGTCTTAACTTCTTTCTGTATTTGTTTATCAGTTAGTTTTGCTTTGTGAATTGTCTGTTTATGTTCTTTGCTCATTTAACTATTGCAAATTTCATATGAATCTTATCAATTTGTATGAACCCTCTAGAGGGTTCACATTTGTGAGAATTTCTTTTCTCCTTAAAGTGGCCTTTTTAATGACCGACTTTATTTTATCCTTGGAGATAATCTAGTGGGATATCTCCCCTTTTCCTGAGTTTATTATCTCTTTTAAGGATTTTTTGCCCTTTTCCTATTCTCTCTTAAGTACTTGCCTTTTAGCCATTTTATTAAATGCATTTGTATTTCTCATAGGCAGTGATGAGTTTAGTTAGTAGTCCTGCAATTTGCATTAAAAGGAGAAGCATTGAGAAGAAATATGTGTTAATTTTATTTAATATTTCCCTCATCTCTATTGCCACAGGGAAATTAAACTTAATTGTATGTGAGATAGTATTCTAAAACCCCATATAAGAAATCATAAATGTAAAAATTAGAATTTGTTCATCTGTAGAAGAAAAATGGCAATGATTATATGGGTAGTATGGAAAAAAATTAAAATGACACTGATATTATTCTAAATAAATAGTACATTAGGTTTAGGCTCAAAGAAAGACATGATCTGAATTAGTAACATTTGTGTTTCCCTTGTCAGTCATACCTTGTTGATAACTTCAGAACAGTTGTTGGCTTTTCTGTGTATCTATTAAGTTGGAAATCAAGTCCGACAGTAACATATGGGTTATATCTCTGATATTAAATACAACTTGCCCAAGTAGAAGTCAGAAATATATGAATATTTTTCAAGTGTTATGTTATCTATAATATGGCCATATACACAGGAAGTCATAGGAAGAGAATGCAGAAAATAAATGTCATCAATCACTATTGAATTTTGCCAACTCACTTGTATGCACAACAGGAACTGTGAAGGTGTGGGACCCAAGACAAAAAGACGATCCTGTTGCTAATATGGAACCTGTACAAGGAGAAAACAAGAGAGACTGTTGGACTGTGGCATTTGGTAAATTATTGAAGAACCTTGCATTTGAGGTATCAGATGGTAAAAAGCACAGTGCTTTAAGAAATTCCCGATAGTCTCATTACACTGTTTTGTGGATTATTATAGTTTACTTAGACTCCAGTGAACACTTTCACTTACCCCTTCAGTAGAGAATCTCAGCAAATGAACTTTTTCTTTAAAAAACAATATTAGATAACCAATTTAATAATCTTGATGTCCTGTCAGGATTAGCAAAACGAGATTCTGCCTAGTGTGGGTTTTTTTTTTTTTTTTTGGTGTGATTTGGTACGAGTTGTATGTGTAGTTTTATAACATTATTTTAGCAGCCTTCAAATGAGCATTTAAAAGATCTGCAATGTATCTTGATTTCCAGGAAATGCTTATAATCAAGAGGAACGTGTTGTTTGTGCTGGCTATGACAATGGAGATATCAAACTGTTTGATCTCAGAAATATGTCATTGCGGTGGGAGACAAACATAAAAAATGGGGTAATGTACATTTGGGTTCTTTATAGTTTGAGCATGTTTTTATCCACCTCTGAACTACTTCAAAAGGAGAGCGCCTCGGATGACTCATCTTGTACAGCCCTTCTGCCAATGGTTTTTAACTCTTGGGGCTGTGCAGCCTTTTGAGAACTTAATGAAAATCATGGATCCTTTCTTCAGAAAGTGAACACATATTTAGATGTGGTATGACAATCCCTGGTGAGTCACCAGCCCCTGTGGCCTATCTGTGGACCCCTGTGGGCTATGCAGTGTGATATTAAAATGAGCTAGTAAGAGGCCTTTTTTTTCTGCTAATATTAGAAAGCTTGAAATAGTAATAGCCTCCCCAAGTACTTTCAGATTTTTGGGTCCTGAGTTGTATACCTTTAGTGAAGAATGTGATTCCTTCCTGTTTTCTAAAATCAGCTTTGATTGTACTATATAAAATAATTATGTAATAACAGTAAAAAATTATATGGCTTTCCAAATTAATCTGCCAGACAGGGGAACTCAAGATGGTTTTGTTGATCCTATGAACCAAGAAGAAATTTTTTCAGTTAAAAGTATTTGATGTATTAATTCTCAAAACATAAAATGATTAATTGCTTTCACATGAGCTGATAATTTTAAAGTTGTTTTACTTAGTTTAAAAGAACCTCCTGAATAGTAATCATTAGGCCATCAATAATAAATATTTTCTATTTCAGGTATGTAGCTTGGAGTTCGACAGAAAAGACATAAGTATGAATAAGTTGGTAGCTACATCACTGGAAGGAAAGTTTCATGTTTTTGATATGAGAACACAGCATCCAACAAAAGGTTTTGCTTCTGTTTCAGAAAAGGTAAATATGAGGGAAATGTCTTTCTATGAAGAGGAATGTTCATAGCTTGTTTTAGACTAATAAATAGAATTAGTCACCAAGGTTCCTTCCAGGTCTTTATATGAAGGGAGCTATTTTTAGTATGTTCTTGTGGGAACACGACAAGTTTTTCTGTGCAGAGAGTACTTTTCCAAAGTTTATCATTTTTAGATTTATTGATTATAATTAAGGCCTCAGTTGGCTAGGAATCTTATTTTGTAGTTTAGGAACAATCACAAGACAACTAGCTAATGCTAAGAATTGGATCAACAAAACCTAGCCTAGTGTTTTCTAATAAATATATTTGTGTTAATATCTAATTATATACTTTTCAAAACATATCAACATATATATCTTATGTCATTTCATCACACTTTATTTTATATTCTGGTTTGCTATATTAAGTGAAATTATTTAAAGCTTCAATCATGGGCACATAGTAGGTTCAAAAAAATTAGTCATTTACACATATATACATACTTTACCTTGTTCCAAAAGTATTTGAGGTGGCTTAGAAGGAAACATACAGTATTACAACATCAAAAATAGATGAAGAAAGCAGAGCATAGGGAAAATACTGGTTAAAAAGAGAAAAAAAAACAAGATGATGAAGCCTGGAGTAAGGGTACTGCATAAGATTAAACTGAAACACCCTGTCGTTGGCCAGAGATGGGCTGGGAATGTGACTCTGACTTCCTTGAATGTGAAAGTAAAGATCAGTTACAGGGGCATCTGGGTGGCTCAGTTGTTAAGCGTCTGCCTTCAGCTCAGGTCATAGTCCCAGGGTCCTGGGATCAAGCCCCGCATCGAGCCCTGCATCGAGCCCCGCATCGAGCCCCGCATCGAGCCCCGCATCGGGCTCCCCGCTCGGCGGGAAGCCTGCTTCTCCCTCTCCCACTCCCCCTGCTTGTGTTCCTGCTCTCACTAACTCTCTCTCTCTGTCAAATAAAAAAATAAAATCTTAAAAAAAAAAAAAAAGATCAGTTACAGATTTGTAGTTTCCATAAGATTAAAATATATGTTGCTCAGGAAATAAAAATTTACTCTCTTGTTCTCTCTCCCTCCATTGTGGATTCAGTAGTACTTCTCAAACCTTCCTATTTTGTTTTACTTTGTTGTTACTGTTAATTATTATTATTACTGCATATAAATTGCTGTCACTGCCTGATAAACTAAATTCTTAAGGTAGCTATAAATTGCAGTATTGTTTGCCTTCATTATTTCAGAATATAGTTAAGTATCTATCAACAACCTAAAGCCCTTTATTAAATTTTCCCTTATGCAATTATAACACATTTCTCATCCAGTATATATTTTTTAAGATTTTATTATTTATCTGACAGAGAGGAGCACAAGTAGGCAGAGTGGCAGCAGAGGGAGAGGGAGAAGCAGGCTCCTGCTGAACAGAGAGCCTGATGTGGGTCTCTATCCCAGGACCCTGGGCTTGTGACCCGAGCTGAAGGCAGATGCTTAACCAACTGAGCCACCCAGGAGCCCCTCATCCAGGTTATTTTAAGAGGTCATATCCCCTCTTGCTTTTTGTGTGTTTTTTTTTATCAGCTTTCAGAAGCAAAAGAGAAGTTTAAACTAGGAAACAAATTGAAATAGGTTTTAACAGCTTGAACCCATTCACTTGAGGACTCTTACACACGTAAAGGGTGTATTTTGAGATATGGGGGTTTTAATCTGCTAATGGTAATCCTTTTACAAGACTATTAAGTCAAATGCCAAGACTAATCACTCACTGAAATGTGAAGTGTCTAAGAATGATTTAGATTTAGTTGGTCTCACTGTTTCTGCAAAGCAGAATCTTTCCTCCCTCCTTCCATCTCTCCTCCCCCCCCCCCCCCCGTCCCACCCTCTCTCCATCTCTCTCTCTCTCTCAAATTCCTTGCAATGAATATTACACCATTAACACTGATTTACTAGCTGTTGTTGAGGTGCTAACAAGCTGTTAACCTCTCAGTTGCCATTTTTGTCTTTTAGTTTAATGTGACTGATAAAGACCCGGGCTTATTATGACCTTAAACACCATCTATAAGCCCTTGTAGTCCTTATTTTGAAGATTAGACAAGTCAAATGGTATAAATTAAAGATAAGGCTTTAAGTTAAAATTCATTCTGTATATGGGAACTTTTTGTAGTTCCCACTCAGTTTTCTGGGAACCTGAAACTCCTGTAAAAAATAGTCTGTTTTTTTTTTTTTTTTAATTCAGTATCCTTTTTTCCCCTTAGGATGAAGTATATGTTTTTGCATTTTGAGTTTTTCTTCTCCCTCAGAGTAAGCTAGAGATACTTAAATGTGTAAAATCTATTTGCATAATTTATATGGTAGTATAAACTTATATGGACTTTTAATCTAACATTTTTTTTAATCCAGTAGAACTTTGTTTCATAAAGCAATAAAGAAAAATGATGCTTTTCTTAATTTGTGATGGACTCCTATAAATCTCTGTAGCCCTTACAAAGAGATGTGCCAGAAATACTTTAATTACTTCTATAACAGTTGAAATTATAGTAGTAAAAAATTTTTTTTACTGAGTTTCTCTTCTAGGGCAGTCTTTGTTTATCATATAAATGTAAAAACTAGTTATGTGCCTCTCGCCTCTGTAGGCTCATAAATCAACTGTGTGGCAGGTCCGACACCTGCCACAGAACCGAGAGCTCTTTCTGACAGCTGGAGGCGCCGGCAGCCTTCACCTCTGGAAGTAGTAAGTCTCTGCCTATGAACAATGCTCCTTTTTAAGTTACTGGTGGGTGGAAAGTAGGATTGGATTGAACTTTGTTGTCTTTCTTCCTCCTTTGACTCAGTTCATTTTGCTACGATTTTAAATTAAATGGTATTATCTAAGTGTTGTTTTTGTCAGCTTTTTAAAAAATTAATGTACTTATTTTACACTTAGTAAATATTAACCTTCTTTTGACACATTAAATATATTTGTCATTGTAGTTGTGTCTTCCATTTATCAGGGTAGCTTAGGAATAGTTCTTTTCATAGATGAAGATCATGGTTTTTGCTTGTTTTTTATTAATGTTGTTTGTTTTTGTTTTTTTGTTTTGTTTTTGATATGAAAAATGTGACCCAAGGCTTTTGTGAAATGTTACCATCTGGTCGTTAGAACACTACCTCTAGAGAATAGGAAAAGGGTTGGAATTCTTAATTTTAGATCCTGATAATTTACTTGCCCAAGTTCAGATACCATTGTTATGAAAGAACCTGAAGAGCGCTGAGGCCCCTGATGGGTGTCCAAGAAAAGCCTGGTCATTGAGTTTGCTTTCTGTGTGCTGTGGGCAGGCTGAGCTACGGCATAGCTGTGCCCAGAATCCCAAGTGCCCTAAGGTGGCATGTACGAGGCCAGCTGCTCATTTAAAAGGCCCGATAAAAGTTGAGAGTGAATGGTGTTTCTTTCTTCATAACTCAAGGAAAAAAGTCTAACAACACAAGCCCACAAATGAAAGATATTTCAAAAATAAAGTTTGATTAATGATGTAAAAAGAAAAACATCTTCAGCATGGCCGGGACTTTCACATTTGCAAAATACGTGTCTATTTATTAGCTCCTTTTAGAAGCTAGCAGGGAGGTTGATAAACAGGGCTACATTTGAAAAGTGTTAAGATATTTAGGCATCTAGCTGACAAAAAACCGAGAGGGAATGCATTAGATCAAGACTGTGAGTAAAAAGCAGAGGAAAAGTTCTAAGAATTCTGGGAGAATGCCCGGTAGACAGACTATTTGGTAACTTCTCTTTTCCTAGTATCTTGCCCATTATCCTTCCCTGATTCTTCCAGCCCAGTCTGCACTCCCCATTAGGCTCGCTTGTCTCCTTACTTAGTTAAGCCATGCAGCAGCACATCACTATTCTGCCTGGTTACCAAACTCCTTAGGCTGCTTCCTTGAAGAACTGCTTTCAGTTTTCTTTGTAATCCACACATGGAGTTGTATTCCATGTGATGTGCAAACACTTTTGCAGCTAGAATTTTTTTTTTTAAGATTTTTATTTATTTATTTGACAGAGAGACAGCGAGAGAGGGAACACAAGCAAGGGGAGTGTGAGAGGGAGAAGCAGGCTTCCCGCTGAGCAGGGAGCCCGATGTGGGACTCGATCCCAGGACCCTGGGATCATGACCTGAGCCGAAGGCAGACGCTTAACCATCTGAGCCACCCAGGCGCCCCTGCAGCTAGAATTTTTGATGATTGTATAAAGTGGGGTCTTGTATGTAATTAGAAATTTGAAGCTTATCTCAACATGAACTTTAATCCTTACCAGAACAGATATCTAGTCTAATCTTCAAATTGGTTTGGAGATTTGCTGTCGGAGTATTATACCAGCAAAAGAGATTTGGTTTAAGTAAAATGATATTTAGCTTTATTTCCATTTGCCAGTCTCCCTTGGTAGTAATGCAATTAATTTATAAATATTACGGAGCACACGAGAGTTCCTAGAACATCTCATGTAGTTAATTCAGAAACTGTTTTTTGAATGAATGGACCCCAATGTGCTAACTTTTTATGTGTGTATTTGAAACACACACACACATACATTCTCTTTATTGTTGTCTCTTTATTTGTATAAAACACAACATTAGAAAGATTCTTTAAGTATTTATCAGTTGCAGTAATCAACAGAGAAGTAAAAATAGAGTTACTGGACTATATGGATATAAACACAGTGTGGAGAGTGCTAAGATTTCCCTCCTTACCACTCCGGTCTTACTTGCAGCGAATACCCTGTTCAGCGGTCAAAGGAAGACTCTGAGGGAGTAGAGATGGGAGTTGCGGGCTCGGTCAGCCTTCTGCAGAATGTCACCTTGTCTACCCAGCCCATTTCCAGTTTGGACTGGAGTCCAGATAAAAGGGGTCTCTGCATCTGTAGTTCATTCGATCAAATGGTAAGAGTACTGATTGTTACAAAACTCCATAAAATTTGATCTGAAGACTTAGGACTTGAAACCTTCTAGAGGAACACTCCTAGTATTTAGAACGTGCACTGGGATCCTCTGACCCTCATTGAACAAAGCTGGATATGACTGATGAAAACAGGCCCCGGATGCATACGTCCAGACTAGCTTCTCTCTGGGTGTGAAATGCCGAGTGGCATGTTTCGGTGACTGGACTCGGAACTGGTTTGCTGCAGTGCATGGGACACCACTATCTCCAGCTCTGCTTATCTCCCCTCCATTTCTAAGAAGTTGTTACATGTCTATAATTAAACATATTTTAAATTTGCTCTTCATCCCCAGAGTTACATATTTTACCATAACACCTGGTTTAAAATAGTTCTAAAAGTACTGTGAATTAACCTTCATAAATAAACTTTGAGAGATTTCAGTATCGGTAAGTTTCTATAAAGAATATTATTTTATAAAATCCCCAAATGGCATGGTCACACTTAACTGTTTTCAGCTGTACAACTCATAAAATGAAATATTACTTACCAAGTGAATATTTACAATGACCTCTTTTTACTTAAAAAATAGTCAAATTAAGACTTTTGGTTATTGACTGGTAAGTGATGTTGAGATGTATAAGATTATTGGGGTTTTCTAGTCTTATTTTTTGTCAAATCTTTTCATATATTTTATGAATAAATTTGTTTTTGAAGTCTGTGGAAGCTTTGATTTTGTTAATTTAACAGTAGTAATAATAATAGTAGTAGTAAAGCCAACATTGTCACATCTTTGCTTTATAAATGCTTAATTAAGTACCTCTTCATTCACTTTGTTTCTTTAATGCTCACCAGATCTTTTGCTCAGCTCAGAGGCATTCACTTTCATTAAGCTACCCTCCCTCACTCCTCAGCTCAGGAGTCAGCCACCTAAAACATTTGTAATATGTAAGAGTCCTGTGACTTCGTGGGTTCTTGGAAAGTCACTAGTTTGGAATATTAAATTCAGGAAAGTAACCTTTTAAAAAATCCCCAAGATGTTTTTTGCTGTGGACATAATTATGGAAGTAATAATTAAATTGAACTTAAAGCCTGTACCTGCTGGGATTTTTTTTTTTTCAATTTTCAAAGAAAAATAAAAATTGTGAAAGTCTCTCTTAGAAAACTTGTATTTGGTGGTGTAATTAGAGAGGTTTAAGTCAAGAACAATAAATACTTCTAATTTCATTAAATCTAAGATGTCAATTGTAAGATGATCTTCAACCACTGAGAATGGAAAACACTGTCCCTGAAACTCATACACACTTTTTATGACTCAGCATTTCTTTAATGTTCATTGGATGTTCTTTTAAACTTAGATATATGTTTTTCCCTGTGCATCCTTATAAAGGGAAACATATAAAATAAATTTGATATGGTATGCCTCAGATTCTCCTGATTCAGAGTGTGATCCTTCTAAATCGCCTTCCCATGTTTTTCTTACAGTATTGTCCTTTGTACCATAAAAAATGTTGGTGACGCAGCCTTTCTTTGAAACATGCTGCTCTATTGTCTTCAGTTAATTGACACTTACTCTGCAAGTTTTGGTATACACGTGCTGGTGGTGACAACTGTCATGATTGCTGCCTGGCTTACCAAAGGACCGTTTCAGTTGTCTGTTGCTGGGTCACAAATCATTGCAAAACTTAGCATCTGTGCTCCGTGCAGCATCAGCCGGCAGCCTGATGATCTGTCTCCAAGGTGGCATTCAAGTTGTCAGCTGGGACCTCAGCCAGGCCTGAGAACCAGGGGCCTCTCCACATGGCATGTGCTTCCTCAGAGCAGTGGTGGCTGGGTTCCAAGGATGAGCATCCCAAAAGAGAAGGCCAGGTAGAAGCAATATCATTTCTTAATGGCCTAGCTTCATCACTCACTTAGCATCACTTTTGCCACACTCTGTTGAGGGAGTCACAAAGTCCCCCTCCCTCCCCAGTTCAAGGGGAGGGGACATAAATTCCACTTCTTGATGGGGGCTGGGCTAGGTTCTGGAAGAGTATGTGAGGCTTAAAATACTGTGTCCACTTTTGGAAGATACAATCTGGCTTGGTGAGATTACAGGATGAATCTCAATTTCAAAGATGTAAAAATGGGGGAGGAGGGTGATGGCTGGTTAGAACTGATGAAATTTGTTACTTGGAATGCAGCTCTCCTGTCCCACTCATCTGCTTTACACCCCTTCCTGCCCCTAATTTCTTGCAGCCATTACTAATCACTCATGGTACTAATTTTCTCTGAATCTCACAAGCTTTACCATACAACTAGGAGCTACTACCAACTGTTGGCAATACCCTAATGGAGTTCAACTAGTCTCCTGGACCAGGCATTACTTCAGTGTGGACTCCCTCAGTCCTTGGCGCTGTTTTTCAGTATGCCAAGCAATGATGAGAATGTCCTGCACTAGACCATATAAACCAAACATGCAAAAACGAAATGGCACTTCATTTGTATACCATGAGAAGTGAGTCTCTTAGCTACCACAATGCTTAGGTTTGCCAGCTGGTATACCCTCTGTGTCAACTTACCCGATGTGCTGTATTGTTTTGAAGGCTTCCTGTGAGGGTCAAATTAGAAGCAGACATGGATGACATTTAGAAATAATTAATCTGGACCTTGGTGAAGCCTAAAAACCCAACTTTGGGCAGTGAAGCCCTTGGATATTGTGTCCATTTTTGTGTACTTGTTTCCATCCTTCTATAGCACAAACATGTAGCACTTGGCTAGGAATGGTGGTAAATTATCCAATGTTTTGGTAAAGAGTTCCCTAGAATGACTTCCTGGGGTCTCGGCCCTTCCAGGCAAGTGCTACTTTGTAAAGACATGTTTTTCCTTTGGTCACCAGACTGTCCCCTAAAGTAGGTGAAGCAGCAAATAGGCTTTGGATAGAAGGCTGGTTTGTGCAACCTGAGTATAATATCTCAAACTGCATTCAGTTGCTCTGGCTAGTTTGGAAAATAAGCAGGCAGTTGGCTTTTAGCTATGTTACTTAAAAAGGACTGGTTGATTATTTTTGCCCAGGAAGACCTCAGCCCCACATGTCCACCCTTGTATGGTACGGCCCCACCTCATTACTCTGGGTGGGATTAGGCTGCCAGGTTCTTATTTTGCATAGAGCTCTCCCTTAGAGCTGGGCCATACCCAACAGTCCCTATAAGCCAGGGGGCACTAAGCGCATGCTGTTCTCAGACCTGATGGAAATCCTGTCCCTCATCCAGACAGCTGAGGACTCAGGGCTGCTAGGACACTGCCCCCTCCCTCACTCCACCCACACACCTGAATGCTGCCTGGAGTGGTGAGAAGTTCTTTGGTTAGGGCGAGGGTGGACAAGTCGCTGCATGAAAACTGTTTTATCCAGGTCCTGTGAATCGGTATCATTGTGTTGGGATCTAGAGGGAAATAGACCTGCCTGTGCTCAACCTCGAAACACAAAAGTGGGTGGTTCTTAATTAGAACAACCCAGAGAGAGCAGATGCAAATTGGCCTCACAATGCCATGACCATTTATGTCCACAGGTTTTGCATATTTTGCGCCAAACATTAAGTTTGAATGCAGAAACAGATTCTGGCTGTGTTTAAGTCAAAAGGGAGATTCAGGATAAACACAACCTCTGCTGCCAGGGAAAACAAAGATGTCAGAAACAGCTATGGCTGTGACCAAATACAGCTGCCTTTATGTAGTAGCACTGAGGCAATTTTCATGAAGGACTTTTTAACAACTGAACTTTGTTCATGGCGGTCCTCATCCAACTCTGTCCTTAAGCCAACTTAAAACCAGATCATCCGGCAGTGCCCTCCACACAACGTTCAATATATGTTGATTGGTGGTAAAAATTATGAAATCATGGAAAAACAAATAATTAGAAAAAAAGTCCATCTTCTGACCTGTTTTCTCAAGGTATCTCTGCTGATTAGGACTAGATTCCACTGCAGAAAAACCCAAAATATTTTTATTTCTCTTCCTTCCAAAAATCTAGGTTGGCAGTCTAGGCTACTGTGGTGGCTTCATAACAAGAGACCTGATTCTATCATCAGGTTTTTCTACTATCTTCATTATGTATCTTCTACCTCATCATCATTGGGGCTGCTCCAGCTCCAACCATCACGTCCACATTCCAGCCATCAAGAAATAAAAGTAGGAATAGTAAGAAAAAGGATACCCTGCCATTTTAAAGAACACCATGTCTGCTTTCATTTCATTAGCCATGGTTTGGTCATGTGGCCACACCTACCACAGTAAGGCTGAGAAACAGAATTACTCCATGCAATGATATACTCACATCCAGAAGTTCCGAGGAAGACAGGGAAATGAATATTAGGAGACATAATGGATTTAACCACAGTGTCACAGAATAGTCTAGCATAAAGTCTCCCTGGCTAAGGTTTCCCATGAGGTGAAAACCAGGGAGTGATCAATTCATATTTCCTCAGGCTGGATCTGGATCTTGGCAACCAAAATACACTTTTGGTAATTGCATCTTCTCCATCAGCTAGTATAGACGTGACATAGAGGAATCACTTGTTTTCCTCACCTGCTGAATTTCTTTTACTGTTCTTTATATACATTTAGTGGAAGCCTAGCCCTGTATAAAAATATGAAAGGGAAGCTCCCCCTAAAACTCAAAACTGATCTTCTATCCTAAATTTCTTTCCTTGAAAGTTTGTGTTTACTTAATAATAAATTGTTTCAAATCCTAAGCACTGCTTCTATCCACTGGGCAGTGCAAACACATGAGTAATAGAACATGAATGCAACACTTGACCTCAGGCATTTCCGTAAACTCACAAAAGAAACTTGAAGGGAAACAGTATATTTATGATTCAGTGTATATTAGTCTTTGCCTAAAATTACTTTTGTTGGTGATATAGGTGGATAAATTTTGTATTGATATAGAAAAAATAATTTCTGTTAATATTGAAGGATTGTCCATCACAAAATGATTTCATCCTTTTTCTGCATGAGAACAGCCAGAAAGTTTCTGGCACATACTTAGGGCTTTCAGTTATGTGGAGACAGTATCGGATCTACTTCTTAACGGCTTTTAGTGAATTGTCTTCCCCCTGGGTACGAGCCTCTCTCCTAGAGCTGGCTGTGCTTTCTGAATCCCAAGCCTATGTTGTGCCCAAAGGCCCTGTGGTGTGCTGCCCCCTTGTGGGAAAGTGTGGGCATTGCAGTTCATTTATCGCCAAAGAAAATGGATTTTGTTTGCCCTTCAGATGCAACTGGAAAAATCTTCATTGTTCACAGTAGGCACACAAGTCAAACTGGACCGCAAAAAAGACATTATCTTTAGAAATTTCTTCCAAAAATGGGAGTGTATTTATGAAAAGAATGTGATAATACTGTATAGCATGGCTAAGCTTGTACACAATGGGTTTATTTGCCAAAAGTTGTATAATTAGCTTTATTATAGATTCAACCATATTTTTAGTGCACCATGAGAGCTGACTTCCGAAAGGAAACATTTGGATTTTTCTAAAGTGCAGCATTATCTTGTAAAGTAAATAATCTATGCCCCTACCTCCCATCACCCATTCATTCTGTAACTTCTGATTGTAATCAGAAGTATTTCTCAAAGTAAGGACCTCTTTATACCATCAGTTATCTTCCAGCAAAGATTCTAGAATTTACCCCCCAACCTTCCTTGCTCCATATATGCATGGGATATAGTCACTGTTTCCACAAGCTATTTCTGCACAAACAAGTCAATGAGCAGGAACCCTCCTTCTGCTCACTTTTGGCGCTGTGACCACACAGCTCTAAAACAAGCAACACAAAATAATATGGTCAAAAGAGACTCACAATTCTCCCTCACACAGGAGGCTGAAGACACACTTCCTGCTCCTAATTTTAAATCTTCAACTTTTCTTCTTTACCCCTAAGAATGCTCACCCTGGGCTTTTCTTTCTTTCTTTTTAAAGATTTTATTTATTTATTTTGACAGAGAGAGAGAGACAGAGAGAGAGGGAACACAAGCAGGGGGAGTGGGAGAAGGAGAAGCAGACTCTCCACTGAGCAGAGAGCCCGACATGGGGCTTGATTCCAGGACCCCGGGATCATGACCTGACCGAAGGCAGACACTTAACGACTGAGCCACCCAGGCAACGCTGGGCTTTTCATAGCAAAACAGAATGTCAGCCCTGTAAGAGGGCTTCAAGTCTGCTAAGCCCAATCCTTCCATTTGGAGACAGACTCAGGGACTATGTCTCTTGACCCCCTAGTCCAATGCTCTTCGCCCTGCACCACCTGGAAGCTGCTCCATGTGTTATTCCCCCCAAGAAGCAGGGCACCTTTCAGTGTATCCAAGCCAGAAACTGAGATCAGGTGCGCAAACAACACCACGGTCAGAGGCGATAAGGGTAAGCAAATAAATACCAGGGAGGAACAGAAGCAGAGGTTTGGCTCTCAGCACTCTGAAGATAAACAAGTGTTTGATCTGGGCTAAACACATTCCTTATCTGGTGAGAAACAACATTCACACTCAGAGGGAGTCTGTGCTTGCAGCAAGCACATTTGGAACCCTGTGAGTGCTGGCCTGGTCCTCACACCAGCTGATCAATGGATTAGGGGAAACTGTTACCACCCATTCAGGGGTCCCTGAACTCCTGGGAGATCACAGGCTAAAGATTCCAAAGAAGACAGAGCCAAAAGTCTTGGCTGGGGAGTCCTAGTGGCCCCAATCTCTACTCATCCATGAAGGGCCACTGGGGCATGCCATGGATTTTCCAAATCTGTCCAGTAAAGCTTCTTAGACAGAAGTGTCAGAAGCCTCATTCTCTCTCACTGTTCAGATTACTGAAGCAGAAGAAAGCAGTGAAGAATGAACCCAGAGAGAAAACCATTAGTGTGTCTCTAGAGAGACTTGACTAAGATAATGTATATAAAGATAATAATGACAATAATAACAGTTAATATTTACCGAGCACTTACTACGTGCCTGGCACTATACTAAGTGTTTCTCCTGAACTATATTCTTCAATACTCACTGCAAAACTTGGAGGTCAGTCTTATTGTTGGAATTTGCAGTTAAAACATAGACTTCAGGGGCACCTGGGGGGCTCAGGAGGTTAAGTGTCTGACTCTTGATTTCAGCTCAGGTTGTGATCTCAGAGTCATGAGACGGAGCTGCGTGGAGCCTGCTCAAGATTCTCTCTCTCCCTCTGCCCTGCGCCCCCCTTTAAAAAAAGACTTTAGGATATTAAGAGACTTACCCAAAATTCCACAGCCAAGAAGCAGGAGATCCAGCAGTAGAGACATAGTTTATCTATCTCTAGAACCCAGACTCTTAATCTCTTCTTTTTCATACATTGCCATAAGCTGTTTGATGCATTTTTTCCCCCATCTATTTCACTACTTTAAGGATACAAGTCCTGTTAGAAAGTGTTATCATGGTGAATGGAGCCTATAGCATGGATTCTCATGAGAGCAGGAGGCACTGAGGGAGCACTGATAGGGTTGGTGGGCGGGGGGGCTGCAGTAGGGGAGGTAAATGGACCCTTGCTGGGTTCTGCCATGGCGGGCTCTGGCTTCCTTCCCACCCTGGGTGCCCTGTTGTCTCCCACTGTGCAGCAGCAGTGGCCTCCCCTGCCTACTCTTTCCTCCTTCCTCCATGACAGGAACCTGTTTTTATTGCCACACATAATAAAGATTACATTTGCCAGCCTCCCTTTTAGCTAGGTGTGGCCACCACTGACCCTGAGCGTGGGCTTGCCCTCTAGTGACAGCAGAATACAGGGTGTGAGGAGCCTGGGGGCCTGATATTGGAGAACCCAAGGCTGTTTACCTCCACTGCTTCCATATGACAGACAAATGCACTTGTGTTGTGTTTAAGTTCATAACTTGGGATTTTCTCTTTGTATGCATGGATACCTGGTCCTAACTACTAACATTGATTTTTCTTCTTTTTACAAAGGGGGAAACAAGGTCAGAAAGAGTAAAGAGTAAATAACTCTACCCAAAGTCATACAAGTATTACTCGGCAGAATTTAGATTTAAATCTGTCTGACCCCAGAGTTTGCCTTTCCAGCACAGTCTCTACTAGTAAAAGTAGTGGGAGCATGCACGTATTTAGTGCTCTGTAATTTGGAAACATTTTCTCATGCATTATGCAAGGTGTATAGTTTGGGATTTGGGGGCTGCAAGCAACAGCAATAGACTCTAGATAACTTACACTAAAGTGGACTCAATTAGGAGGATTTGGGGAGGTGTATCAGTCAGCGTTCACTCAGAGAAGCAGAACCACTAGAGAAGCAAAATTGCTAGGGATTATTTTACAGACATTTGACCTCATACTGTTGTGGGGGCTGGTTAAACAGTAAGACCACTGTCCTCAGTTCTGAAGCTGGGGCTTGCGGTCCAGAGGGCAGACAGTTAGCAGGGCAGCTGAATGTAAAGTAGGGGAGAGCAAGAACAGCTGGAACCCACACACACCAGCTGGGGACCACAAGGATGGACGGCAACCCATGCCTCTGACCTCGGGGGCAGGGATATCCTGCAGACATCGGGACTCTTTTATGACAATTCTTGAAACACACACACACCTGGCCCATAAGTTGGAAAAGCTGAAGGAGGATCCTGGGAAAGGCCACTGCCTCTTGCTAACAAGGTGAGCCAGCCAGAATGACAACAATGTGGTCTACAGAATGGATGCTTCTCTTCCACATTCCAAATCTCATCCTAGAATCTCTCTCCTGGCCCATCCTACATGAAAACATATAGGAAAGGGAGTTCTGGGAAGTGTAGTTCAGCTTAGCCAGGTTGGCATAATATAAAGCCACCTCAGGTAGCTTAGGGAATTAAAGGAAAAGCTGCAGAATCAGACTGTGGACAGGAAAGAAAGCAAGGCAGCTCAGGGTAACTGGCAGATGACACTCAGATTCTCTCCAAGTCTGAGTCACCTCCAGCTGCGCTCCCTCCTTGTACTGCTCAAATTCACAGGACACAGTCTGGTCGGCTGCTGGGATCCTGTGCTCATGCCTTGGCCAGAGAAGAGCAGACTCCTCAGTTGACCGTCCAAATAACAGTGCATAAAATGGGGGAGTGGTGGTCCCCCAAAGGGAAATCAAGGTGCTGTTACAAGAAATAAGGGTGTGCATGCTGGAAAGGCAGACACAGTGGCTACCCTTGCACATGCTGAATGCTGCAGAACAGGAGGCAGGAGGCAGTGAAACCAAGTTCTCTCCTGTCAGGTCAGCCTCTATTCAGAGCGCATGTTCCCTCACCAGATCCAGGTTTGGCTGAGCTTTTGAACAGCAGAGACATCTTCCCCTTCCTCTGTGGTGTCCCTTGCAAATACCCAGCCATAACAAAGGACTGAAGGATGGAGTGAAGATGTCAAAATAACTCCACAATCAGGGCTCAGGGTTGCCACCCTTCTTTTTCTCAGGTGTGGTGTACGTGTGTGTGTGTGTGTGTGTGTGTGTGTGCGCCTGTGTTTGTGATGTGTGTATTTTCTAGAAGGGTACAAAACTTCCAGATTTTCAGAGGAGTACATGACTCCCAAAAAGGTAACAACTATCGCTTTACATTTGGTAAAATTCTGCAATTCCCTATGTTCCAGCAATTGATACTTATTACAAAGTGGCAGAAAGTGGTTCCCAAAGTGGTGTGTAGTGTAGTGATCAAACCGGTGGACCCTGGAGCCCAGAATGCCTTGGAGAAAATCCTAATTCTACCACTTCCTAGCCAGCTGACCCTTGACAAGTTCCTTAACCTTACTGTGCCTTGCTTTCCTCCTCTGTAGAATAAGAACAATAATAATAGCTGTAGGTTTGTTGTGAGGGTTTAATGAGTTTGTACATGTAAAGGGCTTAGACTTATGTCTGACACATAGCATGTCCTCATACAAATTTAGTCATTATTTTTTCCTAACACTGATTCAGTATTTGTGGAGGTGGGAGGCATAATCTCTGAACTTGAAGAACTTAAAACTGAAGAGATAAGGTCATCCTATGGAAACAAGAGCCAATGACCGGGGCATTGTTAAATTGTGTGGTGCCACCTTGGGTAGGAATTGAGAAGAAGGGCAGAGTGGTAAAGGAAGTTGAGGTTCAGAAGGGGTTGGCAGAAGAGATGGAAGTCTTGCCCTGGGCTTGACGGCTGGTGGCACAGGCCAGGGAAGGTGGTCTGGAATGAAGATGTTGATGATGGGCACGGGTGTGGCACACTGGGGAGAAAGACTGTCATGGTAGAACAGAAACAACACTGATGGTGGAATCAGAAAGCTGCAGTGTTAGTCATGCCTTTTTGGGTTTGAGACATAGGAACTCTGGTTTAACACTGGGTTAATAAAAATGGGGAGGTGTGAAACGTACGAAGTCCAGGGATAATTTACCGCTGGCATGGCTAAACCAAGATGCAAAGCTCATGCAATGCTGCCAGGGTAGAGTCTTGGAGTCATGGTCCCCCTTCCTCTGGGTTGATTACATTCTCAGGCAGGCTCTCCCCCCATGGTGGCTGAAGAGACCGAGTATATGTCAGCTCAGCTGAGCAGCCCCTGTGGGCTGAGGGCATGTCTCCTCACCAGATCCAGTGGAGGTCTTGGGATCAAGGCTTATTGGCCAGGGTGGTCCCAGACCTCCCTGAGCTAACTTGTGTTGGTCAGGGAGAATGAGTGCTCTCATTATTCAGGCCCAATCCTGTGCCCACAAAAGTCCAGACAGTGCTGAAAAGATCGGGTGGTTTCCTCCAGCATGTGAGGCTACCATCGCTACAAGATGCAGGGGAATGGCAGCTGTGCAAGCCAAAACAGCATGCTCTGGGGAGACACAGCCCCAGTCCTGCTCTTCACATGCTCCAGGTCTAGCTTGAGGCTGGTACCTGCAAAACCAGTAAATGGGATAAGGTATGCACAAGCCCTCTGGAAACTGAGACAACCTCCCACATATCTAAAAGTTAAGAGGAGACCCGCATGGTCAGACAAGAGAGAAGACATCTAGAGCACAAATAAGGGAAACAGAGTCATCAGGATGGGTGTGGGCAGAACCCTGAAGAGAGCATAGAAACAAAGACCAAGAAGTCCCTGAGGCAGAGGAACAAGCATGGGTGCTGAGTAATTGTTTGATGTTTGATTCAAAAGCATACATCACTAAAGGATAAATAACTTGCAAAAGAGTCAACACAGTGCTAGCTGCAGGCCTCAGCCCACAGGCATTCTCATCAGTAAGCAGTGGGGAAGACCTGGCTACAGTTCTGGGCCCCCAGGGCCTCCTGCCCTCATAACTCTATTGGGAGCAGCCTCGGAAAGCAAGGAGAAACATGGGATCTGTTAATTAGCGTAGCTGTCGGGTGCCTGCCTGCCATGGGGCAAGGACACCCAAGAGGGCCTGGTCCCTCGGGCTGGGCTGTTATTTACCTGGCCCACTGTGGCCCAAGGCAGGAGCAGCACTCTGGTGACCTGGTGCTTGTCCCCAAGGAGAAGTAATCTCTGAAGCAAGATGCAAAGCAGTGCAAATCCAGCGAGTCAAGCACCCAGAGGTGACCATGAGGCCTGCTCTGCATATAATAGGCGAAGGTCTCTTAGCGAAGCCATTCCAATCTACATGCCAGGGCTGCTCCCCTCTGAGGGTGACCACCTGTGCTGGGATGCTGCTGGGCTTTTAGTGCAAAAACCAGAAAAGACCAGGATGAGTTAGTCATCCTACCAACCTTCAAGGACTGAACTTTTCTCTGACTTCTGAGGAACTGACCAGGAGGAGCATGAACATTATGTGAAGGGAGGAAAAGCCAACAGGGCTAATTTGGACTTTGCTTGCCCATGCTTTGGGGGCCTCAAAACAAGGATAGAAGCAAGATTGTCTGCCTGGCTTGCCATTCACTTCAAGGCAGGTGACACCATCTTTGCTATTAAATATGGAATACTTGCAAGCCAAGAGAGGTTCCTACAGGAAATTCAGAGGGGAAGCAACAAATACTGCTCACAGATCATTCATGGGCCAAAAAGCATGTACTTCCAATCAGATAAAGAGGAAAATCAATAATTATAACAAAACATTGTCATGGAAGGAAAAATAGAAGCTCCTGCCCCTTCCTTGAGACACAGGGCCTGTCCTGTCAATAAATTGAACAGATTCAGAGTCAGTTAGCCTTTTTTGAGCATCTGCTATGTGCCAGAGGAATTACACTCTTTTATTATGTAATTATTCTCATTCTGTTAAGTAGAGATGATTATCCCCATTCTACCCATGAGGAAGCCAAGGCTCAGAGCAGTTGAGCGAATTGCTTAGGTGACACTTAGAATATAGTAGAGCCAGGATTTCCCTCTGTTCTGCTCTGCATCTGGTGTCCCTTCTCTGACAGCAGGCTAAATAACTCAGGCATTAATCATACATTACTCACAACAGAGATTCTCTGGATTTGACTGCATTGACTGTGAATCTTTGCCACATTTGATTCCCATTTGACAAGTTCTACAGGAGTTTTAATCTACACGAATGTGTAATTTAAAAAAGGAATTTTATTTGCTGTCTTTATCAGTCAATGTGGGACTTGGTTTGGGACTCAGACACTTGTCAGTCACTGTCTTTGACACCTGTCACCTGCAGGGTGAGTGTTCCTGATATGGGGAGGGAGAGGACCATGGGGAGACAGGTGATGGGCCATTACAACGGTCAGGAAGGATCCTTTGGGGATACATGAGTAAAGTCACTCCTGCCTGATCCTCACCAGGGACAGGAGCAGGCTTAGCTGCCAATAAAGGCCCGTTAATCTTTGGAATGCTACAGCCATCACATTTATTCAATAGCAAATATGGATTGTTAGGCTAACCTGACCATAACTTAGAACAGGACTCTCTAAATTGTGCCATTGGTATTCATCACTGTAATAAAATTGTCTAATTGAAAAAGTCCATATTGACAAACCAACAGGAAGTACACTGATTTAATAGTAGCTTTGAATTATTAATTCTGCAATTTTTTATTCCATAGAGCTATTACATTTTTCATCAGATGGGCCTTCTCTTAAAGAGGGCCAAAGGGTTATTCTGGAAAATTCCTGAGACTGAAGTAAGAACATTTTATGGATTCTGTGAAAAGTTATTTGGCTTTTTGTATGCACTGGTGTGTGTGTGTGCGTGTGTGTGTGTGTTTGTGCATGTGTTTGACTGATTTCCTTAGGTGATCTGAGCTAAAGACAGGAATTTAAAGTTTGCTTTATTAGTTCTGTGGACTGAGATTACCATTTGGGGAAGAAGAGATGGGAGTCAATGTAAAAGGTCACATATCTGGTCACACTGACCTCTCCAAGGACAGCCCACTTTGGGCACAGGTATGCACACTGTGGTGATAATCCATAGCACATGACCAGGCTCATAGCAAAGACTGGCTTATTGGTTAAATGGTTGAAAGGAAAACTGGGTCATTTAGGAATTCAGCGGCATGTAACAAAGACTCAGAATATAGGGGTTTATCCTCTCATATAATGGAAGTCAAGATGTGGGGAGTCTAAGGTTGTGCGGTAGTTCTCCATGATTCAGCCTCCTTTCTTTCTTCTCTAGAATCCCTAATGGATAGTTTCCATCCTCAAGATCACATCTAATGAACTTGGCTACTGGAATGTTAGCCATAAAACCACTACATATGTTGGAAGAAGGCATAAAGGCAGAAGGGCAGAAAGTGGCATAACTTTCAGTGAGCAATACTGCACGATGTTCCAAACATTGCCACTTACAGCTCAGGGGCCAGAGATAGTCATGTGGTCATACTTCACTGAAAGTGAGGCTATGAAGTGTAGTCTTTAGGTAGGCATACCACCACTCTGAAATAAAACAGGGGATCCCTACTCAGGAATTAGGGAAAATGAACATTGATTTTGCACTAGTAGTTTGTCACAAAACACCATTACATTAGCATGAGGGAGACAAATTGACAACATCCATCAAAATGTTAAATATTCACAGTCTTTGAACTAAAAAACTAATTTTTAGAAATCCTTTCTATGTATTTACTCTCACATATATGCACACACAAATATGCATATAAGTGCTTACAATAGCATAGCATAGCACTATTAATATCACAAAATTGGAAACAAACTAAATGTCCACTGACAGTCAAATTGTACAAGAAGCTATTATATGCACCATGGGATACTATGCAGCTGTGGAAGAAGAATGAGGAGACTAGAAGTACTGAGATGGATAGGAGGCATTACTAAATTAAAGAGCAAGTTGCAGAATATTATACATATTATAAGTATAATATCCCATTAGTAGAGTTTTATTATATGTATTCCTGTATCAAAATCTTTGTGGACAGATGAAGGAGACTGTGTAATTTGAAAGAGCTGCCAGAAACTCTAAAACAGAGAATCATAGTTAATAACTGTGATGAACCCCTGAGAACAAATAAATGAGTGGAGTCCATGGTTGGAGAAAGTGCTACCAGTCTGGTTTCCAGAAGAGTTCTGCTTGTACCAAATTTGCACCAAAATATTGGGTGGGCCAATCAGATGTAAGGCCTTTGTGGTACATCTTAATGATGAAACTGGGGTGGTTCCTGGCAGGAAGGTGTACAAGATACCCCGAGGTAATACTCTACTACAGTGGCATTGCATCCAGGTGATGACATGATTTTTAATACATTGAGCTCTCACCAGAAACAGAGGGAACTTTCCAATGATAATAAAACAAAAGAATAACATACAAACATGCAAAGTAAGCTAAAACCAGGATTGAGAAAGGAAAGAAAACTGCAAATTTGGAAGATAAATGACAATGCCAGCCACAAATGCAGGGACTGGAAGCTAAACTCAGCCTGCTGCTGGAGCCTATTCCCTCATTAAGAAGGTTAAAGCTGTCTCCTGTTGGTGGTATACATGACTCCAGGAATAAGTCAATGCAAATTCCATTTTGGAGGAGGGTGTCATTAATTCAGGTTTTCAGGATTTCCACAGATTATGTAAAACCAAATAAAAGATCAAAA
Source organism: Callorhinus ursinus (assembly GCF_003265705.2). Lineage (NCBI taxonomy): Eukaryota > Metazoa > Chordata > Mammalia > Carnivora > Otariidae > Callorhinus > Callorhinus ursinus. The sequence continues at coordinate 54,551,160 of NW_027397072.1, forward strand.
TAAAAAATTACCAAACACACGAGGAAACAAGACATAATGATTATATCACTAAGGACTAAATTTAACCTCACATGGCAAAAAACAAGAACATAAACAAAAACAAAAAACCCACCAAATAATGGTGCCTTAAATATGTATTTATCTGTTTTCATGTAAAACAAACCAAGAAGTAGGTATCCAGGGCAGGTTTATCACAAATTCATCAGGGACCTGTTTTCTTATGGTTCATGAATCCTCTGAGATCTTGGTTATGATCATTGCTCTTGTGATCCGAGGTGGCTGCTAGAGCTCCAGATATCCACATTCCAGACCATTATGGAAGGAAGGACAAGAAAAGCACGACTATTCTCTTCAAAATCAGATTCTGGATGTTACACATAGTTCCTCCACTTATAATTTACTGGCAAAATTTTAATTCCAGTGACCACATCTGGATGTCAAAACAAGAAAAAACCAAAAAAACAAAAAACTAGGAAGTTTTAACTGGCTGACAATAAGTCTGGCTAAAAATTTGTATTTTCATTCCTAGGAAGGGATGGTAGAATGAATACTTATTGGCAACTAGCAGTCTCTGACACAATGAGTGTATGGTAGTCTGAATAATGAGCCCCCACAATATCCCAGTTCCAATCCCTGGCTCCTGTGAACATCACCTTGCATGAAAAAAGGGACTCTGCAGCTGTGATTAAGGATGCTGAGATGGGGAAATTATCCTGGATAACCCAAGTGGACCTTAGATGCAATCACAAGTATCCTTATAAGAGGAAAGAAGAAGGAGACTACAGAAGTAGGGCATGTCATGATGGAAGCAAGAGGCCAGAGTGATGCAAGGAAGGGGTCCCAAGCCAAGGAATGAGGGTGGCCTTGAGAAGCTGGAAAAGGGAAGGAAATCGATTCTGCCCTACAACATCTGGAAAAAGCAGCCCTTCCATCATGTTGGCTTTAACCAAATGATTTTGGACTTCTGGCTTTCAGAACTGTCATAGAATGAACTTGTGTTGTTTTAAATCACCAATTTCAATTTTGTGATAATTTGTTATAGCAGTTATAGGAAACTAATCAAGAGTTAGAGACAGAAGAAAAAAAAAACAGATACAGTGCTCCTCCAAGAACTCAGATATTGTAATGATCAGATAGTGAAAACTTTAAAGAAAGTTTAAAGATAATTTAAAGATAAAAAAATTCACTTTAAAAATGTGCATAGAATAGACTATCAACAATGACTTAGAAATCAAAAATGGAATCCATTTCGGAAATGAAAAATTATAATCTTGATATGAATAACAAATAGGTGGGTTAAAGAGCAGATTAGAAATGGCCAAGAAAAGAACTGACAAACTATAGAAAAGAAATGAGGAAATTATCTGTAATAATGCACAGAGACATGGGGAGATGAGAAGGATGACATATAAGTTAAACACTATGGAAAACAGAAGGAGCAAGAGAAGAGAGACAGTATTTGAAGCGATGAAATATGATGAAAGGCATGAATCCACAGCTACAGGAAGACCAACACATATAAAACAGAATAAAAAAAATTCTACACCTAGACACATTTTTTGTATGATTCCACAAAATACCAAAGATCTTAAAAATAGAGAAAAAGGATCACCTACAAAGGAAAGGCAAATGGGGTGACAGTAGACTTCTCAATAACAGCAAGGGAAAACAGACAAGAATATATCTTCCAGCTCATTAACATAATATCCAAATAAGATTGTACTCCAGGAAAGGTATTTTTTTAAGAACAAGGGCTAAATAGGGGCGCCTGGGTGGCTCAGTCATTAAGCCTTCAGCTCAGGTCATGATCCCAGGGTCCTGGGATCAAGCCCCGCATCGAGCCCCGCAGAGAGCCCCGAGCCCCGCATTGAACCCCATATCGGGCTCCCTGCTCAGCGGGAAGCCTGCTTCTTCCTCTTGCACTCCTCCTACTTGTGTTCCGTCTCTCTCTCTCTCTCTCTGTCAAATAAATAAATAAAATCTTTTTTAAAAAAGAACAAAGGTTAAATAAAGATATCTTCAGAGTAGCAAAGAATGAGAGAATTTATAATCAATGGCTCTTACTAAATGAACTTCTAAAAGATATCATTCAGGAAGAAGAAAAATTATCCCAGTAGGAAGGTCAGAAATATAAGGAGGAATGAAGAGCAAAAATACCTGGTAAACATAAAGGCCAAACTGAGGTAAATGTGAACAAACATTATCTGGATATGATTAAGAATAATAATAACATATAATATAATAATATAATATTCAAATACAAGTTGACATCAAATGAGATGCCATTTTACACACCCACTATCTCAGCAAACACTAAGAAGCCTGACAATACCTCATGTTGGTGAGAATGTGGAACAAGGACTCCTACACATAGCTCAAGAGTATAAATTGGTGCACTTTGGAAAATAATTTGACCCTGTAATACCCTAGAGAAATTCTTGCACATATGGACTTGATGACGAGTTCAAAAATGTCCATAACAGCATTGTCTGAAACAGCAGAAACTGGGGACAACCCAAACGCCCCTCAATGGGAGAACGCATAGATAAATTGTGGTCTATTTATACAAATGGAGCCCAGCAGTGAAAATGTTGACAGCACAGTCAACTGACACAATAGGGATGAAATTTAGAAACACAATGCTGAATTTAAAAAAAAAGGTTAAGTCCAGCTCTAAGTTCTTCCCATTTCATTTTCCCTCCCTTCCCTGATGAGCACTGAGTGTTATATGCAACTGATGAATTACTGAACTCTACATCTGAAATTAATGATGTACTATATGTTGGCTAATTAGAATTTAAATAAAAAATAAAATAAAAAAGGTAAGTCACAAGTGGTTGTGTATAATACGATGCTACTTTTTAAAAGCTCGAAAACCACACTAAAACTATAGCTTTAAGGACATTTACCTTTGTGGTAAAGGCTATTTTACACACCTAGAGGGTGATAACCACATAATGGTGATTTCTGTGGGGGTTAGGCTGGAGAAGGAATGAGTAGAAGTGAACAGGTCACTTCAAAGACATTGGTAGTGATGGAGCTTCAAAGTGGCATGGTGGCTTATGTTATTATTACACATTATAACATATATGCCTTATTTATACATTTTATGCATCAAGTATTACATAATAAAATAAAAAAAAATAGTGAGGGTCTGGCTCAAAGCCAGATTGCCTGGATATCAGTCCTGGTGCTGCTACTAAACTGGTTGTATGACTTTAGGTAAATCCCCTAATCCCTTAAATCGCAGGATTCTCACCCTTAAAATGAGGACAATAATAGTTTCCACCTCTTAGAGTTGTTATGAGGCTTATATAAGATAAAACTTGTAGAGCATTTATTAAATGCTCAGTAAATGTAAGGAGCAATTATTGTGATTACTCTGATTTCGGGATTCACCCTCCCTTTGGTCACGGTGTGCAATCAAGCTATGCCCATGATGATCTACTCATTTTCACATCTCCTCTTTTATGCCCCAATCCTTACCCTTTTCTCTCCACTCCCTCATACAAATGAGAGCACGAGCAGCATCCAGGGCTTGTCTGACAGAGCATTTAAAAGCACGTATATGGATGCTAAGAAGGGAACCCTAAGCATAAAGGGACAGAATATTCTTTGTGTTAAGACCCAGCAGATGTGGCTTTTGCTTTAGAATGTGTTTGGATGGTACTGTTTGGCCCTTTATACAACTCTGAATGACTAATTTCTAAGCAATGCATCTGTAGGGTTACAACCAGGACATTCAACTCTAACTAAATAAAATAAAATGACATCCCCTTAGGGAGATTTGGATGTTGGTGGTCTGAATGGGTTGGGGAAAATGCTTCCAGAACTGGGATTCCTGAGGAATAATGAATGCATGGTTGGTTAGCGCAGTCTGACAAACACTGCTAAAATCCTGGCAGCAAAAGTCTTGAGCTGAAAGGGTCTGTTTCATTGTGCCCCAGGGACTGGAGAAAAATAAGTACCAAGTCACCCTTTCCCTCAACTTTCTTCTTTTTTTAGCTCTAGTATATAGCACAGGCTGCTTGCATCTGGCTCAGGAACTAGGCATTTTGCAACATGTTTTGGAGTGCTTCTCTTTGTGTTCTCTGGAACTGCAGCTGGTTTCCTTGGCTGGAAACAGAGATGGAAAGAGAAGCTCATATCTAGCTGCCTTCACTCTCCTCCAAACCCCTAACTCTCAGTAAATGAAATCCATGGCGTGATGCCTAATGTGGTTCTTCTGTCCATGCCTGCCAGCTTCCAATTCTTTCTCAGACTTAAGGTATGTTGAAGTCTGTATTAGTATGGGTTCTCCAGAGGAACAGAAACAATAGGAAATAATAAAGATATATAGAAAGAGATTTAGAATGAGGTACGGGCTTACATGATTATGGGGAATGAGAAGTCCTGTGATTTGCAGTTGGCAAGCTGGAGGCCCATGAAAGCCTCCAGTCCCAACTTGAAGGCCTGAGAGCCAGGAGTGTCATTGTCAGTGGACAGGAGATGGATGTACCAATTCCAGCACTGTGTTGGGATGGAGCCCAACACAGTGCTTGAACTCACACCCATGAGATTAAGACCTGAGCTGAGATCAGATGCTTAGCCGACTGACCCACCCAGGTGCCCCTATCATTCCCAATTTTTGAACACTTTGCATTTCATGTGATCTCAGACCACATCTTTTGAAAAATGTATTTATTTCCATGCCCCTATGGTCCAGTCTACAGGCAGAAAGAACCACACTCTACAGGAGTGAAGTACTCTACACCTCCAGTCATTGTAACATGGATAAGGGAGGACCCCAGTGGGGATATTTTCAACAAGCCAAGTGTTGTTCACTGTGTTGCAAATAGAATTAAGGGCCTCTCAATTACTCTTTCTGTAGGAGGAGATTTCATTAATGTCCTATCCAGATGTCATTTCTCCTTTCATTTCATTTCTTTGTCCAGATAATTGGTGGTTATATACTGTTCCTCTTGCTTGTTTAACCCAGCTTGCTTTACCTATTTTTTCCTTCTTCCCACTAACAAACGTAGCCTTTATCATACAGATGTAATATACTGTTTTGAAAAAAATCCCCAGGCTGAATGCTGGGCTTGTGACAAAAGAGTTCTAGCCCAGCCTTCTCTTCCCACCAGCTCCCCATTCCCTACCATCATGCTCCTTCCAAAGAAAAGTATCTTTGCAGTTAGAAATCACAGATTTTACACCAATTAGTTATTAAAATTGTCTCTTAAACCTTAAGAGTGGCTTAAAGGTAGCTGTAATTTCAATTCAAGACTATCTATGATTTATTTCATACCAACTAAGTGTCAGACCGTGCAGGGCATCAACATGAATAATCTTATTTAATCCTTACAACTGACCTGCAAGGCAGACAATTGTGTTCGGTTGTTTGGAAACTTTTGTTCTAAATTATTTTGTCCTTAACCTCACTTAAAAAGCAATAATTTAGCTTTAATTTTGTATAGATAATAGCATATACACAAAATCTAAAGGCAATGGAAATATGGCCAGTCCAAAATGAGATGTATTATAAGTATAAACTACACACTGGATCTTGAAGGATTAATATGGAAAAAAAGGAATGGAACATGTCTCATTAATAAGTTTTTATATTGATTGCATGTTAAAATGACAATATTTTGCATATATTGGGCTAAATAAAATCGATTATTAAAATTAAATTCACCTGTTTTTTTTTTAATGTGACTACCAGAAAAATTTAAATTACATATATGGCTTGTATTGTACTTCTATTATATAGCGCAGTGCTGAAATATTCAGGAAGAGGAAACTACTCCTATGAAGACTCAAAGGGAAGACTTAAAGAAAGTGGAGGCAAAGGTGCATGACATGTGATATAGAGCAAGCTCTCCGTAAATAACAGGGAGGGGATGAACTGATTTTCTCTATGTTAACATTTAGTTCTTGTTAAGGATGAGGAAGTTGACTTGAGACTATGGCTTGTCTTCTACCTTCAGTCAGGTACAGGTATTCTCCTTTCACACCCATGGCACTTCCTATTCAGCTCTACCAGAACCCTTCGGCTAGTGCTCCACCCCACCCCCAATCTGGGCATTGCCTGCCTCCTGCAAAGACTCACATTCCTCAGTCACAATCTTGGGGGATTTAAGACTATTTCATTTTGTTCCCACAGTCCTTTTCCTTTTATGAAAACCTGGCCCTTGGACTCTCTGAGCTTATGATTTAGAAAACAAGCATGGATGAATATCTTTTAGGGTAAGGAAATCTAAGCCTTCCATATATAAATGTTTAGTTGATTTACAATGAGCCTAAAGTTGAAATCAATATAGATGGTGTCTTGGACAGAATTCCTTAGAAGCAGAGCTTGACACGGGGACTTGGGTACACATGATTTATTGAAGGAGTACTCTTCAGAAAAATAAATGATAGATAGATAGATAGATGGATAGGAGGCAGGGAGGCAAGATAGGGAAGCAGGATAGGGAAGGGGAAATTGCTGAGCATGGACTTCACCTAGGTGAAATCTAACCTTAGCCTGAGCCATAGTGGGTAGACTCTGGAGCTGTGCTGTCCAAGAGAAGTTACTACAGTGTTGGAAGTGTTCTATGTCATTGGCATTGTCCAGTATAATTACCACTAGCTACATATGACCATTGAGTATACAAAATATGGCTAGCATAACTGACAAACTTATTTTTAAATTTAATTTAAATTTGACGGGGCACCTGGGTGGCTCAGTTGTTAAGCGTCTGCCTTCGACTTGGGTCATGATCCCAGGGTCCTGGGATCGAGCCCCGCATTGGGCTCCCTGCTCCGTGGGAAGCCTGATTCTCCCTCTCCCACTCCTCCTGCTTATGTTCCCTCTCTAGCTGTGTCTCTCTCTGTCAAATAAATAAATAAATAAAATCTTTTAAAAAAATTTAAATTTGAAGAGTTTTACATGGCTAATGTCTACCATGTCAGACAATATAGTTCTGTAGTATAAGCCTCAAGACAGAGCAGGGAGGAGGGGGCTGACCCCTTGTGCTCTCATTGGTTGTGGGCTGCCCCAGCCTTGGTGGGAGGGTCGATGGGGCATAATTTCCTAGCCAAGGCTGTCAGCAGTGGACATTCACACAGCTGAGGGGTAGGTGTACTGGCTAAGTAAAAGGGATGAGGCACACCCCAATGCCTGCTATTCGTTAGTTCTCAACTGGATCATTCTGACATCTTATTTTTATCACTCCTCATGGATTCTCCAAGAACTAAATTGTAGCCATAGAATAACCAACACCAAGAACTGGCCATGGCTTCATGCCCCAAACAAACTTCCTAATCCCCAGAGCTGTTGGTTCCTCTCCACCCCATTCTCAAATCTTCCCTGGCAATTCTACTGGTTTGTTGGTCCCAGGAGGAGAGTCATGATGTTTTGCATAAGTATGCAGAAGGAATTTTTCTGTGGGCTTCTGATTATTAGCTTTTTCAGCCATAGAGAGGAAATCTATTTGATTTTACAATATCTACTAACCCAACATCTCTAAAAGAGAAGAAAAAACAAAAACAACTTTGCCCTTTTCCACACCGAGGTGTCATAGATGTGAGGTTATAAACAAGGAAACCTGAGTTCATGTTTTATTTATACCTATTACACTTGATTTATGGCATTGGAAAACATATTCAGCTTAATTTATGCAGGAATTAACTTTGGTAGAGATTAATTTTGGATCTGTGGCCCCTTCCTAAAGTATATCATCTCTTTTCATAACCTTGGCTTGCAGACAGAGATGGTAGTAAGTGAAAAAAGAAAAAGAGAGAAAGAAAAGGAAAAACAAAACCAAAAAACTTCCAAAGGGAAATACTTTAAGTCTTTAAAATGAGAATAACAAGATGTTTCAGAATTAGGATGCCTTTAGAGTTCATTGATAGAGCCAGAATTCAGAATTTATATAATGGTTCTTTCTACTGAGTTCAGCCATTCAATAGAAAGTTTTAGATGAAATACATAATGGAAGGTTTTATTTTTTTTAAAGATTTTATATATTTATTTGACAGAGAGAGACAGCGAGAGAGGGAATACAAGCAGGGCAGTGGGAGAGGGAGAAGCAGGCTTCCTGCTGAGCAGGGAGCCAGATGCGGGGCTCAATCCTAGGACCCTGGGATCATGACCTGAGCCGAAGGCAGGCACTTAACGACTGAGCCACCCAGGCACCCCCATAATAGAAGGTTTTAGAAGAAAAATAAAAATCGGACCATGGCACATATTAATACTTAATATTAAGAAATTAAGAACTATGAAATATTTAATCAGCATTATACTTACGATATCTATATCTTTATAGGTCACCAGGTGTGTGTGTGTGTGTGTGTGTGTGTGTGTGTGTGTGTGTGTGTGTGGAGAGGGAAGGGATGGGAAGGAGAGGGAGATCACTGTGTCAAAAAAAATCAAAGGGAGGCCCCTGGCTGGCTCGGTAGAGCACGTGACTCTTGATCTCAGGGTCATGAATTCAAGCCCCAAGTTGGGTGTAGAGCTTATTTAAAAAAAAAAAAAACCTTAAAAAAATCAAAGGGAAGCACAACATATAGCTTTGAGCTTCTTGACAGTCAAGGGAAAAAGGGAACAATGTGATGCCTAATAAAAGAAAGTATATTAGTTTGCCAAGAGGAACTAATTTTGTTTTTGTTTCAGAATGTTGTCTATTTAAAAAAACAAAGCTGTTGGGGCACCTGGGTGGCGCAGTCCTTAAGCATCTGCCTTCGGCTAAGGTCATGATCCCAGGGTCCTGGGATCGAGCCCTGCATGGGGCTCCCTGCTCTGTGGGAAGCCTGCTTCTCCCTCTCCCACTCACCCTGCTTGTGTTTCTTCTCTCGCTGTGTCTCTCTCTGTCAAATAAATAAATAAAATCTTAAAAAAAAAGCTGTCTTTATTAAAAAAAACAACCAAAAACCAAAAAACAAAACAAATAAACAACATAGATTATGTCTTTTTTTCTTTTCTTAGCTCCCAAACATCTTTATTGCCTATACCTGGCCCATTTCACTCACTGGCACTACCTGCCTGGCCCTGGCTGATACCTGTGATTGTGACCCCTGGGCCTGAGGATGCCATTCAGAGCTGGTCATACCTGCCTCTTTCTGTTTAAGCCTCAGGTCAGTCAGTGCCACCAGACAGATAGAGGAGGAGACAGAGTGAGTTGTCCCCTACCCTTCCCAAGGCAGATGACACCCTCTCTCCACAGCTGTATTGTTTTCACAACTCTCTTTTCCTGAGCCCCTGGCACTATCATCACCCCAGCAGCCAGCCAGCAGCCAGAACTCCAGGCCGCCTCTGGTGATGGGACGGGGTGCCAAAGGAGGGTGTCTGGGGGAGAGGGCACCAAAAAACTCTTCCCTCATAGATGGGGTCTTGTCTGTTAATTTGTACTTGAAAAAAGGCAGGGAATTCTACCTGGCTATGTGTTTTATTGGACAAAAGTGGAGAGTATATAATATTAAGTCATCGTTCTGTAGATTATCTGACCAAGTGAGTGATTCTGGTTTGCTCCTAGACTGTGTCGCTGGCAGTTGCCTGGTTTAGTTCTGAAAGGGAGAACAAATCTCTCTCCTTCACCAGCACTCCACAAAAAGCAATGCAGGAAGCTTAGTCAAGTGCGCAAATCTCTACTATGAACTTTTCTGCCACATATGGGGGAATTACTGGCCCTTGAAAGCTATCACAAACAGGTAAGAAGCAGGGTTATAACATGATTTGACATGGAGTTTTGATGGGTCCCACTCAGAAATGTGGAAAGTGCAGCTTTAAAGGCACCATTTCAGGAGATTAAGATTTGAAATTGTGTTGCTTTACCTTGCTGTGTTCTTTCCACAGGCTTTTCCTTAGGTCTTGCCCTGGAGTTCTTTTTTTTCTTCCTTTCTTTCCCTAGTGTACATATGAAGGTTTGTAATGCTTCATGCTTTAAGACTTGAAGAAAACTGAGTAAATTTAATGAGACTGATTTCATAGTCACTGGCTCCACATGCATTCGCTTGCTGTGAAGAGAAAAGCATGTGAGGAAAATATATTGCCACTGAAGGAACAGATCTGTCTCCAGTATAACCGCTCATTTTTATCCATCCCTTGTGTCTTACCAGAGTAGATTACTAAAGAAGCTAGCCCTGCAGCATGAAGCCCTCTCAGCCACAGCTCTTCAGGGTGGGCCGCATCTCTAGGCCTCCTCACTCTCCACCCCACACACACCAGCAATAGCTTGGTGAACACCAATTCCCTGGGTCCCTTCTCAATTCCCTGACATTCCCTGAGCATCTCACAAGGCTTGAGTCCCTGGGCTCTTGGCAGTTGAAACAAAATCTAAAAGAAATGCACTAAGCTCTGCAACCAGTATGCTAAACCCCGCCACAGCAAGAGGCCAAACCCTTCCGTTTCCAGTCACATGAATGCTGGCGCCACTGGCTCAGATCCCTGGAGAAGTTGAGCCCAAACTTTATGTCCAGAGGGGAGAGCAGATTTAGTCCTTAGTGCAGAGCCACTTCTATTTCCTGAGAAGAAATGAGGAAGCAATCACTCACATCAGACTTTCTAGAGCAATCCTGTTTTGAGCTTTCTTATTTTGTGGGCTATAAAAAAAGCTCTTCTGTCCTTATTAGAACACATGCTCGACCTGTGCCTGGGGGTGGGGGTGAAGAGATTGGGGAAAAGGTAGGTCTAGGAGCTAACAGAAATTGAGGTTGGAGAACTGCTCATATTATTTCTGGGAAGTCCACTGCAATTATTAGGGCATGTGTTATGAGGAAGAGCTGTGGACCAGGACTACAGTTGAAACTTCCTTACCTGTTTAGCACACTCTCAGTCTTGTCAGTTAAACAAAAATTGGGGCTCTGACAGGTGTGGAGAAGGAAGAAGAATGGCAGGGTGTGGAGCTGGGAGGACTATGAAGGCCTGAAACCTCTAGCAGCATCAAATAGGTTGTAATGTACAGGTAGAGGCTTTCCAAATGGCCCTGGGGACCTGGGATAGAGATTGGGAGGGAAAGGGAGACTCAACAAAAGGAAGGTCTGGGACAAACTCTGCCTATTCTATTGTTTTACTTAAACCAGCCTTAATCCCTGGGGTTGAACTGCATAGTGAACAAAAATCTTACCAGGACTAAATAATCCCCTAAGATATTGATCCCAATGATGTGACACGTTGCCAGGGCCTTTCATCAGGCCTGGTGTGGTTTTGACAATATGGCCCCAGTCTGTCTTTCTCAGGTCATCTTTTTCCACCCTCCCATCAATCCCTTGCTCTTGTCCTTCCCCATTCCCAGGCAGACCCTGAAGTTACACAGCTGTGCTGACAGTGTTCTCACTCCCTGGCAGAAGTCTTCTCTTCACTCTCTAAAGAAGTTCATTATCTGTTCTTCATGTTCCATGTCAAGTTCCTTCTACAATTATTTTCTAGATCCCCATACAAAATTAATCCCATCCTTTGAATTTCCATTTTTATGCTACTCTAGCATATGTTGGATTATGATGATTTCTTTATTGGTTTTGCTCTGCTGGATCATGTATGCTTTAAGTGGAGGGGTGGGGGAGACCAAAGTTAAGTTTCGTTGCCTTGTCCTGAATTAAATTAAATGAAAAGTCTGAGATACACAAGTACTGTCTCAGTATTTGGTAGGTGTTAATAAAAGGAGGAAGAGAATAGGGGTAGAGAAGCTCTATCTCTGTTAACAATGTTGCATGCTGGCATACATACATATTCATATATGTATATGTATGTGTGTGTGTGTGTGTACAGATACCCAAATATAAATATATAGAAGTACTTACTATGTACCATATACTGTGCTAGGCAATTTTACATGAATGTTTTTATTTAATCCTCATAAAGGGTCTGTTGTAAAGGTGAGGAAATAGAAATGATTAAGGATTTAAGTAATTTGCTCAAGATCACATAGCTAGTAATAGGCATAAATTCAAATTCAGATAGTCTGACTCCAGAGCCCAAGATTTAATCTGTTATTATTAGTTACCTCTCTTTATCATACCTGTAATGGACAGCTCTCATTTTCTTGGCTGCCTGCCTCCCACTTTATTTATTTATTTATTTATTTATTTATTTATTTTTTTGCCTCCCACTTTAGAAGCTGAGAAGTCCAGCCATTGTCCCAGCTTCGATTGTAGCTAGAATGTAGGCACCTGACCCAGGCTTGACTAAACAGATGCACCTACTAGTGACTTTGAACTGGGAGCTGGTAACATAAAGAGGCAGAGACAGTGAAGAATTCAGAGGCAATGAGGTGGTGGTAGCAGAAGGAGCACCATTCAAAGTCCACTGTCTGTGGCTGCCTGGTAACCTGCAGCATTCATTGTTTAGTGGTAGGGGCAGTAGTGGTGGTTTCCTCCCTAGATGGGTAGGGTGGTATGCTCTTGGCTGGGGTCCACTTGCTGCCTTCCTCCCTTGTCTGGTCTTCTTTTCTAGCCTGGTTCCAGTCATGTTGGAAACTCCTTGAACTATTTAATAACTCAGCAAAAAAAAAAAAAGTGTATATATATATATATATATATATTCTTTTCCCCCGCTGCTTAATCAACCAGAGTTAGTTTCTGTTGTTTGTAGCCAAGACCCCTGTCTGGTATAATATCCAAACCCATTATCTTGAATATAGGTTGACTGCCACATACACCATTCCTATCTGGGAAAAAAAAAACAAAACAAATATGGATCCAGAATTTCATGAAAGTTCAACTGAGTGGAGGATGAAGGTGGCAGATTGTGTATCATTGGGAAGAATTTCTAGGTCATTTATCTGACTACCTATTTATGATTCATATTGCAGTTTGCATGGATAAATATGAGACTTTTTGGTATGTCGCTACTAAACTAGAATCCAGAAATGGATTTTTACCTTCCAAGTGTAATTTGATTTCCAGGCCTAACTGTGAGCTTTAAACATTTTGTGATGAATTTTGCTTTTGAATAATAATAAGAAAAAATACTAAATATCTTTCTTGATCGTTATAGGAAAAATGGCTTCCCAAAACTGGAGTACTTACAACACTAAGATCACAGAGGAAGTTGAATTGCTGAATTATTTGATATAATCTAACTCATTAGAGTCTTAGTTTCTGAGATGGAAGAGGATATGATAGTTTACATAAAGATTATTGATAAATTCCAAGATGAAATTCACTTTGAAGAGAATGAAATGTGGTTGGGTGTAACTAATCTCTCTGGCCTAATTCAATGAGGGAGTTGTGTTTGCAGTTTGACAAATGGGTTATAATTACAAGGCATCTTGGAACTTCTGGAAGAAGCTACTGCTTTGGATGGCCAAGTGGTCTACTGAGATGTCAGATATTAGACAGGAATAAACCTTACAGAGGCCAGGGCTTTGACCTTGGTAAGTCTAGACATACTAACATAATTATCATCACTCTAATCAGATTATAAGTAAACACACACTCTACAAAGCAAAGAATCTCATGGGGTTATTTGGAAGATGATGAAAAGCTGCTTTCTATCTCTACTGAGGACACAACAGGAAGAAACGGGGTGGTTTGTAGCATAAGAGACTTTGGGAAGATTAATGGTTCTAAACCAGGATTAATTTGGAGACATTTTTGGTGGAAGGGAGAGGGAGGGTGTTACTGGCATCTAGTAGGTAGAAGCCAGGGATGCTGCTAAACATCCTATAATTTATAGGACAACCCCCACAACAAAGAATTATCTGGCCCCAAAATGTCTAATAGCGTCAAGCTTGGGAAACCCTGAGTTAGACGTAAGGAAAAAATTTCTGATTCTGAAATTATATAAATAGTGAAATGGGTTTACAGGTCCAGGACTAGTGTGAGGTGAGTGAAGTATTTGCTTTAAGGTGCAAAATTTAAGTGCCAAAAACCTCAATTATCAAGATAAATAATATAAAAAAACCAAAATCAATGCAAAAAATCCATGATGAGCAATATAACAAAATTTTAAATAAAGACAGGATTCAACAGAGAAGGCATTTGGGTAGGCGAAGTTGAAATATTATTTATCTTGATTCCTAAGGCTTTGGAACCCCCTCCCCTGGCCCCCTTTAAGTTTGTGCCTGAAGGCAAGTGCCTCATTCCCCTCCTCCTAGTCCTAGCCTGTTGGATTATTAAGGGTATGCAATTGTTTTAGCTAAAGGGTGATTTGATTTGATTATTACTAAAATGGGTTAGTCAGGTCTGGGATTAAAGGTAAATGGGAAGGTCTTTCCAGCTCTAGAATTTTAGATCTTAGTGACTACATTAAGTAAGGAAGCAATCCCTGTATTAAGCCCCATAGAATTTCCCTAACATGGGTTTTTAATTTCTCTGACTTATAGTCTGGCCTTGATTAGCCAAGATCACCTTCATTATGAATGGTAATATATGAATGGGATCCCAAAGAAATACGTGGCATTAATTGTGGTCTTAAGAAATACTGTTCTGTTGTAACTCACCCTTCCTGGAAAATAACCCTTGTATGATTTTTCCATTTTACTTAGCAAGTAAACTATTCTTGTTCCTTATCCTCTCCTCTCCCCAATCCCACTTCACCTCAAAACCAGCTAAGTATTCTTTTCTGGGCTCCACTGATACTGACATTCTATATCATTTGCCCCTTTTGTCTCCCAAAATGCCTTAGATGGAATTTTTTTTTTTGGTGAGAGAGAAGATTTTAAATATTTCTTCTTCTAATTGGCTGGGAAACTTGTCTATATCTAATTACTAAGTTTATGTATGTGGGATATAGAGTACTTACAACATAACGCTGACCCCCTCAGAAATGCCAGATGAAAGATTCAAAGACAATTTATTGTCCTGGGCAGGGCAAGATAGACAGTTATAAAAAATTACAGTAATATTACTAATTAGGAGATATGTGGTCTTGGATCCATATCAGAACAAACACCCTAACCATTATAGATTGCTTTCCATTAATTTCCCTGGTTTCGGTCTATGTGCAACTAGCCTGTTAGAGTACCTGCATTCAGCAAATGTACTCGTGCATAAAGTAACTGGATATGGGACCTACCACTTCCCCACATCCTGTCACTTAATCTGACATATGTACAATTCCTTTTGATCTATGCTAACCATCTTTATCTCAATGCAGATCTCAGCTTCCTATCTGTTATTTTTAAAAAAATGCTTTAATCAGAGGGTAGTGACAAGTTGGGTTGAATTACAGGGTTTGGGTTTAGGATTTTTTTTTTCATTCTGTTAAAAACAAAACAACTTCAAACTTGGGCTCCTTCTTCCTAACCATTTAGTCATAGCTATTGTGATTAGCTATTTTGAGTTTATTTCTTGAACAAAGAACAAAAAGAAAGAAGAGAAAAAGGAACTAAGGAACTAAGTGGTAGGGGGGTAGATGAAGAATGATTCTAATTCATTTGAATTGCCAAATCTAGACATATCCAAATGGTTTCTTCTCTTTTTTTCCCTTTTCCATTCCTTTTCTTTTTCATTTTTGGTTCAGAGGTGAACAGAAGTTCATGTGTGTCTGTCCGCTGCTTTAATTGTCTAGGATTTGGGACTCAGCTGCGTGAGATGTGAGCTTTGCAGAAAATCCACCAGGAGAGGGCAGTATGGAGAACTGAGTGGAATGGGTGTTGCCCTGGGGAAGAAGTCGCTTTACTATTAAACATTTTGGCTAATGACAGGTCATAGGATCTAAATTGTATGTGGCAAGGTTTTCCAATTCACAAAATGGTGATGACAATGCTTAAAGTTTCCTTTATAATAAACTGTATACATGAATATTAAGTTTGTGGACTACCTATTATTCTGTTGCAGAAAGAAAAACCCCAAACCAACCAACAAACAAAAAAGCTATGTCCCCTAGAAAATCTTAGTTAGACCTTTGGAAAGAAAATCAAATGAGACAAATGAGGTATTTGTTCTCTTTTTTAACTATAGAATGCCTTTTCTCTAAACAAATGTTACTCCACCTATTTTATAATCATATCCTGGCCAGTTGTGCAGTTAATTTTCTTCTCAAGATTATATATATTTTTTACAACAGACTTCCAAGTCCAAATAAAAGAAAACAGCTTTTTAAAAAAGTATATTGAAATGTAGCATGATATTCAATTAAAGAGGTTATTTATTTATTTTTTAAAAAAGATTTTATTTATTCGAGAGAGAGAGCACAAGCAGTGGGGAGAGGCAGAAGGAAAGGGAGAAGCAGACTCCCCACTGAGCTGGAAGCCCAACATGGGACTCCATCCCAGGATGCAGAGATCAAGACCTGAGCCGAAGGCAGACGCTTAACCATCTGAGCCACCCAGGTGCCCTAAAGGAGTTATTTAATCCAGCCATTGTTTCAGCACGTTTGTGTTTATAACTAGCTAAGCCATTTTTAGTTCTTAGGTAGAAATGAAATGATTAGGTCTTTCAAGCAACCACTTGCAGGACTTGGACACCAAAGCTTTAAGAGATGGGAACTCTGCAGAACCACAGAGGAAAATAGGAAATATTCCTGTAGGTTCCTTGAAGACAAGATACAAGGGTGGTACCAAGATGGATACGTCATTTTGTTTTGTGAACCTCAGAGAAGGAGAGAGGAAGTTTGCAAAGCATTTCCATGCTTCTCATCGCATAGATGATTTTAACAGAAGATTCTGCTCACAGTGCTCAATAAATGAGATGTCAAGAATAAGGCTCTTAAAGGTTATGTGAGGGCTTGATGAGAGCCAATACGTGAGATTCTGATTCTTTGCTGTAGCTGGTGGATTCTTTGTGTATTTTATCAAGCTTTCAGGACTGCTTACTTTGAAACAGGGAATCAGAAGTAGTGTGAGGAGTCATGGCTTCTAAATTATGCTTCTTAAACATCTGTTTATTCTTGTTGTTTCAAATTAGTGCTTTCAGTACTGATACTTCCAACATGGCCCCCTTCTAGAGGGGTGGAGAATATAGGGCAAAGTCAAGGAGTCTTTTCTACTGAGAATCTGCCCTTGCCCCTTGAAGAAGGGTGAGGAAACTGAGTAGGGAGTATGATGCCAGGGTAAAATAGAGCAACTATCATACATGACAGGTGAGGAAAAGTTTCAAATCCAAATACTTATTAAGTAGTGAACACAATTATTTAAGGTCAGAAGAACTTTATACTATTCTTTTTTTTTCTTCTTAAAAATGACATTTAAAAAAAGATACTATTTATTTGAGAGAGAGAGAGCATGTGATGGAGGAAGGGCCGAGGAAATATCAAGTGGAATCTCAAGCAGACTCCACATCAAGCATGGAGCCTAACACCGGGCTCCATCCCATGACCCCAAGATCAGGACCCCAGTGGAAATCATTAGTTGGATGCTCAACCGTCTGAGCCATCCAGGCATCCCTTAAAAATGACATTTTAATTTGATTATGTAGTTATTAATTTAATTTAATTTTTTTTTAGCTATTAATTTTAAAAAAGAAGCTGATATTGGAAACGTTAACTTGGAACTAGGTTTTCTGTTGTTTTATATTAAAAAAAAAGAATAATACAGTGAATCTCCTGTGTGAACTTCAGCCATGAGATCTGAACCAATATGTCTAGAGAGCAAAGAAAAATGGAAAAATCTTCACATAAATATTGGCTTAAATAGTAGAGATGGGGTTCTTTGTGGAGAAATAAGATACTCTAGCATTTATTTAAGTGTGTCTGTTCTGTCCAAATCAGTTATGAGGGCAATTATGGAGTTCCTTTAAATTGGCCCTGTTTCTCGTTGGTCTTGAGAATCAAGGCCACAGACTGCAGTGAAAGCTTTTCCAGATACTCCTCCCTGTGAGGGGGTGAGTGAGAGGAACCATGGAACATGTCTGGAAATAGAGCTTTAGAATTCCTTCAGCCTCCCCTAAGGTCAGGAACATGGCAGGGATGTCCACTCTCACCACTCTCATTCAACATAGTATTAGAAGTCCTAGCCACAGCAATCAGACAACAAAAAGAAATCAAAGGCATCCAAATAGGCAAAGAGGAAGTCAAACTCTCACTCTTTGTAGATGATATGATACTGTATGTGGAAAACCCAAAAGACTCCACCCCAAAACTGCTAGAACTCACACAGGAATTCAGTAAAGTAGCAGGATATAAAATCAATGCACAGAAATCAGTGGTATTCCTATACACCAACAACAAGACAGAAGAGAGACAAATCAAGGAGTCTATCCCATTTATAATTGCACCCAAAACCATAAGATACCTAGGAATAAATTTAACAGAAGAGGCAAAGGATCTGTACTCAGAAAACTATAAAATACTCATGAAAGAAATTGAAGAAGACACAAAGAAATGGAAAAACGTTCCATGCTCATGGATTGGAAGAACAAACATTGTGAAGATGTCAATGCTACCTAGAGCAATCTACACATTCAATGCAATCCCCATCAAAATACCATCCACTTTTTTCAAAGAAATGGAACAATAATCCTAAAATTTGTATGGAACCAGAAGAGACCGCGAATAGCCAGAGGAATACTGAAAAAGAAAAGGAAAGCTGGCGGCATCACAATTCCGGACTTCCAGCTCTATTACAAAGCTGTCATCATCAAGACAGTATGGTACTGGCACAAACACAGACACATAGATCAATGGAACAGAATCGAGAGCCCAGAAATGGACCCTCAACTCTATGGTCAACTAATCTTTGACAAAGCAGGAAAGAATGTCCAATGGAAAAAAGACAGTCTCTTCCACAAATGGTGTTGGGAAAATTGGACAGCCACATGCAGAAGAATGACACTGGACCATTTCCTTACACCACACACAAAAATAGACTCCAAATGGTTGAAAGACCTAAACATGAGACAGGAGTCCATCAAAATCCTAAAGGAGAACACAGGTAGCAACCTCTTCGACCTCAGCCGCAGCAACTTCTTCCTAGAAACATCGCCAAAGGCAAGGGAAGCAAGGGCAAAAATGAACTATTGGGATTTCATCAAGATAAAAAGCTTTTGCACAGCAAAAGAAACAGTCCACAAAACCAAAAGACAACCAACAGAATGGGAGAAAATATTTGCAAATGACATATCACATAAAGGGCTAGTATCCAAAATCTATAAAGAACTTATCAAACTCAACACCCAAAGAACAAATAATCCAATCAAGAAATGGGCAGAAGACATGAACAGACATTTTTCCAAAGAAGACATCCAAAGGGCCAAAAGACATGTGAATAAGTGCTCAACATCGCTCGGCATCAGGGAAATCCAAATCAAAACCTCAATGAGATACCACCTCACACCTGTCAGAATGGCTAGAATTAACAAGTCAGGAAACGACAGATGTTGGCGGGGATGTGGAGAAAGGGGAACCCTCCTACACTGTTGGTGGGAATGCAAGCTGGTGCAACCACTCTGGAAAACAGTATGGAGGTTCCTCAAACAGTTGAAAATAGAGCTACCATACGATCCAGCAATTGCACTACTGGGTATTTACCCCAAAGATACAAATGTAGGGATCTGAAGGGGTACATGCACCCCAATGTTTATAGCAGCAATGTCCACAATAGCCAAACTGTGGAAAGAGCCAAGATGTCCATCGACAGATGAATGGGTAAAGAAGAAGTGGTATATACACACAATGGAATATTATGCAGCCATCAAAAGGAATGAGATCTTGCCATTTGCAACGACATGGATGGAACTGGAGGGTGTTATGCTGAGTGAAATAAGTCAATCAGAGAAAGACATGTATCATATGACCTCACTGATATGAGGAATTTTCAACCTCAGGAAACAAACTGAGGGTTGCTGGAGTGGTGGGGGGTGGGAGGGATGGGGTGGCTGGGTGATAGACATTGGGGAGGGTATGTGCTATGGTGAGCACTGTGAATTGTGCAAGACTGTTGAATCACAGATCTGTACTTCTGAAACAATGCAATATATGTTAAGAAAAAAAAAAGAAGAAGAAGAAGATAGCAGGAGGGGAAGAATGAAGGGGAGTAAGTCGGAGGGGGAGACGATGGACTCCGAAAAACAAACAGGGTTCTAGAGGGGAGGGGGGTGGGGGGATGGGTTAGCCTGGTGATGGGTATTAAAGAGGGCAGGTACTGCATGGAGCACTGGGTGTTATGCACAAACAATGAATCATGGAACACTACATCAAAAACTAATGATGTAATGTATGGTGATTAACATAACAATAAAAAAATTAAAAAAAAAAGAATTCCTTCAGCCTCAGAGGACTTGCTCAGGGCAAAATCTCCTAACAAAACAAATTATTAAACACCCACTATGGAGTAGGATGAAACTCCTTTAAGGTATGTTTAATTGAGCCATTAACACATAGTGAGGAACAGCCCAAAGCACTTGCATTTCAACCTCCTGGCTCACTCACTGGGCATACTAGGCATGTCATAACAGCCTCGTAAAACACAACAAATTGTCTCTTATTTTGTAATTAACATCTTGTAAAGTTGACAATATGATTATGATTGAATCGAGTCAGAAATGAATTGCCACTTTTATCTGCACATAAGATAGTTTCCTCACGGGAACTAAAGGAATAGTGTAGATAAGAAAAGGAGCTGCCCACTATGTAAAGACAAAGCAAAAATAGTGTTATTTTAAGGAGCTCCTTAAAACCTTTAAAGAAGAAAATAACAAAGTAAGGGGGATCTTAGCTCTATGATTCCTTAATCAGCTTAATCAGCTTCCTCTTCCTTAGAATAAGACTGGCTGTGTATATAGCACTAAGGCAGAGTAGGAAGAATCAAGTGCCAGGTGCAATTTTATCTTCTTTTCATAGATTATCTCATTTAATCCTGCCAACCAACCATCAGGAAGATACATAACTACCATCTCCTTTTACTGGTGAGGGAAATGAAGCACAGAGAGGAAAAAGTAACTTGTAGAAGTTCACAAAGTCATTAAGTTCTGTGCTGGGGTTACAACCTGGAATTCTGACTTTGTAGTTGTTCTTTGTACCACTATTACCACACTGCCTTTTTCTTTTTCCTGCTAAACTTTTTTTTTTTTAAGTAAGCTTTATGTCCAATGTGGGGCTTGAACTAGTGACCCCAAGATCAAGAGTTTGCATGCCCTATGGACTGAGCCATCCAGGTATCCCTCTGCTAAACTCTTAAAGCAATGCTTCTCAAGTTGGGGTCCAAAGACAAATTTTCAGGAACTCTGGAATTCTGTGAGAATTAGCATTTCTTATGATCTTGCCTTTTGTGAGAATCTGAAAAAAAATTAACATAAGCGTGTTCAGGGAATCACATCATAATTGGGTATGGGCCTGTGTTGTAACTTCTTTTTGCCTATGTAAATTCCTGCCTCCTGTGAAGCCACAGACTTGGAGAGAGAAGGATTTAGTCATTAAGGTCACATGCTTCTGACAGTCTTATGACATCATGCTCCATGGAAGGAAGAAAATCTCTAAATACAGTTTGTATACCTTGTTTACATCTCTGTTGGGACCTTTTTCTTTTTTCATTGGCTGCCAATTCTCATTGGCTCTTCTGTTTCCTCAAATTTTTATGTATTTACAATGTAGGAAAAGTGGAGATGCAGGGTTCCCTGCCTTCCCAATATTAATTATCTGTATTCCTACAGTTATGAGGTTGAATAGATTACAAGGATTACTGTAGGATAGGTGCTTTAAAAGAGAAAGATTTGGGGGCGCCTGGGTGGCTCAGTTGTTAAGCGTCTGCCTTTGGCTCAGGTCATGATCCCAGGGTCCTGGGATCCAGTCCCTCATGGGGCTCCCTGCCTGGTGGGAAGCCTGCCTCTCCCTCTCCCTCTCCCACTTCCCCTGCTTGTGTTCCTGCTCTTGCTTTTTCTCTGTCAAATAAATAAATAAAATCTTAAAAAAAAAAATAAAAGAGAAAGATTTGTCTCAAGGGACTAAGTGAGGTCCTTGGGAAAATTGGTACATCCTTCACACACTTCTGCACAAATGAATCTCTTTGTGATTATGTTGTTAAAGTGAGAGTAGAATGTCATGTCATGCCACCTAATAATTTTGAAATAAACTTTTCATTTGTAATATGTTAGATTTATAGAACAGTTGCAACTATAAGAGTTCTTGTTTACTTCTTACCAGTTTCCCCTAATGTCAATTTTTTTTTTTTTTAAGATTTTATTTGCTTATTTGAGAGAGAGAGAGATCACATAGGCAGAGGGAGAGGGAGAAGCAGACTCACCACTGAACAAACAGCCCAATGCAGGGCTTGATCCCAAGACCCTAAGATCATGACCTGAGCCAAAGGCATACAGTTAACCAACGGAGCCACCCAGGTGTCCCTCCCCTAATGTCAATTCTTAACTTATATTTATTTGTACACTTGTCAAACTAAGAAATTAACACATATTACTTTTAACTAAACTCTAGATTTTATTCAGATTTCACAAATTTTTCTCAGTTTTTCTGTTCTAGGATCCAATTCAGGATACCACACTGCATTTAGTACCTAATAATTTTGTCAGAAATATTAAATTAAATTAATTTATTCATTTTTAAGATTTATTTATTTGAGAGAGAGAAAGAGACGGAGAGAGAGAGAAAGAGGGAGAGAGCAGTAGGGAGGGGCAGAGGGAGAGGAGAAGCAGACGCCCCACCAAGTGTGGAGCCTGATGCAGGGCTTGATCTCACAACTCTGAGCTCATGACTTGAGCTGAAACCAAGAGTCGGATGCTCAACTGATTGTGCCACTCAGGTGCCCTGTGAGAAGTATTTTATTTTATTATTTTTTTAAAGATTTTATTTATTTATTTGAGAGAGAGAGAATGAGAGCCAGAGAGCACGAGAGGGAAGAGGGTCAGAGGGAGAAGCAGACTCCCCGCCGAGCAGGGAGCCCGATGTGGGACTCGATCCCAGGACTCCAGGATCATGACCCGAGCCGAAGGCAGTTGCTTAACCAACTGAGCCATCCAGGCGCCCCTGTGAGAAGTATTTTAAACAAAAATCTCAACCAATACTTGATTCTGCCTTTCTTCATTCTAACAATTAGTGTGTTGCTGTTATAACCAGAATTTTGTTAATACATAATGAAATAAATTTTTAATAATATTTTTTCTTCTAATTTTCAAATGGGAGTACAAATCAAAATATTTCCTACACAATTTACTATCAAATTTTACTTTAACTATGGAAATTTAACTTTAACCAGTCTTTTCATCTTAATATGTTTAGATAACTAGTTGGCTAGAGGGGCTTCTTTAATATACGTAAAACAGGTTATTAGGATCTGTGGATAAAAAGAATAAGTTTGATGTCTGTATAATCAGAACTATGTACAATGTGCATATCAGTTCTTTGGGTTAAAAATTAAGTAATAAGGGGCACCTGAGTGGCTCAGTCGTTAAGCGTCTGCCTTCCTCTCAAGTCATGATCCCAGGGTCCTGGGATCCCAGGGTCCTGGGATCAAGCCCCATATTGGCGTCCCTGCTCTGCCGGAAGCCTGCTTCTCCCTCTCCCACTCCCCCTGCTTTTGTTCCCTCCCTCGCTGTGTCTCTGTCAATTAAATAAATAAAATCTTTAAAAAAACTTTTTGTTTTATCAATTTATTAATTTTTTAAAAGATTTTATTTATTAATTTGAAAAAAACTATTTTTGTTTTATCAATTTATTAATTTCTTTTAAAGATTTTATTTATTTATTTGACAGAGAGAGACATAGCGAGAGAGGGAACACAAGTAGGGGGGAGTGGGAGAGGGAGAAGCAGGCTTCCGGCAGAGCAGGGAGCCCGATGTAGGGCTCGATCCCAGCACCCTGGGATCCAGGACCCAGGGATCATGACCTGAGCCGAAGGCAGACGCTTAACAACTGAGCCACCCAGGCGCCCCAAAACAAAAATAGTTTTGATGCATTATAGAACCTTCAGTTGAATACCTGGACAGTAATGCATTGTCAGGTGGTAATTACTCTCTGCCTGCCTCTTGATACATAAAAGTATACCTTCAAACAGATATGTAGCTTTATGATAAAAAAAATAAAGCTTTCATCTATTTCAGCAGTATTATATTTCACCACTATCACCTTTATAATATTATGAAATAAACCCCACTGAATATGTAGCTTGTATATTGGGGGTAAGACACCTTTATGGTTTTTTTTTTTTTTTTTTTACTTTTACATTTTTTGGTTCAAAAAATAATTCATAATATCTAGGAGAAGTAACACTTTATAAGAAGCCAAACTCTCTCCTCTTCCCCTTTATATATTTTTACCGACCTATAGCAGTGAGCTAGTGCCACAAAATTGTGTGCTGTGTGGCATATAATTCTATACATTTATTTCTTTAGTGTCTGAAGAATTCAGCTAAGTTGGCCTACTTCTCATCTTGACCTGGGCTCACTTATGTATCTTGGCATGGGCTATGAGGAAGCTGGTTTGGCTGTGCTTCTGCTCCACGTGACCCTCACCTTCCTCCTGGGATAATGGGCTAGCTGGGTCTATCCTCATTGTAATGGCAGAAGCATAACAAAGCAAGCCCAGGTTTTCATGCTTCCTCTTGCATCATACCCACTATTATTCCATTGGCCAAAACAAAGCAAATGGCCAAACTCATCATCAAGGGGTGCAAAAATATACTCGACATCCTGATGGAGGAATAGCAGTCACCTGGAAAAAGGCACAGACACCCAGAGAGCTGAAAATGCACCGATCAACTACCTGTTTCTTTCAATGATTTAGCCTTCTCATAACAGGGGCCTATGTTACAATGTTGAAAACTCAGTACAGCATGGCTTTGTAAGGAATACATATAGAAACATTTTCAAAGCCTTAAATTGCAAAATTTAGCACCTAACTTCTGTCATAAAGTTTAGGAAAAGCAATAAGTAGGTTGGAAATCATGATTTTACAGGTTTTACAGACTAGGTTCAGAGCACTTAACTGAATCACACATGCCCACACTATTGATGGACTGATTTCTGAGTCTTGGACCATCTAAGAATGCCCTTTCCCTTTACATCCTTGATTGTCATTCCAGAAAACTCAGGTTATTCTTCCTGTGGGAATGGCAGGAGGCACAGAGCTACATGCAATTCATAGAATGGATTCACTTTGAGTAATAAATATATTTATTTCCATTATGCCTACAAACATTGATTTTTTTTAAAGATTTTATTCATTTATTTATTTGAGAGAGAGAGAGAGAGAGAGAGCACATGAGAGGGGGGAGGGTCAGAGGGAGAAGCAGACTCCCTGCCAAGCAGGGAGCCCAATGCGGTACTTGATCCTGGGACTCCAGAATCATGACCTGAGCCAAAGGCAGTTGCTTAAGCAACTGAGCCACCCGGGTGCCCCAACATTGATTTTTTTTTTTTTGAAGGATGTTATTATGTGGCAAGGTTTCAGGGTATATTTATTTATTTATTTATTTATTTATTTATTAAGATTTTATTTATTTGACAGAGAACGACACATTGAGAGAGGGAACACAAGCAGGGGGAGTGGGAGAGGGAGAAACAGGCTTCCTGTGGAGCAGGGAGCCCGATGTGGGGCTTGATCCCAGGACCCCGGGATCATTACCTGAGCCGAAGGCAGGCACTTAACGACTGAGCCACCCAGGTGCCCCGGTTTCAGGGTATTTTTTAAGGAATATGACAGGAATCAATTTCTTAAAGAAGTACTGAATTATCAGTTATTTTTTCAAATGGCTAATTCTAGGGAGGTTTTAAAATCCTGTCTTTATTCCATTTTTTGATGTAAATAATTTAGGACAACAAAGCACAGTGAGGTGAAGATGAGTGTTATGGTCTGAATGTTTGTGTCTCCCCCAAATTCATATGCTGAAATCCTAATGCCCAATGTGATGGTTCTAGTAGCTGGGGCCTTTGAGAGGTGATTAGGTCATGAAGGAGGAGTCCTTATGATGGGATTAGTGCCTTTTAAACAAGGTCTGAGAGAACTCCCTTCTGCCTTCCCCAAGCGAGAATACAAGAAGTCGACAGCCTACAGCTAGAAGAGAGCCTTCACCCAATCTTACTGGCACCCTGATCTCAGACTTTCAGATTCCATAATTGAGGGAAGTAGCTGTCTATTGTTTATAAGGCACCCAGTCTGTGGCATTTTGTCATAGCAGTGTGAAAGGACTAAGACAATAAGGGAAGAAATACAACTTTTCGTGTATTTAGAATGACTTATGAGCTGACAACCTATCCCACCAGATGTTTCAAATGAATCAAGTACTCAACACCGGGAAAACAAAACAACAGCAACAACAACAACAACAAAAACAAAAAACCCAAAACCAAAACAAAACAACAAGAAGGAAGGAAGGAAGAAAAAAGCACAAAAAAATAGAAGAGGAAGTGGCTTATTTATTTAGATTAATTAGACAAACAGTACAGATAGTGATGGCATCAATTGCTCATCACTTGGAATCTCCTACTTGGTTTCAAGATAGAATATTCTTACCACCTGGGCATTCTTCCTCAGGGTGTCATGAAACACTAACGACCTCCCCTGAACTAAGCCTAATTTGCTACTAAATTCTCATTGTCTATAATTTTTCTGTTTCTTACAGCAGGAGTCAAATGAGGTGGAGTTAGACTGCAGATTGTCTTCTGAACTAGCAAGTCAAGGTCCCAAATGGGGCTGGGCATACATGCAGGGACTTCCATCCCTCAGTATCTATCTGTCTGAGCAAAGCTTACTCTCCATCGGTCCCTCTCTTGCAAGGCTGGAAGTTGGAGTGGAGTGCAGGGAAGCTGAGTGGTAAAGCAGCCTCACTTGCTCATTTATTCTCAATATCCAGTCTGAGAAGTAGGGAGAGAGTGATTTAACCACTTTTGGTTCAATGATTAAACAATGAGATTAATGAATGAGAACAAACTTCCAAATGTTGATGTGGACCAGTTCACAGTTTTTTAATTCATGATATATGAAACAAAGAAACAAAGATGGAAACAAAGCTTGCTATTGGAATTGTTAACATTAGTATGACCTGCACTTTACTTTTCAAAATTGAGGGAGGGGATGGGGGTAGCAATGGGCAATACTCTGTACAGTAATATTTCGTACACATAGACCATAACCTGTGGTGATTATTTCATCCCAGCTCCTTAAAGGTCACAAACAAGACAGGAGTCTTGTAAACAAACCATCCATAAAGCTAAAGGGTTGAATTTCAGAGAAGGGTCTTCCTCTCTGGTCTCCCATCCATCATGCTTTTTCCCTTCCCTTCCCTTCCCTTCCCTTCCCTTCCCTTCCCTTCCCTCCCCTCCCCTTCCCTCCCCTTCCCTTCCCTTCCCTCCCCTCCCCTTCCCTTCCCCTCCCTTTCCCTCCCTTCCCTTCCTCTCTCCCTTCCTTCCTTCTTTTTCTTTTGTACTTTAAATTTATAGACAAGCTGCAAGAATAATACAATGAACTCTCTCATGTCATTCACCTAGATTCACTGATTATAAACCAAACACTTGGGGCGCCTGAGTGGCTCAGTTAGTTAAGCGTCTGACTCTTGGTTTTGGCTCAGGTCACGACCTCACGGATCTTGAAATCAAGCCCCACATTGGGCTCCGTGCTCAGTGGGGAGACTGTTTGAAGATTCTCTCCCTCTAATACCTCCCCCCAACACTCTCTCTCTCTCTCTCTCAAATCAATGCATAAATCTTTAAAAAAAATAAACCACTTTGCCACATCTGATATCTCTCTTCATGTATAATTACTATTAATATTTTTTCAGAACTATTTGAGAGTAAATTGCAGACAACATGGCCCTTTACTCCTAATCTAAATATTTTAGCATGCATCTCCTGGGAGCAAGAACATTCTCTAACATAATCACAGTGCAATTATCAAATACAAAAAACTTAACATAGATTTAATACCATTATTCAATATAGAATCTATATTCAATTTCAACTGCCCTGGTAATATTCTTTGTAGGGTTTTTTTTTTCTTCATTGATTCGGGATCCAATCCAGGATCACACATTGCTTTTGCTGTTGGTCTCTGCAGTTTCTCAATCTAGGACAGTTCTTTTCTTTCTTTCTTTCTTTTATAAAAAAATCTTTCATGACATTAACATTTCTGAAACAGAGCTATTTTTTTTTTTTAAAGAATGTTCCTCATTTTGGGTGTGTTTGATATTTCCTGAGGATCAGACTCAGATAATACCCTTTTGGCAGGAATAACACATTAAATGATGGTATGGTCTTAGTGCATCACAAAAGGAGGCATGTGATGTCAGTTTGTCCCATTAGTGATGCTAAAATAGAACACTTGGTTTTATAGGTACCAGATTTAGCTATTGTAAAATTACCATTTTTACTTTCATAATTCAAAAATAACCTATGATGAAGTGTTTTAAGGTGGTGCATCAAACTTGCACCTAATGGTTTCAGCATCTACTGATGAATCTCACCTGAGTTGATTATTATTATGATGGATGTAAAATGGTGATTTTCTTTTGTTATCATCCAGAAAATAGAAAAAAATTCTAATATTTTACTCTGGTATTAATTGGGAGCCTGATTTGTAATATATAATTTGAATACTAAGATCTAAGAAACTTCTTAAATCCAACATCAGAATTTTCTTTTTCTATCAACTTTAGAATTTTCTAATTTCCTTTTTCTTAGTGATAATATTGTATAGTGATAATTCCTCTTACTAATGATTAATGTTTATTAAATGCTTACTCTGTGCTGGGCACTATGGAAAGCACTTATGGTGCCTCATTTGTCTCACAGTTATTATTAGCTCTATTTTCCCAATGAGAATACTAAGAATCAGAGAGATTAAATAACTTGCCTAGGGTCACATAGCTAGTTTGTCCTGAACAGCTACTTTTGCATCATCCACCATCATTTGTACTGTGAAGTAATCAAATGGGAAGGAATTAATCTACTCTGGGAATGTGGTCAGTGCCTTTATCTTCCAGTTCGAAGGCCAGCTATATTGTTAAATACTGAGTCTCTTTCATTACAGCTAAGAGCTGGAGTATTCACTAGCACTGAGGCGAATTCAGCCTCCTGATGTGAAATAGAGTAACAGAAACTGTGATGTAGCATAAGGCAGTGGTTTTCAAATGCTATCAGGAGGTATACCCCCCCGCCCCCAGAGGTTGTGGATAACTTTTCTTTTTTCCTTCTCCTCTCCATTCCCCCACCCCCACCAGTTTTATTGAGATATAATTGACTTACAACACTGTATTAGTTTAAGGCATACAATATAATGATTTGATATATGTATATAAATCACATATAAAAGTTACAAATGTAAAAATGATGCTCTTAATCACTTACAGTAGTCCCCACCTTGTCCTTAGAGAATATGGTCCAAGACCTAACACCTGCCTCCATGCCTGAAACTGCATGTAGTACTGAACCCTGTATTTACTGTTTTTTCCTATACATACATATCTATGATAAAGTTTAATTTGTAAATTAGGCACACTAAGAGATTAGCAACACTGATAATAAAATAGCACAATTATAACTATATTGTAATAAAAGCTATGTGAATATGGTCTCTCAAAATACATTATTGTACTGTACTTACCCTTCTTTTTGTGATGACATGAGATGGCAAAATGCTTATATGATGAGATAAAGTGACCTGAATGGTGCAGGCATCGTGTTAGGTGACTATTGACCGTCTAATAATTCTAATAATTCATCAGAGGAAGGATCATGTGCTTCCAGATTGCGGTTGACCTCAGGTAACTGAAACCAAGGAAAGTGAAACCATGGTAAGAGGGGACTACTATACTACATTTCCAATTAACAGTTTTCCCTCTCATATCTGATTATATTTATTAAAATATAATTTTATGTTTACTGAAACTAATAATGAAAAATCTGTCCTTGTATTTTGCCTATTTTTTTCCATTTTTCAAGAAATTCATTAAATTTTTTTTATTGTTATGTTAACCATACATTACATCATTAGTTTTTGATGTAGTGTTCCATGATTCATTGTGTGTAACACCCAGTGCTCCACGTAGAATGTGCCCTCCTTAATACCCATCACCAGGCTAACCCATCCTCCCGCCCCCCTCCCCTCTAGAACCCTCAGTTTGTTTTTCAGAGTCCATCATCTCTCATGGTTCGTCTCCCCTCCGATTTCCCCCTTCAAAGAAATTCATTTTTGCTCTATCTTACAAAAGTATCTTTTCAGTGATGAATTCTAAAACTAAAGAACTTGTGCTTTCACCACAGATAATTTGGGAGTCCGCTCTAGATGGTTAATTTTGAGGCGGATATTGGGAGTGTAGTTAAGAACCAGGGTCCCGGAGGGGCGCCTGGCTGGTTCAGTCGTTAAGCGTCTGCGTTCGGCTCAGGTCATGATCCCGGCGCCCTGGGACCGAGCCCCCCATTGGCTCCCTGCTCGGAGGGAAGCCTGCTTCTCCTTCTCCCACTCCCCCTGCCTGTGTTCCTACTCTCGCTATGTCTTCTTCTGTCAAATAGATAAATAAAATATTAAAAAAAAAAAAAAGAACCAGGGTCCCGGAACCAGTTTAAGCAAAAACAAAAACCTAACAAAGCCTTAGTAACTAACATTTTTTTTATGGTTATGTATGCCCAACTTGTATCTGGGTTTCCGCAGAATACAAATCTAGTAAAAGGTACCCGTTTCTTGCCCCAAATCCTTCCACAGGTGTGGCCTGAGGTATTTGAGAGTAGAGGCCCAGGGGAAAGGAGACAGGGGGCGGGGCGAGTCGCGTGACGTTATCACAGAGCGCCGCGCGCGCAGCGGACAGAGACGGCGCCTATTGGCGTCACCACCGCCCGACTGCTTTTTCTGGAGACAGGAGTAGAAGGCCCGCGAGGTATCAATCAAAGCTGGGGTTTGAGTTTTTCTCGTGTTTCTGCAAAAGTTCGCTTCTTCTCGGAGTCCCTCTTTTCATCCCCGGGCTGACTGAGGGGAGCGGGTCGGGCTGCGTAGCCTTCGCGAATGCGTTACCTCATACCTGAGCGTTGGGGGGATGGCATTGTTGCAGGACCCCCACTTTGGCTTGTCCTGCGGCTGCTAGCCGGTTTTGGCTAACCTTGGCCCCTCACCACTCTCTCTTGGTCTGGCCTTTAGTTTTTTTCTCCTCAGCTTCTCCTCTTAAATATTGGGAGGTGGAGGAGAAATTAAATGACTGCACAATTTTCAGCTGCCGTCAAATCTTGTTTAGGGACGAAGGCCAAAGTGTAAGGTGTAGGGGAATAACTTTACTATGTTGTCACCGTTTATCATTCACATACGGCCTGCCGCTGCGGTATTAGGCCACGTGAAATGGTAGGCTAATTTCGATTTAAAGGCGAAATCTGTAGTCGATAATCTCGACAAAGTTTTTCATTATGCCTCAGGAAGGCTAGGTGCGATTCAAACTTCTGTTTAAATTATCTTTAATGTCTTTCTGTTTGTTGACCTCAATTCGATTTTGGCTTGATAAAGATGTATATGTCCTGCTTATTAATCTCTTTGGACTGTCTGATAATATACTGAACCGAGAATTAACTGTATTTTGACACTGGATCTGAAAATGTTGGATCTGAAAATTCAGACAATTCCTATTGAAATTCAGAGAACCGTTTGTGATTTGTGGACATGCTAGAACTCTGTTTTGTTGAAAGATAAAATAATGACCGTGTGAACAGTGGTTTTCCAAAATGTTACAGGGTGTTATAGCTGCCTTCAAATAGTTAATGTTATATGTATCACAGGTCAGAGGTGATACAGTTTTTCATAAAACTGCTTTTAATTTTCAAATGGTTCTTTATATGTGTTATCTCAGCTACTGATTCCAAACAGTTGACACTTCAAGTATGGCTTTGAATCGTCCACATTGGTCACATTTGGTCAGTCTCACTTTAGTAAATTAATAACTATTACCACTAGCTAATGTATTGAGTGGTAACTGAGCCAAGCACTGTTCTAATAGCTTTACCAATATTATTCATTTAACTTTCACAATCGTCCTATATACGGTTATTATTTTAGAGATGAGAATTTTGTAATAAGCGAATTCCATGGTTTTGGAAGGTAATTTTGCTGCTTCATATCTGTAATTTTGAAAATACTTTGAATTAAACATTGGCATTAAAAGAAGTAAATTCATTATCTGATGTAATTATTCATCTCAACTTTGAGCAACCTTTTGTAATTTGTATCTTTTTCTATTATCAGACTTTGGGTTAAATTTATTTTTTAGAGGTTAATACCTTTAAAAGGAAAAAGTATCTTTTCTCAGGGATTTTACTGTTAGTTTGAAGGAGAATTATAGATGGCATCAACGTGAACTGTCTGCCGAAGGAGCAATATTATTGATAGATTGTTGTATGTGTGTTTCACCATTATTTTCTAAGATAATGCAGTGCGAAAAGGTCATTATGGTAATAGAATTCTGGTGCAACATCTGCAGATGTCTCAAAATTATAAATTGGATTTTTTTCTGGCTCAGTTCATAATTGTATGTAACTCTACTTAGCATAGGAATGGAAATAGCCCTAGAATGTACCTTATGGTATATTTTTCTTTTGGATCCATGTGGTGACTTCCTAATATCTTTAAGTACAAACTCTAATCTGATATTAAGATTCTCAAAATTTGTCCCCAATTTACTTTCACTGGTTTTGAAGGGGTAACAAACAGTTACTAAGTACCTAATATGTGGCAAGATGTTATGTTAGTCATGTGCAGATGCAAATGTCATGCAACATAAATCCTGCTTTGAAGGAATAACATAGAGGATAAATAACCAGTGGAATGTTCTGGGCAGAGGAATGTCATGATCTGATTTAGGTTTTTAACAGGATCACTCTGGCAGCTATGTTAAGAACAGATTGTTGGAGAGTGTGGTAGGCAAAAGCCAGGAGACTAATTAGGAAGGTGTTGTAATAATTCATATGAGATTATAGTGGCTTCATAGGGTGAAAAGAAGTATGATGAGAGGCAGTTCAATTTTGGATGCATTTTGTAGATAAAGCTAACAGATTTGTTTATGGATTGAATGTGGATTGTAAGAGTGAAATAATTGTCAGGGTTTGGGGCTTGAGCAACTTGAAGGGTGGAATTGCCATTAACTAAGAAGTGAAAAACTAAGAAAGGAGCAGTTGTGTGGGGGAAGATTAGGAGTTCAGTTATGACATGTTAGGTTTGAGATGTCTGTTAGTCATCCAGGTGGAGATGTTGAGTCTACCAAGTTTAGAGTTCAGTGGGGGGAGTTCATTGCTGGAAAAGAACATTTGGGAGTTGTCAGTGAACAGATGGTACTTAAAATTGTGAGACTGGAGATAATCACCAAAGGAATGAATGTAAACAGAAAAGAAAAGTAGTATAAGACCTGAGTCCTTAGGCATTTTAGCCTTTATAGGTTTGGGGAGATGAAAAACCAGCAAAGGAGACAGAATAAATAGCTAGTGTGGGACAATGACAGTTTTGAGAGTCTTGTGTTGTGGAATTCAGGGCTGAGTAGTGTGTTCATTTTTGTCAAATGCAATGAATGAATGGATCAAGTAAAATGAGGTTTGACACTTTTGGATTTATCAAGATACATGAGAAGGAGTATGATTGATGGATATATAATAACTAAGTCTGGAGAACTTGGGAACAAAGAAGAGATACTTTTGTTTGGAAGCTATGGGAGCCTTTATAGAGGAGGGGCATAATTAGTATCCTGGCTTTAAATAATTAATGTTTCACTAGGCCCAGAACATAGGGGATGGGGTGTGAGGATGGGGTAATCCAAGCAGAGGGAAGGGCCTTACTTTTTTCCGTTCAAGGCCATACCTCCCAGTCAGTTGTTTTAAGGATGCTTTTCCAAGTTCTTTCCTAGCCATTTCCTCATTCTGGATAATTATTCTTGCTCTAGGTCTGAAGAAATTCACAAAAGACACAAATTAATGCTAGTTATCCTCAACCAGGTACTTGCTTAGTTCCCTGACAATTCTTTTTTTTATCTCTACTCCTCCTAGCACATACTCTACAGTGCCATGTAAATGAATAACATTTACTGAGCATTCACTACATGCCAGGCACTAGGGTTCATTTATTTAATAGATATTTATTTAGCAACTATGACATGCTGCCACGATACTTGGAATGTAATCATGAGCAAAGACTTGCCCTGTACCAGGATTATAGTATAGTGTGGATGATGGGCGTTCATCAAATAATCACAGAAGTATAAAATTACAACAATGACAGGGAGAAACCAGGACGCTGTGAGACTCTATAACTAGTGAATGTGACTTGATCTGAGTGATGAGGGAGCTGGGTTAAGCAGGCAAAAAATGGTGGTGACTGGGAGTCCTCACAATTCTAGGAGTTCTAGGCAGAGAACAAGGCCAGAGAGGCTTTTGTACGTGAGAATAGGGAGAAAATGGCCTCATGGTGGCTAGAAAATTTATGTGTAGAGAAGGGAATCTATTCATATGGTTCTTTGAATATAATAGAGCTAAAGAATATAGGTTTGATTTTAGCTGCTAAGTTGGGGGAAATGACATCGGGCATATTTGGGAATAAATTTCAAAATTTCAGATAATTAAAAAATTTATGTATGATATGTAAAAATATATATTATAATGTTATATTATTGTTTAAAACGCGTAATTCTGAGAGTATAATGTAAAATGTGCTCCTTTGCTTTCCTGCTTATTGGTTTCCCAGAAGTAGCCATAGTTAGCAGCTTCTTTTGTATCCTTTAAGAAATTTACATGCATATACAAGTATATGCTCATACATCTTTTTTCTTAAAAACAAATGGATTGTATTCTATATCCTGCTTAGTTTTTGTTCACTTAATATATCTTAAGAATCTGGCTCTACTTTATACTTTTTCACTGCCTCAGAGTATTTTATTGAATGACTATGTCATAATTTATTTAACCAGTTCTTGTTAATGGTTCTCTGCTTTAAAGTTTCAGTATTTTAAAGAGGGCTATACTAGATGTCCTTGAACGTTATCTTGTGTGAAAATGTACTCTTTGGGAAGTAAAATTGCTTGGTCAAAGAATTTGAACATAAGTAATTTTGAAGCACCATGCCAAATTCCCACCACTCCCCATACTCAGTATACACTCTAATTAATAGTGAATGAGAGACTGTTTCTCCTCACCTTTGACCATATTAGATACTATCAGTCTTTCTAATTTTTGCTTGTTTGGCAGATGAAAAGTGACATCTTGTTTTAGCGATTTATGTTTCTTTGATTATAAGATTGAGTAGCTTTATCTTTATTGGTCATCTGGATTTCCTTTATATGTGAGCTTCTGATTTTCTTTCATTTTTCTTTTGGGTTGTAGGTATTCTTTTTGTTGTTAAGTTGATTTGTAGGGGTTCCTTTTTGTGTCTTTGTGTTGCAAACATTTTCCCTAGTTTTACATATGACTTTTGACTTGTGTTGGTTTGTTTATTTACTCATTCCGGCATGCATACATTTTTAGGAGGGCAAGATAATGTATAGGACATCAGAATTTTTTTAGAAGGAAATTTGTGACATTATTGAAATAATTAGACATTCTGGAATGTCAGCCTTTGTTGGAAATGTTAGTAATATAAACCTCATTTGAGGCCACAGGGTCTGTTTTGTTTTTATAAGCTTTGTTCAACAACTATCACAGGTCTGTTGAGCTCGCCCAGTAACCTAGCTTCCCTTTACCCCCAATTATATTTGGAATTGAAATGGCAGATAATAGAGCTGCTTTAGTATTCTAGACTGTAATTTCTGTTTAGGTGTTCCTCAATTTATGAACTGAGTTATATTCTAAATGTTAGGTTTGTGAGTTAGGTATCTAATTTCACTATAGAAATAATGTGCATAGGTTCTTTTTTTAAAGATTTATTTATTTATTTTGAGAGAGAGAGCGTGTGCATGTGAGTGCACAAGTTGGAGGGAGGAGCAGAGGGAGAGAATCTTTCAAGCAGACTTCCCGCTAGTGAGAAGCCCGACAAGGGCCTTGACGAGGGGCTCGATCCCACAACCCATGACATCATGATCTAAGCTGAAATCAAGAGTCAGACACTCCACTGAGCCAACCAGGTGCCCCATACATAGTTTTTTTTTTTTTTTTTAACGATTTTCTTTATTTACTAGAGAGAGAGAGAGAGGGGGTACACAAGCAGGGGGAGGGGTAGAGGGAGAGGGAGAAGCAGACTCCCCACTGAGCAGGGAGCACAACGTGGGGTTCAATCCCAGGACCATGGGATCGTGACCTGAACTGAAGGCAGATGCTTAACCGACTGAGTCACCCAGGCGCCCCCCACCCTGCCCCGCTACATAGGTTCTTATCTCTATTCTCAAAGTATAAGTAATTCATGAAGGCTAGTTTTTTTTTAAATTGCAAATTCAAGATGTCCTGTAATTTTGCCCCTATGTACTTCAGTATGCATCCTTAAATGATATTATATAACTATAATGCCATTTTCAGCTGAATTCTAATTTCCTAGCAATAATCTCTTAGTGTCATCTAACACCTGATCCGTATTCAGATTTCTTTGTCTCATAAATATTTTTTTACACTTGATTTGAATCAAGATCCAAACAAAGTCTACATATCCATTTGGTTGTTAGCTCTCCCAGATCTCCTTAATCTCTTCTTCCTCTACTTCTCCCTTTTCTTAGTTTTTCTTCATCACATTTTTTGTTACAGAAACCAGGTCAATTGTCCAGTAGAGTATTTCTCATTTTAGATTTGTCTTTTTGCTTTCTTGTGGTGTTAACTTGTTTCTCTATCTTCTGTATTTCCTGTAAAATGGAAGTTAGCTTTAAAGGCTCAATTAGATTGAGTCAACTTTTTTGGGAAGTTGGAAATGCTACGCAGATGGTGCTGTGTACCTCACATTGCTTCACATCAGGAGATTCATAATACGTTTGTGTCCTACTTTCAGTGATGTGAAGATTGATCCCTGGGCTTAAGTAGTGACAAGTCTCACTCCTGTGTTGTAAACTTCCCCATCACCCCTTTATCTGTCAGTGATTGTTGCCTGAATCTATAATTTCATCAGGGGTTGCAAAATGGTGATTTTTTTTTTTTAATTTGTCATTCCTTCACATTTGTTAGTTGGAATTTGAAGTCTAGTTTTATTACTTGGGAACCTGACAATCAGGAATAACAAGGCTATTGTGGGGGAAATTCTGTCACAACAACAACTTGTAATGCCAGGAATGTACCTTTTTTTGCTGTAGTTCTGGAGGCTTAAAGGAGTGTGACGGTCTTTCTGATGTGACAGCTTGACTAGGCTGCAGCCCCAGATATTCAGTCCAAAACCAATCTAGGTGTTGCTATAAAGGTATTTGTAGGTGTGATCAAAATCTACAAATTAGCTGACTTTAAGTTAGGAGGAATATTCTAGATAATCTGGGTGGGTTTGATTCAATCAGTTGAAAGGCTTTAGAAGCAGAGCTGAAGCTTCCCTGACAAAAAAGAAATTCCACCTGTGGACTGCAACTTCAGCCTGTAGCCAAGACTTCCAGTATGCTCTTCCTTGATGGCTGCCCTGCAGATTTTGGAATTACTTAGCCAGCCCCCACAGTTGCTTAAGCCAGTTTCTTTCAGTAAATCTCTTCATATATCTCCTATTGGTTTCTTGCAATAAATGTCTTCAAATCTCCTATTGGTTCTCTGCTCTGGGTGAGCGCTGGCTGGTACCAGGAGCAACTCCCCTGATGCCGTTCTCTAACAAAATGGGGTGGGGAGTTGTGGTAAGGGTCAGAGAACCTACATTGTTTAGGGTGATCATATGATTTATTGCTCAGACTGGGACTTCTGAAAGAGAAATGGGGAGCTGAATGGATGGCCAGTAGAAACAATAGGCACAAACTAGGATTGTCTTGGGCAGATTGAGACATAGTCATTCCACGTGTCAGCCAGTGGTGATGGAACATCAGTATGACACAGCCCCTTCAAGGAGCTTGTAGTCAAAGGGAAATTAATTATATCAACAGACAATACCAGGTAGTGTTTTAGTGATATGACAGCTTGTAGTTGCGTTTTTCAGAGAGAATAGGAGGGTGGTACTCAGAGAATTCTTCACTAGCTGAAGCAAAACCTGATCTTATGTCTAAAGTTTGAACAAAGTTAAGTGGGAAGAATGGTTAATATACAGAGAGCCATGTAGGTGAAAGGTTAGAGTGAATGAGCGTGGCACATCTGGAAGACTGCCATCATGGCTGCAGCTGTAAGATTGGAAGAGGGGGGCAATGAGAGATGAGGTTAGACAAGCAAGAGTCACGTCATAATAGGCCTGGTATCCATACTGAGGGATTGGGGAGCTATTGCAGGATTTTAAGCAGAGGTGTACCATGACTAGAGTATCTTTATAGAAAAATCATATCTTGTAACTTTTCAAAATTGAAAGTGGAAAAAATTGACAGTAGGGAGACTACTCAGAGGCTCTTGAAATGATCTAGTCAGTGAGAGTGGAGGAAAGCTTGTGGTGTAAGGACATTGAGGCCAAATTGATGGGACTGATTGGATCTGGGGCCTGAGGAAGGGGTGACGGGTGACTCCCAGGTTCCTGACCGGATTGACCTTCCTGAAGTAAGAGAATCGTCGGCAGGAGGTAGGGGGATGGCTTCTGTTCTTGTGTGATAATATGCACCCCTCCTTTTCTGCCTGTATTATGATTTTCCTTACCAGTGAGAGGAGGGAGGGAGTGGCAATGACATCCTGTAGGGATTACTAGGGAGGTTTCCCTCCATCTGCACTTAAATCTTAGCCAGACCGTAGGAATGGAAAGAGGCCAGTTTTCTCCTGCCCTCTCCTACCTCCACCTCTGCTGCTGCTACTTTAGAAGGAGCAGGTCGAAGGGCGAGAAATACCTTTAGACCTTGGGAGAGGGTAAGGAGCAGAGGAGGTTGAGTTCTTTTCTTCTTTCCCTTTGGACATTTTACCGTGTACAACTTTGGGCAAGTTATTGACCCTCAAATAAAGGAGTTAATGTGTATAGAGTACTTAGAATAGTGCCTGGCTCATAGGCAGTGATTTTCAAATGTTTGCTATTGCTGCTAATACCATACATTTCATGGCTTTATTCTGGGATCTGAGTAGCAAAGGGAACAGAGGGAAGTTTCTGCAGTTCTCTCCTTGTAGATTTTCCTGTGGAAGGAATGAATATTTAGGAACTGTCTGTATAAAACGTTAGAAGAAATCATATGAATTGGAGGGAATTTCTGATAATAGAAGAACCATTATTTTGTAGTCTGCCTTGCCTTTATTTTTTTTAGTTAGGAAAAAGGCAAGTGGTTTAGTTCATATTTAATGAGGGTAATTATTCTTACTGCTTTGCTTTCACTGTTTATCCTAACCCATTTTAACGATAAATAACTGCTTGTTTATTGGGGCCTAGGGACCAGGGATAGTTGTAGGAAAAATCCCCATCATGATTTTGGAGAGGAAAAATATTCTCAAATAGAAAAATTGGATGAAAAAAATGCACATTTAAATAAAGGCCTTCCTGTGTTTTTTATATTTGCAGTATTTGTTAAAAGCCAAAATGCATTGTTAAAATATGCCTTTATTTGAATTTAATGATTTGTTTTTTATTACAATTTTAGTACATGCTTTTTGAAATAACAAAATTTAGGGATGCCTGGGTGGCTCAGTCAGTTAAGCCCTTGCCTCTTGATTTTGGCTCATGTCATGATTTCAGGGTTGTGAGATCCAGTTTGGCTCAGTGCTGGGCATGGAGCCTGCTTAACAGTCTCTCACTCCCCCCGGCCCGGGCTAGCACACGCATGTTGGCTCTCTTAAAAAAAAATCATGACGAATGAAGAATTAAAATGAGTCTGCTTTGATCCTATTCCCTAATCCCTGCCTCTTCTCAGAAAGAATGTCTCTTTTTTGTGTATCTCTTTCCAGACCTTTTTCTACATATTTTCATATATACAGGTCTTTAAAAACAAATGGCATATGTAAGATACATATTGTTTTATATACAATGTTCTATGAATTTTTTCACCACTTCTCATTGTGTGTCACTACATAAAGATTTACTTGTTTTTAATACTCTTTTGGACGGATGTGCTATAATTCATTTAACTGTTTCCCTATTGATGAATATTTAGATTAGTCTTTCCAATATTTTGTTAAGAGTTTTTTCATTCAGCAAATGTTTGTTGACTGTCAGGCAGTGCTAGTGAACAAAACACAAAAATTTCTGCTCTCATGTGGCTACATTCTTTTGGAGGTGGCCAGACAGTAAATGAATAAAATAAATATGTCATGCTACTGAGCACTGTGAGGTAGAGAAGGAGATAGGAGTGCTGGAAGTCGGTGGGGGTAGTGGGTGCATTTTAACAAAGGGTGGTCAGGAAAGGATTACCTATAGGTGACGTTTGAGTAGAGATCTGGTGAAGGTGAAGTAATGAACTCTGAAGCTCTTGGTGCCGGAGAAGCATTCTAGGAAGGGAAGAACAAAGGTCCTGAGGTAGGGGCATGCCCAATGTCTTCGAAGGGGAAGAGCAATGAGGCCATTATGGCTGGAGAGTCAAGGACCATTCTGTAATTTTAGGTCTGAACTGTTGTAAAGGTAGAGTTGGAAAGACTATAGCAGGCAAGACTTTGGTTTGGGTACATTACATTTGAGAATCTATTAACATCCAACCAGAGAGGTATTGAGTAAGCAGTTGGAAATGTGATTTGGAGTTCATGGGGAGGTCAGAGTTGGAGATAAAGACCTGGGAGTCATCAGTATATTAATGCAATTTAAAATCCAGAGCTCACCTAGGGAGTAAATTAGAGGGGAAAAAAGAATCAAGGACAGCCTGTGGGCATATCAAGGGTAAGAGGCTGAGGATATGAAAAGGATGCAGCAAAGGAGACCAAGAAAGCATCCATGAGGTAGGAGGGAAACCAAGAAAATGTGATGCCCTGGAAACTAAAGGAAGGGAGTGAACAATGTCAAGTGATGAGAACTGAGAATTGACCATAGAATTTAACAGTGTGACTATGTGGGTGACCTTGACAAGAGCAATTTTGAGTGAGAAGGAGGGGACCTGGTTGTAGCAGATTCAAGGAAGAATGGAAGGAGAGGAATTGGGACTGTTGGTATAAGCCTGTCTTTCAAGGGTTGGAAAATGTTTTTTTTTCCTCTGGAGGGGATATGAAGTCAAAATGTTTCTTTTGTTGTCAAAGATGGAGAAATAAAATGTGGTAAGCTTATGGTTAATGATAGAGCAGAAGGAAAAACTGATGCAAGAGAAAGTGGGAGAGATTGAGAGAAGAGTTCAAGGTGTCCATTTTAATAAATTTGTATGTATGTATGTATACAAGGATTTCTCTAAGCTAGATTCTTAAGACTGCCTGAGTCAAAGGGTATGTACATTTAAAAAATCTATACCAGTTTACATTCCACCTTCATTGTATACCCTTGCCAACACTGAACTTTGCTAATCTTTAACATTATTGCCATTCTGATGGGAGATATCTGTATTATTTTAATTTGTAGGAATTCTTTATATAATCTAATTCTTTATTATTGGCAAATATTTTTCCCAGGCTGTTTCTTGCCTATTAACTTTGCTTATGGCACACTTTTACCATGTACATTTTTTTTTCAGTTTTTTATGTAGTTAAGTCTGTCCCTCATTTGCTTTTATAGCATTTGGGTTTCATATGGATTATATAAATATTTTAATAATCTTTTAATATGTTTATACATTTACCTTTTTAATTCATCTGGAGTTTATTTTTGTGTATGTTATGACATAGGTATCTCAGTTTTTCATCTTTTTCTGTGTTCTTAAACAGTTAAATACTATAGAATTAACTGTTTCTTAAAGGTTTGAAAGAAATTACCTGTATCTTCTAGACTTGGAGCCTTTTTGGAGGGTAGATCTTTGACCTTAAAATTTTTGTTCTGTGGTTAATCTATTTGTTTTACATACTTCTTTTTAGGTTAATTTTGGTAATTTTTTCCCCCCGAGCCCCTCATTCTTTTCATCCAGATTTTCAAATTTATTGGCTTAAAATTCTACGTAAGGAGAATAAGCACTAAATCTTCCCCATATTTGCAGTATATCCCTTGTACTTACACCTTTATCTGGGCAGCAGCTGCTGGAGCCTTCCAAGATCTAGAGATTTTGGTTTAGCTGTTTTCAGCCCTTATGCCCTAGTTCTTAGTGCCTTTCATCTTGGAGTTAGTTATACATTCACCTTCTCTTTTGTTTGTGGGGGATTGCAGGCTCCTTGGTCTCTTTTCTTAACACGCTGATCCCATTTGCTTTTTAGCTTACAAAAATTTGTGCTGTTGATGTCTGCTGATGGATACATGCCCTTTTTGGTTTCCAACATTACTCTGGACTTATTTTTGGATTTCTTTTGTCATTTGGAGAGATTTTGGGAGGGATGAGAGGCAAATACATATTTTTAGTTAGCCTTTTGAAACAAGAAGTCACAATTCCTTCCTGTGTGGTTTTCTTTTATCAGGTCCTTTTTTCAATTGCTGGTTGCATAGTAGTTAGATAGTAACTTTACAGCCCAAGCAGTGATAGCCAGATAGACTTCACTTTTTTTTTTTTAATGAAACCAGATGACTCAGCAGAATGTACTTGTTGAATAGAAATGTTGACACATTGTCAATAAATATTCCAATAGTACTTTTTTAAAGTTAAGTGACACAATCGTAACATTTAGAATTATAAGGGACTTTACAGATCATTGACCAACTGCCTTATTTTATGCATGAAATATTTGAGGCCCAGAGATTTTCAGTGATTTATCTAAGGTGACGAAATCAGTGATCAAGCAAGACAGAAAGCCCAAGTTTCTTTACTTCAATTCTACTATGCTTTACTATTTTACACATTCTTGGTTGTTCTATTTATCTTTGTAATGAAAGAGGTATTTTCATTGTATTTAAAAAATACGTATATTTTTTAAATCTACAGATGGTACGTATGGCTTGGAATTGCTTCTGAAAATTTGGTCTTAGATATCATATTAAATATGTTGGTGTGGATTTTGGTTTTTCTCACATAGATATTATGTATTATATAAATGTGAATTTTATTTTTTTATTTTTTTAATTTATTTTATTTTATTTTTTTAAAGATTTTATTTATTTATTTTACAGAGAGAGAGAGAGACAGTGAGAGAGGTAACACAGCAGGGGGAGTGGGAGAGGGAGAAGCAGGCCTCCCGCCAAGCAGGGAGCCCGATGCGGGGCTCGATCCCAGGACCCTGGGATCATGGCCTGAGCCGAAGGGAGACGCTTAATGGCTGAGCCACCCAGGCGCCCCATAAATGTGAATTTTAAAAGAATGGGCTGTCAAGATATACTCTAGCCTAAATGAAAATCATATTGTTTATTTTTCCCAAGTTTCCTCTTTTCTGCTGGTAGACTTTATGTGATTTATAGACTCTCTGAATTTGTTATTACAATTTTAAAGAGGCTTAAAAAATATATATAAATGTAAGTATAGGCTTAAAAATGATTTTAGTGATAGTCATAAGCTATTTCAGACCTAGGTTTTCTAATTTTTTATTTTATTTTATTTTTTTCTAATTTTTTAGTTTAATATACCATGCTGCTAGATCAGCACCTAAATTAGTTAATTAATTTATAGATTTTATTTTATTTATTTGACAGAGAGAGATATCTAGAGCAGGAACACAAGCAGGGGGAGTGGGAGAGGGAGAAGCAGGTTTCCCAAGGAGCAGGACGGGACCATGGGATCATGATCTGAGCTGAAGGCAGACGCTTAACAACTGAGACACCCAGGTGCCCCTCAACACCTAAATTTAGAAGGGCTAAAATTTTTCAAAGTTTTTCAAAGAAAGAGCTTATCGTTTTTTCAACAAGCATAAAGGATAGGATATACTCATTGTACTTTCATAGCTTTGGTTGGTCTTTAATTTCAACGGGTTTTTTATTTTTTGTAAGTTTTTAAAATGTGGGATTTTGATTACTGATAATCCATCTTTGGTCTTTTGTTCTTGAAAGGCACTGAGGCTCTGATACGTGCAGCATTAGTGGACTTGGGTGGGTTCTCTTCTCCCCCTGCCACCTTGAACAATTTGAGGATGCAAAGTGAATGTAGTTGCTCTAGAATTATATTTTAAGATTTGTATAGTTATCTTTAGGTTTTAACTCTTTTAGTAATTTTTAAATGCATGATATAACTATTGATTTTGTTTTTGTAAACTAAAGAGCAATCTCTGTCTTCCACAAATTCTAAAAATTTAATTTTTTTTTCCAGTTGGTCATAATGGCAGGTGAAGAAATTAATGAAGACTATCCAGTAGAAATTCATGAGTATTTATCAACATTTGAGAATTCCATTGGT
Source organism: Callorhinus ursinus (assembly GCF_003265705.2). Lineage (NCBI taxonomy): Eukaryota > Metazoa > Chordata > Mammalia > Carnivora > Otariidae > Callorhinus > Callorhinus ursinus. The sequence continues at coordinate 54,595,259 of NW_027397072.1, forward strand.
GCTGTGGATGAGATGCTGAAGACCATGATGTCTGTTTCTAGAAATGAGTTGTTGCAGAAGGTATTTTAAAAATGTAATTTCTAAAAATGTAATTCATAAAACAGAGTGCTATGTTATGAAAATATAGAAGATACAGATTAATGACATATGTTCCTTTTCCCCTTAATTTCAATTTTATAAGTGTTTGGTATTTTTAGGGGGAAAAAACAAAACAGAACTCCAACCTTAGGAAATACTTCCTAACTATATATTTTTTTTAACTATATTTTTATTTTGACTTGGTTTTGAGAAAAAAGGAGCTCTTAACAACATTCTTTTTGACAGACTCTATCTTTGACCTTTTAAATATTATAATGATGTTATCAGGGTTTCTGGAAACCCTATAGGACAAAAAGAGTAAATTGACTTTGACAGTCTAAAACAAATCTCATTATGTTTCTTCTGTCTTTGGTATTGCCTAAGCATTTTAGCCTGCCTCTTATACATAAGTGCATCATGTACAGTGTTTATATTGATAAATTACTTTTGACATACAAAACCCAGATCGTAACTCCTGAAATTAAAATAATTGAAAAGAATTTTGCTTGGATTATACACATTCCTTGTCTAAGTAAAGTTGATACCCTGAAGTGAAAATCTGTGGGCAAAAATCACTGGTTAATAAAACTTTTTCTTTTTGCAAATTATTTCAGGATCATTTGGTTATTGGATTATAGGAAGGGAAAGAAACATCTCTTTGATACATTGTATTTGGTGAAAGTTTATGTGATGGTGCTCAAAATTTGTATGTATTTCTTTTTTCTTTCTCTCTTTTTTTATAGTTGGACCCCCTTGAGCAAGCCAAAGTGGATTTAGTTTCTGCTTACACATTAAATTCAATGTTTTGGGGTATGTATATTAATTTGGAGTTAATTAGCAAATTATTTATTGTGTCAAAGGTGATTTATTTTTTAAATGCTAGCACTTTATATACGGTTATACTTTATGGCAATTTTAATAGTCAGATATTTATTTCTTTTAAGTCAGAGTACCAGATATCCTTGAGGCACATAAAAATTTACTATTACATAGAGGTTGAATAATTTAAGACTTAATTAATCATTTTTTGTGACATTTCTTTTTTGTGAGTAACTAGTTTCTTTAATTAATGCTCTTAATTAATATATATGCCATTTCATTCCATGAAATCTTTGTCTTGTAGTTTATTTGGCAACTCAGGGAGTTAATCCTAAGGAACATCCAGTAAAGCAGGAATTGGTAAGATTGCAGTGGATTTCTTTTTATTTGACTCTTTGTTTGTTGTGGTATTCCTGAAGTCAAAGTCATAGTACCTTTATCATACTAGCTGTGGAGAACAAAATTATTTAGAGTCCAAATTATGAAAGTGAGCCAGATTTCCTTATGTCTTTTCCTTACCTTTGTCAGGGAAATGGTGTTCCATATATTATATAAATCTCTGGATGGGAAAATGTTACAATTCAAGTAATTTATAACTTCCATATTATTTTTTCTATAAATTCTTGAAATCCTGTTCATCTCTACAACTGCCTTTTTTTTTTTTTTTTAAACTCTTACACAATTCTTAAAAGTATATTCTAGTTGATTTACTAGCAAAGACGGGAAAGTTTCTCCCCCACTTTTCAATTTTTCCATTAATTCATTTTCTCAGCAGTAAAGAATCCAGTTCAGCAACAAAGCTAAAAGCTTTTTTGGCACCAGTTGTATGTGTACTGTCCAGTAATTCTGCATTACTGACATATTTACAACCTGTAATAAATCTTCTAGGTTTGTCTTTGTATTCCATTTAGATGTATAAGTACAGTATATAAGGTCTAGTATCTTGAAGTTTTTGCTGACCTCAAAAATTAAATCATTCAATATGAAAGAAAAAATTAGAAATCTAACTTACAGTAACCTTCTTGACTTGGCTTTATGAATAAGAATGTTAATAAATTTATTCTTTGTGTTTATAAGATATAAGGTAAATATATGAAATACACTTGACACTGTATTATTATTCTCAAGTCTTATGGTGGTTGATATGTATGTTATTTACAACTTAGTAGAATACTTGGTCATTTATTTATAAAAAAATGAGTAAACCAGATATCTTCATTTTATAAATATATGGACTAATGCATTGTCTTCTTTTAAAGTTCTTGGGGGAAAAACAAATTTATTTTTAAATACAGAAATTGTGAAAAATATTTAAAGCAAAAATGTAAAACAATATGAGGCACAGATCTTGATTTGACCGGTGATACTGACTTTAAAATCTTAAGAAGTGTGCCCTGTATCATCTGTTTTCAACTTTCTAATATGGACTTTACATTTATAAGGTTTCTCATTTTTCCTTTAATACAAACTTATTTGTAATGTCTTAATACTTGATTCTGTCATTGGAAATGGATAAAATCATCATCTGTCTTTTTTCTCTGTCAGAACCCACTTTATGGAGGAGTACATTCATATTCTGGACGATGGTTGGCACATAAAAAGCTTACATAAACCCATTCCCCTTTTCTGACCTTGTGACAGACATCACTAATTGATCACAGAGTTAGTGTGTGAGAGGAAACCTATTTGTCATATATATCATGAATGGGGAAAGGCATTGAAAATAGTCAATTTATTTATTCAACAAATAATTGCGTGCCTATTGGAAGCCAGGCATTATATCCAAGTGAGATGGTTCCTCTGTGAATAAAGCTGATAAATACCACTACCCTTGTGGCAGATGCCAGACTATCTAGTGGAGGGAGACAAGCAATTAACATAAACTAATAATAAATACATATAGATATATAGTATGTTAGAAAGTTATATGTTATGGGAAAAAGATAGCATAGGATGAGGGGTATTGGAGTGCTTGAGTAGGATTGCCATTTTAAATGGTAAAGGCAGGGCCTATTAACAAGGTTAACATTTGAGCCAGCTGGAAGGGAGAGAGGGAGTGGCTATGTGGATATTTGAGGAAGATCATTCCAGGCAAGGCTGGGGTAGGTGTGTGTTGGGAGGACTTGGGCTTTTACTCTAAGGGAAGCAGACAGCCATGAGAGGATTTTGAGCAGAGTTGTCAGCCTTTCACAATTAAAAAGTTCTAGGGGTCTGCCTTTTTCTGAGTGTATTTCTATAACTATTTTGATTATTTTAATAAAACTTGCTTTTTATTAGTGATCAATCATTTACTATGCTATTTTATGGCTCTCATCCCCTTTATTTCTCCAGTGACAGTATAAAATAGCCCTTTATTCTGATTAATGGTCTCAGAGGATTCAAAGTGGTATGGCAACCTTATTATGTTCCTCACCTTGTAAAGTCTGATTAGAACTGATTAGAAATATAGAAACTATATTTCATTAGAAAGTATCATGTGCTTATCAATCAAAACTATGAAATTGAACAAAAAATCTTGTATTTTCATTTTGCTTATTTTAATTGTGATACTAGAAGGTAAAATAAATAGTTAAGTACTACTTCTTCCATTTCCTGTTTAGAAAAGTTTCAAGAGAGTTTAATTTGTATGTTGCATACAAGTATATGAGAGCTCTATTTTAGATTATAGACTTCAGATACATAAGAGTTCTTATATGGATTTAGGTTAATGTTAAATTAAAAAATATATAACTACATATGAACAATTCAGTGTTTATCTCTGTAGTGATGTCTTAGTCTCGTTCTTCCCCTTTTGAAACACTCCAAATACTTCTGAAATGACTTTTTAATGTCTGTTCCCCCCAGACTATGAACTCCAGAAGAGCATGGAACATGTTTATCCTATTCACTTGCACTTACTAGCACCACTCAATAGGCAATAAATACATATCTGTTGAATTTAACTGAGGTATAGTATAATAAAGCTTAGTGGTGGTGAACAGCTTAGTAAATCCGTTGCTTTTTTTTTTTTTATCTTTAAGGAAAGAATCAGAATATACATGAACAGAGTCAAGGAAATAACAGACAAGAAAAAGGCTGGCAAGCTGGACAGAGGTGCAGCTTCAAGATTTGTGAAAAATGCCCTTTGGGAACCAAAACCTAAAAATGCATCCAAAGTTGCCAATAAAGGAAAAAGTAAAAATTAACCCTTTGGTTTTGATGTACACATATGTAAAAGTACATCACTTTTATTGTTTTCCACAAAATAGATGATTATGTGGCATTGCAAGGTTTAAATGTATTTGTTATTGAATCCATATATAAAATTTACATTTTAAATTTGTAATGCTAAATATTCTTTCCCCTAGAAAGATTAAGTTATCTTTATTGATTTTCCTATAGAACACAGTGAGGTTTTTAACATTGTGATATATTTTATATTTATAGTTTATTATCTCTCTTGACAAGACTCTTATTTCCTTATACAGGTCAATCTTTCAAGTACCATTTTATAAGCAACTATGAAATTTAAGTTAAATGTTCTTTGTAAACATTTGTCTATTTTAGTAAAAGGCGAAAGATTTATGCAATCTGAAGAGAAACCAGAGTATAACATTTGTCTATTTTAAATGAATGACTTTATGAAGTATGCTCTCTGAAGGCTAAAGTTATAAATACATCTGTTTTCACTATATAAAGAAAGAATGAAATGACTTAAATGCCCATTTCTTTCCTATATAGCTACTTCATCATGTTTTCATGATTTTGGGAATTATTGCTTTTTTTGATATTTGAAGTATGAAATTAAGACTTTAAGGTTATATTTTAATTCTTGGCAATTTGCCTCTATGTCCCATTTAAGGTAAAATATATTCTCATTAGCTTTAGTTGGGAAATGAAGCTGTATATTAATGGCTGAATTTTGGCATAATGGCTATACCCTATCAATAAAGGCTGTAAAGGTTGTATAGATGACTGTTTATTTTTCTCTTTTGTGTAAATTTGCCCTTGAAATTAGGAAGATAGGTTTTAGAGATTATTAGGAATAGAGAAACTCGAGTTTTTGTTGCTTATGCATCATGCCTATAGATCTTGTCTCATTTTTTCACATTTTTTGATTACATGGTTTTGAGGTGATATCAAGTACATACAAGTATTTTGGAACAACTTTCTATGTTTATGTAATGCCACACTTAAGGAGAGGACAAGTCCAAAGGAGATTATATTGTGTTTATATTCTGATTTATTTTTTCAGAATATTTGTTACAGAGAATTCTACATATTAAAATTTTTTTTAATGTCTAAGTCCTTGGATTTTAATTATATGCTCTTAATGCTTTCAGTTTTTGAATCCACATATCCACATCATTATTATAGGAATGCCAAGTACAGTAAAGTACTTTAATTTTTGAAAAAGAAGTTAAAATTTTCTATGTGATTAGTTCTGCATAAGTAACCTTGCATAAATGGATTTCCTGATTTATGGTAGAAGATGTTGGAAATGTCTTAAAATGTAATCGATTTTGTAAAGCATGTTGAACTCTTTCTATGACACATGAAGAGGAAGTCACTGATAGATGCAGAGTCTTCTGGCTCAGATGTCAGACAATTTTTGAAGTGGAAGAACATTTATAGTTACTTCATTACTTTTTTCACCCTCATCCTCTCAAATTTCTAGCTTTTTTAAAAAGTAACTTCTTCATGAGAGAAATAAATGTTATTATGAACAAGTGTAGTGTACATGTGTTATTTATTACAAAGAAACTTACAACTTGCATTTCTGTATATTTTCTAATTTCATAAAGAAAAAAATGAAAAATGTCATACAGTTGCAGAAAATCATTAGCCAAGTTAGGGTTTGTGAAAGTCCAACTCTAAATTCTGTTAAATTGGAGTTTCTTAGTGAATAATTCTTTCAGTGTTTTATTAGTAGAAATAAAAAACAGTTGAGTGTATTCCCTTTTATCATGTAGAATTTGAAATACATATTACCTGGCATGTTATCAGGAACTGAATGGTGGTAGTGCAGTGCGTGCTCATTTTTGTTGTTGTTTATTCATTTCACAGATATTTAATGACATTTACATTGCCAAATACTACTCAGGTTCCAAGGAAGACAACTCAAGCCTTTATTCTATTTTTATAAAGTGTTATGAAAAAAGTAGTCTTTTTGTTCAATTCAGGTTTTCAGAGTTACTAGAAAATTTATGACAAATTGTGCTCATTAACCTTAGTCAGAACCATAAAAGGTGATGGGTTGATCTATTTGTGGTATAGTTATTGTTAACATAGTTTTTTCCAAATGACAGTCTGCTCTAAGTTTAGATGTTAATCACATCTTTTATTAATCTCTTTGGAAATTAACAAGTTGGAGAGGTTATAGCTATAGATATTTTTAAGATTGGAATTATAGACTATTAATCTAATACTAAATAATGAGATTTTGTCTTTTAATATTATTTTAAGTACAATTTTCTTGTTAATAGTTGCAGGATGGGAATTCATTTTAGTAAAGTAGAATATATTAAGAGGAAAATTGAAGGTTGAATTATGGTTTACATTCCTGGAATTAGGAGGTTATGTCAAGTTGATTGGTTTTTAAGATACCCTACAGATTAAAAAATTGTTCTCCTTAGCTATTAGAAGTGGATTGGTATTATTTCTAAATAAGGCTTTTAAAATTGACTAGAAATGTAGGAAATGCTTCAAAAATGGACAATGTATTGAATATAGATACTAATTTCTTAAGTAGGTGATTGGAGAAAAAGATGCTCTAGGAATCATTCAGTTTATGATATAGTTAAACTATAATTTTATGCAGTAAATTATTAGACACTCTGGCTTTACAAAGTGACATTAAGTGAGAAAGATTTGAACAGTGATTCTGACCCTCATGTAATAGCTAAGTTTGGTATATAAAGGGAAGAAAAAGAAGCCCTTGGCATCTCATATTCTTCCCTCATAGCATAGTTCATAAACTTACCCTTGCCCAAATATATTCAATGGCTCCTTTACCAAATGACCTTGGTAGCAACCTATTTTATATAAATGTGATCTGAATGTACTGTACTAATAAAAACATTTCCTTTTCTCTGTATCCTGGTCTAAAACTCTTTGGTTTTGGAAATACAAACTACATTTTGTTTATTTTGTATATTAGCATTTTATAGTTGTCATTAACAATTATGTTAGGGGGAAAAGTATACAGGACTTCATAGTGGAATTCTGTAGATTTGTTCTACTTTGTTAATTTGCTATTATATTGCTTGTGAGCAGGATTTCAAGAAAATGCTTTGAATGTTTTTGGCTAGCAGATATGTTTTCCAATCAGAGTGAGCTGTCATAGAGTACTCTTTGGAGCAGCCACCCTCTGACTTGATGTGCCTTTTAAAAGTGTTTATTTTATGGCATAATTTTTAATATAGCCAGGAAGGATTAGTAAAGTTATCTAGAAAAGGGGATAGCTATAGTGATCTCTATTGGCAATTGAGGTTTAATTTTAATTCTGCCCCCCACCAAAAGGCCAAAACCCAAAACCAGTCTAGCTCTGTATTAGTCTTCTGTTCATAAAAGGTTGAGAAAAAAATGCTAGCTCCCTCCCCTCCCCCCATAAACCTTGAAGTTAAGCAAATGTATTGTGGCAGAATAACTGCATGCAAGATGTCAATTTTGTAAAGTGATTTATTTCAGACTGTGTACAGAATTTGATGGTGGGGAAAAATAAGCTTTTATAAATGAAACATTTAAGAGATGTTTTTTATTCGCATTTTTTAATTTTTTTTATTTTTTGCTACAATAAATGACTGAAGGAAATTGAAGATGATAATTCAACATTTCAAGATGCTTCTGCTGAAGTGAATGTAGACCTATCCAGGTTTATTTAAAGTTTATAGTAATATGGTTTTTTAAAGCCAAGTTCCCAGGAAATGATATGATTTGAATGAGATGATTAGGAGAAATAGAAAAGAATACTTTCAATCCCTTGTTATGTGGGTATTATCTATTGAGAGTGTTGAAAATGTTAGTGTAAAAAGAATAGAGGCTTGTTATGTACAATTTACTGTAGTGTGTACAATTCATCTTGGATCTTGTCCAAAGAAGTTTAGTTATTAAAATAGCAGAAGAATTATTGTAACAAGGAATCACCTGATTTAGTGCTACAGGAGTGGATTACTCATCAACTGTACTATAATGTATCTGGCTGATACTGTTTTCATTTAGTTCACCTTTGCTGTCTCTCTAATAACACATTCCAGGACTTACTTAAATCGAAATCATTTACTACTCTATTTCTGATACTTTCTTTTCTACTATCCTTCCCTTAAGAAAGAAATCATTAAAAATATGTATAATAGTTGCTGGGTTTTATGGGTTTTGACATTTGTGATTTTTAACCTTTGTGATTTTGACTATTTACGAGTGACCTTAGAAGTCCATGGGGTATACGGTAGTTTGCTATTTTGCCAAGGCATAATCCTAATTCCCGCTAAATGCCATGCAGAATGGCATTACTCAGCTAATGATGTGGCCTAGCAAGCCTCTCAGCAGCCAGTTTCTTCCCTGACTTATAGTCTCATGCATTTATTCACTCATTCATTCTACAAATATTTATACCTCTCCTGTGTGCCAGGTTCTATTATAGGCATGGGAAATTCAGCAGTTATCCGGACAATATGTAGTGATTGGAAGATGTCAAACTTTATCATGTGAAAATGGCTGCTATGGCTTGAATTGTGCTCTCCCAAAATGCATATGTTGAAGTCCTAACTCTCAATACCTTGTAATGTAACTCAGAAATAGGGTCAATGTGGATGTAGGTAGTGAAGATGAAGTTATTAGGGTGGGCCCTAATCCAATATGATGGGTGTCCTTATAAAAAGGGGAAATTTGAACATAGACATGCACAGGGAGAACATCAGATGAAGATGACGGCTGAGATCAGGGTGATGATTGTATAAGCCTAGGAACGCCAAAGATAGCTTGCAAACCACCAGAAGCTAAGTGAGAGGTGCAGAACAGATTCTCACAGCCCTTGGAAGGAACAAACCTTGCCAACAACTATGATGTTGTATTTGTAGCCTCCAGAGCTGAGAGAGCATACATTTCTGTTGTATAAGCCACCCGGTTTGTGGTACCCTGTTATGGCAGCCCTAGCAAATGAATATAATGGCTATTCTATGAGAGGAATTAAAAAGATTAATAATTTGCATATGAAAGTATGTGTAAGAAACTTTATGACACAAGGTGAGAGTGTAATTCTGAAGAAAACCAGGAACCTGTATAAATTTATTCAGGAATATTTTTGAGCAAAGATCTCAGGACTTAGACTTTGAAATGTCAAGGGTCTGTTAATACTCACTCTGAAGCCAAAATGCTCAGACTTTTCAGCAGACATTGTCAGTTATGATTGAGTGTGCCATCTTTTAAACTTGGTTTGAAGAAACTCATTTCCCTGAAGGAAAGAAAACCCTGTCAGGTTTCCATGGAGAGAATGTTTTCACCAAGCCTATTATGTGCTGTGTGTTCTTTTCCTAATACAATGCCACAGTCAGGTTCAAGTAATGAATATAAATACTTAACACATCTTACCCAAGCTGTGCTTATCCAAGAGCACAAGCCACTTAAGAAATCTCATATTGAATTCAGCTTGATAGAGTTTTTTAAAGTCATTCCCCCCCCCCAAATTCTAAACTGTATAATGTGCTATTCACATTATACAATTTACTGTACAATTTTCAGTTTTTTTCAGCTATTCAGTTTTCTTTCTTTAAAGTTAGGTATTAGAGAACTCAGAAGTGGGTTTTACTCTTACTGGTTGGGCCCAGTTTAAGATTTTTTTTTTAATATTTTAAATGCTGTGTATTGATGTTCAGTTTTTAGAATCAATCAGTAGATTTAAACATGGAAGACAAGAATGTAAACAAAATCCACCGTGACTATGTAAAAGTAAAAGCATATAGAATAGAAGTGAGTTTGAAATGGGGGAAGGAGGACATCATCATGGGGAGAAATCCAGATGCTGCACAACACTGATGGATGAATATGGTTTTACGTTTATTTCAGTAGTAAAGGTAATAGCTCTATTATTCTTTTTTAATTCTTTCATGAAAAACTGGAAGGAACTGGGGGGACTAGTATAAATTAAATCCTTATTTTTAGGATGGGGAGTCAGATGAGGGCCAATGAAATTGTAGTGTAGATACACATTATGAAGGTAACCACCAGAATTAAAGACAGAAATGATTTGAAAGTGGTAATTCCTCACTTGGAATGAAGATGAAGTGGGAGCACAGCTTTTTTTTTTTTTTTTTTTTTAACATGGTTTGTTTGGTAAAAAGATGTGAGGAAGTTGTACTAATGAGCAAAACATTTGTTCAAAGAAGCAGCATGACAATTGGATAACCCGGTGAATGCTAGTTGTTTAGTTTTTGAAATGTTAGGCAATAAGTAAATATATCAGTGAAATAATATAAGAATGCTTAAGTGTGCATACATATATTTCATTGTTTTAAAAAACCCCTCAAACACCCGTATATAAAAATGTCTTTAGGCATTTAATAATCTTCCTACATTTGAATGCAGTTTATTTTTAATTTTCATTTTAGACAAGTTAAATTCCAGTTATAGCTAGAAAATAAGAATTTTTATTTTGAAGTGGCTCTCTAGTGTGCCTTCCATGTTCTTTGGAAACTTCTAAATGTTATTCAAGATAGACACCACAATGATAGGGTTATATGTAAGTGATAGGGTGATCTTTGCTTGAATGTTTTAATGATGCTGAATTGGAAGAGGGGTTTTCTTGTACCTAATTTTCATTAAAAAATGAAAGTTCAGGAGAAATGCCCTTATAATTTTTTTCGAGACCTTTTTTCACACGGTAGTCTAACTAGATAGATGGAAATTGATTGTTCAGTAACCGAAGTCATACATGTCAGAAAGTGTAGCAAAATGTAAAATCTTCTTAGGATTTGTCCTAACAATTAAAATTAGGGTTTAAGGAATTGGAATTGCTAGATTTTATCTACCACTTCTAAAATTTGTAGAAAACACTAATAAAGACTAACCTATTGGTGGTTTTCTTAATTATTGATGCTATTTAAAACCTTATTAGCACAAGTTAATATTCAAAGTTAGCTACATTATATTGCCTGAATACATAACATTGGAAATAACCTGTAATTAAATTTCATTCTCTCACTTATCTAGGCATTTAAGGTAACTTAAAATAATTTAAATATATAACATTGAAAAGAAATGTTAAAAGTAGCTTTTGGAAATAGGAATAATGTATATTCTAATCCTCTTAAGGGAAATACTATGTATAGCTTAATACATATCTTTGACTGACTTGTTAAGCTCAATTCTTATGTACTGGCTTGAAGTTTATAGAAACATTGAAATAATCATCTTAAGCTAAAATTGTATATGATCCATTCATTGCTTATACTCCTCTTCCCCCTTATATGTGATCTTAAAGAAATTACTTAATAAACCTTATTTTCTATGGCAGTTTTAGGTTCACAGTGGCAAGTACAGAGAGTTCCCACATACCCCCGGCCCCCCAACATGCATTACCTCCAACACTAATGACATCCCCCACTAGAATGGTACGTTTGTTATAACTGATGAACCTACATAGATCAGTATAACCCAGAGTCCATAGTTTACATTAGGGTTCATGCTGGGTGTTGTACATTCTATGGGTTTGGACAAATGGGTAATGACGTGTATCTATGATAGCATCATACAGAATGGTTTCACTTCACTAAAAATCCTCTGTGCTCCACCTATTCATTCCTCCCTCCCCAGAACCCCTGGCGACAACTGATCTTTTTCCTGTCTTCATAGTTTTGTGTTTCCAGAATGCCATACAGTTGGAATCATGCAGTATGTAGCCTTTTCAGATTGTCTTCTTTCACTTAGTAATATGCGTTGTTTCCTCCATGTCTTTGTGGCTTGATAGCTCATTTGTTTTTAGTGCCAATAATATTCCATTGTCTGGATGTTTATCCATTCACTTCCTGAAGGATATCATGGATGCTTCCAAGTTTTAGCAATTATAAACATCCAGGTGCAGATTTTCGTGTGGATATGTTTTCAACTCCTTTGGTTTAGTAAAGACTAATGTGTGCGATTGCTGGGTCATATGGTAAGAGTATGCTTAGTTTTGTGAGAAACTGCCAACTGTTTTCCAAAGTAGCTGTACCATTTTGTATTCCCACCAGCAATGAATAAGAATTCCTATTGTTCCGGGACTCCTGGGTGGCTCAGTTTGTTAAGCGTCTGCCTTCAGCTCAGGTCATGATCCCAGCGTCCTGGGATCGAGTCCCACATCCTGGGCTCCTTGCTCAGTGGGGAGCCTGCTTTTTCTTCTGCCTGCTATTCCCCCTGCTTGTGCACACGCTCTGTCTCTCTGATAGGTAGATAGATAGATAAATAAATAAATAAATAAAATCTTAAAAAAAATAAAGAATTCCTGTTGTTCCACATCCTTGCCAGCAATTGGGGGTGTTGTAATTTATTTTTAAAGCTTTTATTTGCAGATTCTGCCATACATTTTTGTAGTGGTTCAAAGAAAAAAATAAGTGATCAAAGGAGATGTAGAAAATCTTAAATTTTTTTTTAAAGATTTTATTTACTTATTTAACTGATAGAGAGACAGCTAGAAAAAGAACACAAGCAGGGGGAGTGGGAGAGGGAGAAGCAGGCTTCCTGCCGAGCAGGGAGCCCGATGAGGGGCTCGATCCCAGGACCCTGGGATCATGACCTGAGCTGAAGGCAACCGACTGAGTCACCCAGCTGCCCCGAAAATCTTAAATTTCTTAATGATAAAATTGGAATAGAGCTAGGATCTGCATCCCGAAAAGCTAGCAAGTAGAATATTTCATTCAGGATGAGACCTGAGCTTTAATTTAAAATGCATCTTAAAATTCCTTAAATTTCCTCATTCACTGGAGAACATTTTCAATATATTCAATTTTTTTACAAGACAAAGTATTCGAATCCCCTTTAAATATATTTAATCAGAGGTAAATAACAAATGCTTGTTAATATGTGAGTTGGGAAGTACAATTGAATTTATTACGTCTTTGTTTTTAATGCTATCTTTACCAGTTTTAAATTTTATTGCTTTTAACGACATATCAGATAAAGGGCTAGTATCCAAAATCTATAAAGAACTTATCAAACTCAACACCCAAAGAACAAATAATCCAATCAAGAAATGGGCAGAAGACATGAACAGACATTTCTCCAAAGAAGACATCCAAATGGCCAACAGGCACATG
>NW_027397072.1:54608521-54685436 GCF_003265705.2 Callorhinus ursinus
GCACTGGGTGTTATGAACAAACAATGAATCATGGAACACTGCATCAAAAACTAATGATGTAATATATGGTGATTAACATAACAATAAAAAAATTAAAAAAAAAATAAAATCTTTAAAAAAATAAATAAATTTTATTGCTTTTATCAAGATAAAATGAATACTGGATTGTCATTTTCACGGCTGGAACTCAGGCTGTGTTTACTATCTTTTGTACTAATATCTGTAATTAAAGCATAGATTATTCAATTTAAGAAAATGACTACAAATGAAAAAAGGATTCTCTGATTATTCCTTTCTGATTAGTAATCGTTCTGTGTGTGCATGTGTATTGTCATGCACTGTCCACGTGTGAAAGTCTGTGCATTTAGGCAGTTAACACCCAAGTCCTTGCCACGGATGATCCAGGCCTCGTGTTACTGCATTTGGGATCCATACAAGCAATTGGGGTGGGTATTTATTACTTTGTTTACAAGGTTACTGAGGCTCAGAGAGGTTAGGCCCTGTCCAAGGTTACACAGTTAGAGTAGTCCTCACCTGCAGTTTCGCTTTCGCAGATTCAGTTACGGGGGGCAAGGTGGTGGGAAAGCAGATGAATCTCCTGACCAATCGTCAGAAGGTCAATAGTAGCTCCACGCTGCGCGCTGCGTCTGAATGCGTCGCCCTTCACGTCACTTCATCTCACGTAGGTATTTTATTCTCTGACGTTCGGAGAGGGGTACGTACAATATATTATGTGAGAGACCACATTCGTGCAACTTTTATTACAGTACATCGTTAATAAGTGTTCTGTTTTATTATTAGTGTTGTTAATCTCTTACCCTAGTTTGTACACAGAACTTTATCAGAGTTTGTGCGTAGCCGGCCTTACTATCCGAGGATTGGGCGTTCTTTGGCAGTCTGGCATGTATCCCCCTAGTGGTAAGGGGCCGCTCTGGTAGTAGTGAGGCTAGGATATGAGTCCATTGGGGGACTGCACCTTCACCGCTGTGTTCACCCTCAGCTTTATTACTGGTTGAGGAACCTCAGGCAGAGGAGGCTTGGGGGAGAGGACCTGGCTCAGTTATGGATTCTGTTTGTGATTGGCCAGATTTGCTCTGCATTTTTTTTTTCTAAGATTTTATTTATTTCTTTGACAGAGACAGACACAGCAAGAGAGGGAACACAAGCAGGGGGAGTGGGAGAGGGAGAAGCAGGCTTCCCGCCCAGCAGGGAGCCCGATGCGGGGCTCCATCCCAGGACCCTGGGATCATGACCTGAGCCGAAGGCAGGCGCTCAACGACTGAGCCACCCAGGCGCCCCTGCTCTGAATTTTCAAACACTGTGTAGCTGGTTTCAGTTTTGGTTTATGTGGTATCTGTTAAATTTGGAAACCAACTTTTAAGCATGATTTGGAGCTAACACATTTCTGACGTATGCTGTGTGGCTAGTGGCAGTGATGGAAAAGTCGTTTTTTTTTTTTTTAATGTAAGTGCTATACTTGAGATTTGGAGATCAAGTTGCGTGTCCTTCTGACTGAGCCAGCCAGGTGCCCCAATCCACCTTGAATTTTTAACCAGGTCTGATCATTTGTCCTATAGCTCAGACCATCGTAAAACTCTTCAAGAAGCCCACTACTGATATACTTGGCATAGTCCTCAAAAATAATTCTTTCCTTAAATTAATTTATTGATCCCCCTCCTGACCATGTAAAACATGCTCTTTATAGAAATTAAAGAGAAATCTACCGCCTCCCTGATCAAGAAATAATTGACTAACATTTAAAGTATTTTCTTTCAGCCTATTATCCATTTACATTCAGCTGCAAATAATTTTTGCATCATTTTTTTATTTTATCACTTGATTATAAGAACTTTAATGAAACAATTTAGTGTAATTGGTTTAAAAAAAATAAAGATGTAGTTGGTTGAGATAAACAGGTGTTTATGGAGTCCCTACTATAGGCTGATGCCCAACCAGCCTGACATTAAGTACCCCCACTCTTGCTTGAATTTACAAACTAGGTGAGGTTCCCCTTAGTATTTATGCAGCATAATGGAACCCTTTATTATGTAACTACCCTCTTCAAAATGTATCGCTTTTAATAATTTGGGTTTTCATGTTTTGGATTTTCTTAAAGATGTGCTTTATGTGTCCTCTGCATCAGTTGTCATCATTGTGTTTACTGATCAGAGCCACTGGGTGGCAGCAAAAGAACACAAAAGATTTTCTATTGTGCTTTTTGTGTACACAAAATTGAAGTGAAAGCTATTTGAATTTCATGGGTGATGGGGAGAAAAATATAGTGATTAAAGCTTGACATGTAACTAAAATAGACTATACACCAACACATCTCATCACTAAATGTATGTTACTATGGGTAAAAAATTAAATGTGTGCTTTATTGTTACCAAAGCCATATTGTAAAATTCTCCTTTCAGTTTCTTTTAGTCAAGAACATATCTTTCAAGATTCCTATGCAATTACTTTTCTATTTATAAAGGTGAAGAGAAAAACCCAAGCCAGATACTAAGAAAAACTTGTTTAGTAAGAAACTTGTGAACAGAGATTTCGAATGTCAAACAACAATGGAAGGGAGTCATTTTCTTGACAGTCTGTTTAAAAGAACATTCTTGGAAAAAAACTAACTGAATTTGGAGTTCTTGTTCACAGACAAGAGTTTGTTTTACCTTTTCTTTTTAAAAATCGCTTAGCAAGCAGATTTTAAGTAATGGGAGTCTCTTCGAAGATTTTGTCCATTCCTATAAAGTTAACAAATGGCCTAGTTCCAAGCTGAGTATACCTTACATATGATAGGTCCAGCTAAAAATGTGAAATGGTCATGAGGCAGTGACAAGTAACAAACACTTGTTTTATTTTTATTTTTTGTACAAATATTTGAAATCTGTTTATTTGAAATCTGTTTAGGTGAAAATACACCTTCTCCTTTCTCCCAAACGTTTTAAAACATAATGCTTTAAAAAGATTCTTGTCTTTTAAATTTTAGACACAAATATATTTAGCTTATCTGAAAACTTCTGAATGAGTTATACAAAATATTAAGTGCAGAATGAAAAGTTTGCTTTTGTCCAGAGAGCTGAGTATTCAGCAAGACAGGGGATCATTCTGGGGCTTATTCCCAGAGGGTTATGGAAGAACAGTGTTTATATTTCTTCCTTTTGAGCTTCGAACCTTCCAGTTGTGCTTGGAGCCTGAACCCTTCTTGATTTTATTTATTGTTGGCAACATTACCATTGCCTTTTGATGTATTTATGATATAGATCAGTGAACCTTATGTTATTTGACCCTTAGTGGAAATGAAGTTTAGGAAAAATAGGAAAGTTTGTTCCCTGTAACGAGTATATGGCCACCAGAATCTCAATGTTCACTTTTCTTTAACACTTCTCAAATGAGATGTTCCAGCAGTATTTATAGGTGCTGAAACCCAAATCTGAGACTATAGATGATAACTCTCCTGGTTTTGGACTCTGGCCATCAGTGTCTGCTGTGAACCCAGAACAAGGACAGAGAAATAATTATTTTCACTATTTCCTCCCCTTGGAGCAGTTTTCTTTTGGGGGGGTGGGGAATCGGAGTGGGGGAGGGAAAGCATTTGTATTGTCCCAATGCAAGATAGATTTGTGTGAAATGTATTTAGGTGCTTCTTTAGAAACTATGTAGAGTCACTATGATGAGAGAGTCATTTGCTATTTCTAGTAGTCTACAGTATTGGAGGGCCGGAGGGTTGTAAATCCTCTTGGGAAATTTCTGGAAAAGAAAGTTGTATACATGGGCGCCTGGGTGGCTCAGTCGTTAAGCGTCTGCCTTTGGCTCAGGTCATGATCCCAGGGTCCTGGGATCGAGTCCCGCATTGGGCTCCCTGCTCAGCGGGAAGCCTGCTTCTCCCTCTCCCACTCCCCTGCTTGTGTTCCTGCTCTCACTGTCTCTCTCTGTCAAATAAATAAATAAAGTCTTTAAAAAAAAAAAAAAGAAAGTTGTATACACTTCCTTAGTAATAATCACCCATAAGTTTCTTCTTATGGTTATCATTTAGTCACATGATTTTCATTTATTTGTATTGGCTGTCACTATATTAAGGGCAATTATGAATATAATGAAACAGTTTGTTTTGAAAGTAAGATGATAAATGTAAAGGCTAAAGCTAAATATTATTTGTAGTTTTGTTTACAGACTATAGAGACCTATCTTTCAGGTTTCAGGATTTGTTTTATTTCAGACTTATTATTTGTATGGCTATTTTACATTTTGTGGAATTTGGTAATCCAGTATTAAATCAGTGATTCTTAAAATATACCTTGAGGTAAATATCTCAATAGAATATTTTTTGGTATGAATTATGGAACGTCAAAAAGACTATTATAACACAGCTTCAATTTCTTGATTCTGTCAGTGACAATTGACTGAATAAATCACTAAAATTATGCATATAAGTCTCCATGTATAAAGTGGGCACAACCATGCCCATTTTTTTCTCATCAACTATACAAATTTAAATGAAAAGGATTCAGGTTTTTGGAAGAAAATGCTATTTAAAATGTTACATGGGTAGTACTAAAATTATGATGTTTTACAACAAAACCGGACAGATTTGATAGAAAGTTTCTCTTCTAGTCTGTTCTCTATTTTCTTTGTACCAAATAAGGTTTCTAAATTAATAGTTGAAGAGGTCATTTGGGGAAGTTAGGGCTCTCAGACTTTGTGCTTGCAAGGTTCTTTGCTTGAAACTTGACCCTGGAGTCTTAGGTACTCTGGAGACCTAAGGTTTTGCTAGGTTGTTTGAGAATATGGGCCAATCCTTAGAGTCAGGCAATGAAAAATTTCTAACAAAGGAAAGGGCATTATATTATATGAGAGAGTGTCAGTCCTTCTCTAATTCATTTGGAGAAAGAAGGCCACACCACAAGGAATAGATTCTCTCTGTATTTGTTACAAATGAAAATTGTTCCTCTTGACTTCAGAGCAATGTCTGGAGCAGTGACCCTCAGCTCTGGCTGCTTATGGGGATCATTCTTGCAGCTTAAAAAAAAAAAATACCCCACCCTAGACTCAGGCCCCATCATAGAACAAATCAGGCTTTCTGGGCATGGGGCCCAGGCATTAGTATTGTTTGAAGCTCCTTAGGATGTATCATGACTATGCAAGTTTGAGAAGCACTGATCTAGAGACTGTAGTGAAAAGCAACAATTTTGCAAAAGTCTTAAACAAGAGGACAGTCTTTATTTTATTTTATTTTTAAGATTTTATTTATTTATTTGAGAGAGAGAATGAGAGAGAGAGAGAGCATGAGAGGAGGGAGGGTCAGAGGGAGAAGCAGACTCCCCGCCGAGCAGGGAGCCCGTTGTGGGACTCGATCCCGGGACTCCAGGATCATGACCTGAGCCGAAGGCAGTCGCTTAACCAACTGAGCCACCCAGGCGCCCGAGAGGACAGTCTTTAACATCCATTACTTTGTTCCTGCTTTTGTGATCTCACTTTTTCAAAGCAAACCTATAATTTGAAGACAAACAAAAATAAGATGTGCTCAAAGTCAGCACATCTTGTCAGTTAACCATGGTCCTTCCTGGGACAATTCTAATTTGGCTGTGCCACTGTGAGGGATGGAGTGATTCCTTGCAGCCTATCCATTCACTGTGCCATTAAAAGGAGCTTAAAAATGAACATAAAAGTCATCTGAGCCCGGGAAACAATCTGAGGGTTTTAGAGGGGAGAGGGGTAGGGGGATGGGATAACAGGGTGATGGGTACTAAGGACGGCATGTGTGGTGATGAGCATCAGGTGTTATATGCAACTAATGAGTCATTGAACTCTACATCAAAAACTATGATGCACTATACAGTGGCTAACTAAAGGTAATAAAAAAAATAAAAGTTACTTCCAAAAAAAAAAAAAGATTCATCTGAGCCATCTCAGATATTGCTAAAGTTCTTAGATATTGACACAAAATGAAAGAAATATTTTACCCAACTTGAACCTGAACCCACTTAGTAATTGCCACAGGTTTTAACAAATTGGTGGTTTTTCTATTCTGAAACGATCAAAAAAAAAAAAAGGAGGAAAATAAACCTTACTCAAAACATTCAAATAATGATATTAAATCATTTGTACATACACACAAACAAAAACACATTCACAAGATAACTGTTGTAGAATCTAGTCTCTCTATTTCATTATGTGGACCTGGGAGATAGAGATTCTGGACTTGAGTTGGCCCTGGCTAGCTGGGACCTTAAACATTTCCTTTATTCTTGTTTAACTTCAGTTTCCTTATTTATAAAAGGGGGTTGCATCTATGATTCTGGCAAGCCAGAGATCTTATTTGCTGCTTTTACAATCCTTATCTACTTCTGAAATCAACCCTGCTATAGAGATTTGAAGTTCCAATTAGCTATAGACTTGCTTTAGAAAAATTCCAACCACAGGTGATAATTTTCCTGGGTGAGTAGAAAAGAATGTTGATGTCATTTACTACCAATTGCATTTGTCCCTTTTTATGAGGAAGATAATGCAGACATTGGATTAAATTTCAAGGCTGTCTTAGACACACTACACAGAGAACTGGGAAATATTCTTTTCACTGATTATATTATAGACACTAATGTTTAATATGACACATAAATCAGTAAAGTACATGAGCAAGAGTCTGACATACTTTAAAAAAGAATATAGCAATATACTTATATATTTGATATATAGTTGGTACTCAACAAATATTTGTTAAATGTGGGTGAATTTGAAAGGTTGAAAAGCAGTTTCTCGGTCTCAAATGCTGATTTGAAGAGGCTTTAAAAAATTAGTGTTTTTTGGTTATAAAATATGTTTTTGATTTGGATTTTCTTAAATGGTTAAAATTTGAATACAGTGAAATGGGCAAACATCGTGGGGCAGAAATGGCAATTTTTAATTAGTGCTTGGGCTAATAACTTACATAATCATTTTGAAAAGTTTACAAAAGTAACAGCAAGCTTTGGAATATCTTTAACCCATTTTATTAAAACTGTAGTCTCAATGAACAACTCCCAAGTTTGTTTTCCCTGTGGGGTGTATATCTAGTTATTCCTGTGGTTATAGCAACTATGATAAACTTTGTGGCTATGAAGCACAGTTTTATTAAGATTTTGAAGAAAGTGGAAGTCACGTGAATATTCTGATACAACCATTTGTTTAAATTAGTACTTTTAAACAACATTATTTTGGTCAAGTGAGTATGTAGTTGTTTTAGATTAAATAATTATAAATTGAGGAACCACTTGGGAATAGGAGAAATTAGAAAGCTTTTCATTTTCCTAGCTCCTCTTGTTTAATATTAAAAAGAAGAGGAAATTATGTTTAAGTGTCTTCTGTTTTAGTAAAGGTGGACAGAGTCATTTGGACTGACCTTCCTGCTGAGTCCAACTTGAAAAGCTGGACCCAAACCAGCAAACAAACAGACAAAAACTGTGTTAAGATCCCAGAAAGTGAACAAAATAGCAAAGAATTCCAGTGTCAGAATCTAGAGATAGGGCAAGACTCAGAGAGTGGTCTTGGAGCTGAGTCTGCTTTTCTCCCATTTCCTGGAAATAGAAGGCTGAGAGGTCATGTGGTCAGGCAGTAGTTTTGAGGCCCTGTGAAGCTAATGCAGCAGTGATTGGTGTCCAAGTCCCATCAGGGTTGAGAAAGAGTTCTAGTGCCTCCTTGTCCTACATTGGTTTGGGACTATAAAGGGTTGCACTCTAGGAACAGAAAAAGGTGAATGGGAAGTTGGTACAAGGTGCTAGTATTCCTAGGCATCCAGTGAAGAAAAAATAAATCCCTCCTGGAGAAGTAATATCATTATTCAATGCCTCAAATTACTTCTAAAAGGAATTTTGCAAGAACAGTATTTAAGGCATAATAAAAAATATACAGATAGGAGACATGAATGAAAGCCAACAGAAACAACACTATGGAAATAGACTCACAAGGGCTCCAGATGTTAGAATTTTCAGATATAGAATTCAAAATAAACATACCTACTTTGGTGAAGGTGGTAAAGGACAAGATGGAGAAATTTGGCAAGTGTGGAAACTATAAGAAAAAAGACCAAATAGAAAATCTGGAACAGAAAATTAATGATGAATTTGGAAGATTTCAGTAGTTGAGTGTGACAGCAGATTGACATAGCTGATGAGAAAATTAGTGAGCTGCCTGATGGGTTAAAGACAATCTCTAGAGTGAAATTCACAGAAACAAAAAGAATGGAAAATCAGAATAGAGGATAGAAGACATGGAAGATGAAGTGAAAAGCTCTAACTTATGAGTAATTATAGTTCCATAAGGAGAAAAGAAAGAGAATGGAATAGAAGCAAATCTGAATAAACTAAATGTAAGAATTTTCCATAGCTGATGGAATTAATCAACCCACAAAGATTGCCTACAAATCTGAAACAAAATAATGTAAAGAAAGGCACATTATGGTCATATCGCTGAAACCAAACATTAAAAAAAAAAAAAAAAAAAAGCCAGGGGTGCCTGGGTGGCTCAGTTGTTAAGTGTCTGCCTTCGGGTCAGGTCATGATCCCAGGGTCCTGGGATCCAGCCCGGCATCAGGCTCCCTGCTCAGCGGGAAGCCTGCCTCTCCCTCTCCCACTCCCCCTGCTTGTGTTCCCTCTCTCACTGTGTCTCTCTATGTCAAATAAATAAATAAAGTCTTAAAAAAAAAGAAAGCCAGATTTTAAAAAGATAGTCTTCAAAGGAGCAACAATTAAACTGATAGCTGACAGAAATAATGGAAACCAGAAGACAATAGAATCATATTTTAAAGTGCTGGAAGAAAGACCATTACTGACCTAGAATTCTAAGCCTTTTGAAAAGATCAACCAAGAATAAAAATAAAGAGATTTTAGGCAAAAACTAAATTTAGAGAATTTGTCAGCTGATTCATGCAAAAAGAAATTCTAAAGGCTTTCCTTTAGGCAGAAAAAAATTAATTCAGATGGAAGTTTGGGAAGAATGAAGACTGTTCCTCCCAAAAGAAAGTATATTGGTAAAATAAATGAATATTAACTGTATGAAACAATAATAAAAATGTCTTGGGTTATAAATAAATAAATAAACCATATAAAATACATGACAAAATGGCATATAAGTTGTTAAGGGAAGATATATGGAATTAAATTATTCTAAGGTATTTTGTCCAACAGAGGGTAAAAGCAGCAATTAGTATTAGATTTTGGTAAGTCAAAGGATGCAGCTTGCTATCTAGAGTCACACTAAAAGAGTATATAACTTCTGAACTAATGGGCAAGGAGTTGGAATAATAAAAAATATTTTAAAAAATCAAATCTGAAAGGTAGGGAAGAAGAAAAAAAGAACCACAGAACAGGCAGGACAAGGAAAGAGTACTTAGTAAGATAGTAGACTTAATGTAAAAGAATTGGTCATTACATCAAATATAAATGGGCTAAAATTATCAATTGTATAAAAATATCAAGAGAAAAAAATCAAGAGATACATCTAAAACAAAAGGATATAGAAGAGTTAAAAGTAAAAGAATGATAAAGTGTTTGATGTACCAGAAAGATGTAACAATTCTCATTTTGTATGTGATAACATAGTATCAAATATATAGGGCAAAAATTGACAGATTAAAAGTAATAAAGAAACTGACACTCTTAGTTACTGATGTTAAAATACCTTTGTCAGTAATTGACAGAATAAGCAGAAAAACAAGTAGAAATTTTGGGTGATGTAATTAATAAACTTGACCTAATTGACATATAGAATACTGCACTGAATATCTGTAGATTTCTTCTCAAATGCACATGGAACATTTTTTTTAAATTGATTATAGACCGTAATGCATATTTCAAATACTTGAAATTAAACAGAATCCATTCTCTGGTCACAACATAAACTTGAAAGGTAACTAGATAATTAACTAGAGAAAGATTAGTAGAAATTTCCCATATATTTGAAAATTAAGAATTACACTTCTAAATAATCCATGAGCCAAAGAAGAAATCATAGTGAAAATCAGAAAATATTCTGAACTGAATGAAGATATGATATAATGTATGGAATGCAGCTAACTTAATACATAGAAGGAAACTTGTAACCTTATGTGTTTATATTAAAAAAGAAGAAAATCTGAGCCAGTAATCTAAGCTGTTACCTCAATAAGCTGGAGAAAAAGAGGAAATTATACCCAGAGAAGAGGAAAAAAAGAGTTAATAAAGAGTAGAAATCTATGAAATAGGAAACAAATGTATAATAGAAAAAATCAATGAAATAAAATCTTTAGCAATAAAGACCAAGGAAAACATAGGTAAGGTACAGATAACCAATGCCAGGAATGGAAAAGGGGATTTTACCATAGGTCCTCTCAGTAGATGCAGAATAAGCATTTGATGAAATTCAGCATCCATTCATGATAAAATCTGTGGGTAAACTAGGGATAGATGGGAACATCCTCAGTCTGAAAAGAGTAATTACTAAAAGTCTGCTGCAAACATTATACTTTCCTTTCGAGTTTGGGAAAAATGTAAGAAAAAAGTAAAAGTTATAAGGACTGAAAAATAAGAAAAACTACCTTTATTTGAAGATAGTAGGATTATGCACATAGAAAATGTTAAAGAATCTACAGCTAACTATATTTCATAAATCACTTAAAAATACCATTTATCTAGGAATAAATGCAGAGAACTGGCTGCAAGTCCTGTTGTGGACTGAAGGTTTGTGTCTACCCACCCCCTCCCCTGCCAAACTCATGTTGAAATCCTAGCACTCCCCATCCCCGTGGCTATATTTGGAGATAGGGCCTCTAAGGAAGTAATTAAGTTTAAATGAAGTCATATGGGTGGAGCCCTGACCCAATAGGATTAATGTCCTTATAAGAGAAGACACAAGGGAGCTCTCTTGCTACTTGCTCTCTCTGTTCTTTGTCAGAGGAGAGGCTATGTGAGGACAAAGTGGTAGTCTGCAAGCCAGGGAGAGATTCTCACCAGGAACCGAGTTGGCTACACCTTGATCTTGGACTTCTAACCTTCAGAACTGTGAAAATACAAATTTCTGTTGTGAAGGTACCCAGTCTGTGGTATTTCATTATGGCAGCCCCTGCTGCATAATACAGCCTCTCTTCAGAAAACTATAAAAAATGACTGAGAGCCATTAGGGTAGACTTAAGTAAATGGAGTAGTATAGCAGTTCATGGTTTGGAAGTTAATATTCTCTTCAAAGTGATCTACAAAAGTACTTCTCAAACTTTACTATGCACACAAATTATCAAGGGACCTTGTTTAATGAGGGTTCTGATTGAGGGGGTCTAGCATGTGGCTGAGATTCAGCATTTCTAACAAGCTGGTAGGTGATGCTGATGCTGTTGGTCACTGAACCACACTCACAACCAAAGATGTATAGACCTATTGAAATTCCAGTCATGTCCAAGCAGTCTCCCCTTTCCTTCTCCATTCTAGCAGCTAGTGAAATAACTTCCGCACTTCTCAGCATCTGGTCTACTTCATTTCCTCTATTATCCCCTCTCCCGCCTGCAGTGGATTATTTGAAGTAAAATTAGAGAGTGTATCATGGCATCTGTAAGTATTTGGCAGAAATCTTTTTAAAGTATAACTATTATGTAGTTATCATATCTAAAAAAATTGATGCTACTTCTCAAAATCATCAAATATATAGAAAGTTTTCAAATCTCTTGTTTTCTCATAATTTTTCAAGAAACTGATATACAGTTTCTCTTTTCCTCCATGATGTGGTTTAATCTGTTCCTCTGTAAAATAGTAATTGATCTAGATGAAGCTTGATGAGATTGGGCTGGGCTTCGACTTTATTTTTGCAGGAACACTTCATAGGTGGTTGTGTATCTGTCCTGTGGCACCCAACAGAAGACACATGGCATCTGTTTCTATTTTCATGACATTAAGATTGATCAGTTGTTCACCTTCTGGTTTTAGCAGCCATTGGTGGTAACTGCCCACATACATTATTTTATTAGGAGTTGCAAAATGGTGATATTCTAAGTTTATTATTTCTTATTTATTAGGTGGAATTCCTCTTTTCCTAAAGAGGATTTTCTCTCATCAACTATTGTTACCCTGAGGTATAATTTGTATAGAAAGGTAGAAGAAATACTTGATTCCTTTCCTTTGTTTGTCAGCCTTTGGAATAGAGTTGATTCTCTAGCATTTTTAAGAGGCAACTAATTTATTAAAAAGTATCATTATCAACTCTGGATCTTTCACTTCTACTGTATTTCAGGATTTTTTGTAGGTACTATTCTTTCTGATGTTCCAGTTGTTCCATCTTTGGCCAGTGGGAATCTTTTCAGGTTTTCTGTTGCATACTTTTGACATTGACCCCAGTAAGTCTGCCGCTTCAGCCCAGTTCACTGCTTAGCATTTATATTCTTTAACGGTCCACAGAGATTTTTTTTTTTGTTTTGAGCCCAAGTTTATAGTTTTGTTTTTATGTTTTTCTTTATCATTGCTTTCTTTTTTTTAAAAAAAAGATTTTATTTATTTGAGAGAGAGAGAGAGCGCACATGAGGGGGGGGGGGTCAGAGGGAGAAGCAGACTCCCTGCTGAGCAGCGAGCCCAATGCAGAACTCAATCCCGGGACTCCAGGATCATGACCTGACCCGAAGGCAGTCGCTTAACCAACTGAGCCACCCAGGCGCCCCTATCATTGCTTTCTTTATGGATCAGGGTGATAAATTAAAGCATCACCTCCTGTACTACCTTGAGTAAAAAGTCCAAAAGAAGTTTTGAAATGATCATCCATTCATAAGATTCCTTAAACAAATACACTAAAATTTCAGTAGATTGGTGACATAGGACAAGTTTCATGATCATGAGACACACATAAGGAGATAAAGGGTCCAGAAAGGGTCAGGCTGAAGACTGGGGTCTTGACCACAGTGTGAGGAGGAGGAACCAGATATCAGAATTCCATGTTTGCTGTGTACATTTTGCTCCAGGTGACCTATAGAAAAATGTTTATCATTCTCATTTGAATGTGAGTTTTAGCCACTCTCAACAAGTTCTATTTTGCCTTTTAAGTTTTAGCTTAAAGGACTCTTTCTGGTAATATTTATCCCTAGATCCTTAGATGAGGTAACCCATATATCTGGTGTTGGGAATAAGCAAAAGGAGAGGAACTGTCCTCTGAGGCTTATTTTTGTTGGAATGTGCTTTTTACTCTGAAGTGACATAGCTGATATTTTAAGTTCTTGAGTTGATACTGTAGACATAATCTACTCATGTTGTACTTTTTAAGAACCTCCTTATTTAGTTTTCATTAATTTTTGAATAGCTAATATTTAAAAAACATGGGTGTTTCTAGTTAGAATGATACATATTTTATGCTGAATGAAAGTGTCTGAAATATGTTTATTAATTTAAAAATACAAGTGTGTGTGTGTGTGTGTGTGTGTGTGCGTAAAGTATTGTTTTGGGTTTTACTAATATCACCCTTATCTGGCATGACAAAAATCTCTGCACTTTCTCCTTCCCAAATGTTTATGATTGACCTTTTAAATTAGAGCTAAGTAGCAAATGAATGAATATATATGTCAATAAATAATTATTATTTTCTGAGGTACTTTTGAAATCTGAAAAATTTCTTTAAACTATTTTTTCTTAAGTTTAGTATAACTGATGACTGTCTTTTGGTAGGAAAGATGCTATAATTAGTCCTAGACTATTACTGAATTTTTCTGAATAGTATTATAATTTAAATTAGTTCACCTTGTATTAATTAATGCAATTGAAACAAGTTCAGTTTCCTTTATGAGTATTAGTGGAGGTTCAGACTACTGGGCATTAAAAAGTAATATGAAAAAAAAGTGACAAAGTATTTGATGGTTGATAAAGCTTAGAGTTCCTAGTTATGTTGTATATGAATCCACAAAACACCAGACTTTGGAAAGTGAGATCTCCTCAAATAGACTGGGTAGCTTTAATGCTCCAATGATGACTGAAATCAGTTAATTTCCCTGTAACTTTCTTCTCTCTGCTTGAGTTACTTTGCTAGTACATTTTTTTAAAAAAATTGAAACTTGAATAATACTTTTTATAAGTTTGAATTTTCAAATTTTATAGACAGGTGATCCAAAGCCAGGCATGAACCTTAGTAAACCAGCACCTCTGCTTTGGCTTCCTCATCCGGTCGAGTCCAGGAGCTTGCTGCAGTCCCTAGGAATACGACTAAGAAGACCCTCCGATTTGGACCTTTGTGGCGCATGAGATGACAGGTCTACAATGATGGTGCTACCAACACTGCAAGGTAGATCACCTCTATCTCATGTTGGGTGAAATATGATTTTGAATTGCCTTGTTCACATTGGGAACAGCTTAACTGAAATCAAAAGCTACATATAATCCTATCATTTAATTACACTTTTTGCATTCCCCTCTGGTATTGTAGGTTATAAGTGTCTTATTCCCGCTACAGATGTAATAAATCCTCATTGTAAATATTCAAACATGAGAGAAATACAATGTAGGAAACGAGCACACCCAGCAATCGCACTCTAGTAGATACATCCTTACACTTAAGCCTATCAGTTTCATGCACACCAGCCTGCCTTTCAACTGTCAGCACCTGAGAGTCTTCTCGTGAGGATTTTGCTTGAGGGCTCACTGTACCTGTGGTTGGGCCAACTGGAAGTGCTGGGGAATCAGTTGCCCTTGGGAGCCCTCAACCGTGACTGACAGGATGTGTGAATAAATAGCTCTGCTTCCTTGCCTCTCAGTTGGGATAACTGAAGACAGTGTTCTAGGTTTCTCTCAGCATTCCTTGGTGGGATTAAGCTTCTGTTGTCTACAGTGGTAACTTGCTTGATAACATCACCCTCTAATGGCTTCCTCCCCTTCCTATCTTCTCTATTCCCCTACTGAGTTTTCCTGGGATTACCTCCTAAGTGAACCATTTCTACTTGCCCTTTCTGGGAGGACCTAACTTAAGATATTCATCTTCCAAGGATGATGCCATGACTTCAAATTCTCATTCTTTTCATGTGGATGTGAAGAATCAATGCTGTTCTAGAGGCTTTCTTGAGTGCTGTTAGGGTGGAAATTTAGCCAGAGATTCTCTTGTTCATAGGAGAACCTGTTAACCCTCCTGTTCATAGAAACTGAGTCTTTGGGAATGGGGTTGTCCATTCCCTCTGGGCTGTCATTTATCAGGGTTTCTCCAACATGGCACCATTGACATTTGGAGTTGGATAATACTTTGTTGTGGAATCTGACTTGAGCTTTGTTGAATGTTTGGCAGCATCCTTGTTTTCTATCCACTAGATATCAGGAGCATCCCTCACCCCAGTTGGGACAACCAAAACCATCTTTGAACATTGCCAAATGTTGCTGGGAGCCAAAGTTGCCCCCAATTGAGAACCATTGAGTTAGATCAAGTGCATATGGGTCAAATATGGCAAGTTTGTTTGGTGTACTTGAAGGCTTTCTGATCACCTCACGGGAAGGAAAACACACATTGAAGATGACCTGAGAAAATCTTTAGATTTACCCTCTTGTGTTAGCGTTACCTCCTCCCAATAAAGTAAGAATAAAAGGGATATATTAGAAGAATTCTTGTATGGTAATGAGGGTTCACTGGTGGTGGAACTTAGTCCAAGAAAAGCTAGTATCTTTAGAGAAAGTGGTAGCTGACTAGTGTCCTGATGTAACCTGGGAGATTGCCACTGAGTTTCTTCAAAAAGAGGGACCCCATGAAGACCTGGGTCCTGGATTGAACAATACAAGTTACGAATTGAGTAAAGAGTCTTAAGCTATATAGTTATGCCTTTATGTTCAAGCATGTGGGTTCAAACCTCCCTGGGAAGGGAAGGGAAGGGAACAAACTATTGTCAAGCATAGCTGTGGCAACAGCCTAGTCTCCCATAAAGAACAAGTAAAGATTAAGTGCTTGGGGTGTCTAAGAAACAGCTGGGCATGGCTTGGCATCCTTCAGAGGAATGGTATTGACTAGGAGTGGCGGCAATAAACCTGCATCCCGGGGCAAACTTAGGTGGAGGAGCAAAGATCTGGAAATACAGCAAGCAGCAGGAATTCCCTGGGGATTGCCTCCAGTGTTGTGCAGGCAGATAAAAAGCATTTGATGTTTCTACCTGCTATGCTTCCAGTTTGGTGCAGTGGGAAACTCCAACCCAGATGCAGACAGGAAACCAAGAATTCTTTGCACAAACAAGAGTCAATCAGATTATTTCCTAGAGCAACATAAGGGTGGGAATTGAACAAGTGTTTGACATACTTTGTTTTCACACCAGGTGTCAGAGATAAGATAAGACTGTCCAAAGTCAGAGAGAATGCTGGGGGAAAATGGGGATTGATTATCATCTAGTTGATAGTTTAGAATTCCAACCCCTCCCACCATTCTAATTCTAGTTCTCAAAAGCTTGACAATTCCTTTTATACACCCTGGGAACATATTCTAAACTTGTCTGAGCTGTACTTTTACTTACCTAAAATATAATGAGATATCACTCCTACTTTTCAAAGTGACTCCACCTTTTCCTGTGTTGAAAACTATAGTGGCTGATTTTATCCTCAACTTGGAATCTTGGCGGGGAGGGTATAGGTGTTACTGGAATGTCAGTCTTATATAACATTTTTGGACTGTTAAGGGAAATAAGCTACTACAGCTTCTGTTTCATGGTCTACATCAATGATTCTCAGAGTGTAGTTCCAAAACCAGCAGCATCACCATCATCTGGAAACTAGTCAGAAATGTAAATTCTTCGGTCCATCCCAGAGCTGCTGAATCATAAACTCTGGAGGTGGGGCCCAGTAATCTCGGTTTTAACAAGCTTTCCAGGGGATTCTGGTTTATAGTCCAGTTTGAGAACCACTGGTCCATGTTATGGGGGAAAAGACAAAGTGAGGATGCCTCAACCTCTAGTCACAGACTCCTCCCTAGATTCTTGTACCTAGGGAAAGTCCTTGTCTCTACTTGACACCAGGGCCTGAGAAACACTGCCCCTCCCAGTAATTCTGACCTCTGTGTAACACCTATGACATGGATAAAGGGAATGTGGGTTCCTGGGACCAGGGAGCAAGGCCTGGTTATCTTCCAATAAAAGACAACAAATTCCCTTGTTGGAAGTGCCATTGCAACCACCTGCCAAACACAGCTCTGGGTGAACAGTGGTGCTGGCTTATGGAAATCCTTCCTCTGCTCACTTCCTAAAACAAATAAGAATAAGAAAAATGGTCATCTTTAATGAGTTCCAGTGACATGCCTGGTACTGTGGTAAATTAGTCCTGTGTGTGTAAACTGCGTGGAGTCCTCACAGCTCCCTGTGGTAGGCACTTGCTGTGCCCTGAATGTTTGTGTCTCCTCTGAATTTGTATGTTGAGTCTGTAACCAAATGCAAGGGGTTTGCCACTTGGAGTGTATCAAATTGAACATAACCCAAGGAAATGTTGAAAGCAAAGAACTTTTCATTACTTGTCATAAGTAAAGAGATAGGGAGATAGCTCTCAAAACACTGTTCCCCTGAGAGGATAGTACAGGCAGCTTTTATTCAGTGCATTAAGGGGTGGGGGCAGGGAGCTTGCTTAGGCACTTGGGTTCAGTTGTGCATGCCTAGCATGTCAACATGCTAGTGCAAACATCATACGTTCAAAAAATGATGGAAAGCTCCACCCATAGGAGGAGATCTTAGAAAACAGGTTCAAAAAGGCTAAGTAATCTACCCTGGTTAGCCCAACCAGTGAGCGGCAGAGTAGATTAGGTTATGGCCTGTGTGATTCTGTCCTTGTCAATCTGAATATCCTAGATTTCCTGGTCAGCTGAGGGTGTAAATCCCTGCTTTTGGCTGGAACCTTAGTGATGTGGCCTCCTTTTCTCATCAGACATGCAGGACGTTGGACCTTCCTTAATGATCCAGGCCTCAATTTTCCTCTCACCACCTCCTGACTCCACAAAGCTCCCCTTTGCTTTTTGGGAGGAGCTACATTACCTTGCTCAAGTTCAAATGCACTATGAGGCCCTTTTACAGGTCTCAATTCCTTCCTTCTTTCTTGCCCCAGCCCCAGGAACCCACTCTCTCCTCATGACCTGAGGTGCCACACTGCAGACTCTCTGCTCTAAGAAGGCACTTTGCTCTACCTTTCAAGACTGTGCTCTCCCATCTCAAGGCTGCTTTTATTCACTTTAAGCAGATAGTTCGCTTGGTCTCTCCCTTAAGAGGTGGAGTGCTGTTTCTTTGCATGTGTGTAGTTTGTGTTTGCCTTGCTTCCCCGGTGATCTTGTCCCTTTTAAGAGCAAGGACAACACTGGAGCCCCTGTGTATTGCCACTCAGTGGGACTAAAACAGAATTGTGAAGAGAAGGGTCCATCTGGATAGCTTTGTGACTGAGGAAAGGCGGATGTGTGTGTGTGAGTGTGTGTGTGTGCGCATGCTCATGTTGGTGGGGGTGGGGATGCTCACTATTGGCAGAGAGGCAACACTACTATTCTGAGTGTATCTGTGTTTGTGTTGACATTTCATGTTGCAAAACCTTGCAGCTTGATGTGTTGATCCAATAAAATCATCAAGGGAGTGAAATAAAAACACCCAGAAGATCAGTGGACAAGAGGGCCAACTGTGTGAAAGGCACCAGAAAACTCTCCTTGACACACAAAGCATTGCTGGAAGGAAAAAAAAAAACAAAAAACAAAAAAACAATAAAAAACAGTCAAGGAACAAAGGTCCAGCAGGCAATAAGGTGATGGCAGGTGCTCTGAGTTTGCCTTGGGTCTCTAATGATAGGCTTTTATCCTATTAGAGCTGACTGTCACAGAACTTATTAACAAATTAAGAAGTATTCATTCCTTGAAATATTTTGGACGTTATACCAACTTTTTCTAGTGGGTTGTTGAAAGGACTCTATTATGTCAGGTTGGCTTGGAACCCAGGAAATGAGCTGGCACTCTTCAAAGTTAATAAAACATCATTTGTCATAGGATTTGCAGGTGTGACTCAGTTCCTGTATTAAAATATACAGTAAAAACCGAGGGTTGAGGATCCAGCCCTTTGCCAAGCCTACTGAGTCTTGTATAACTGGCATGCTCTGAGCTGTCTGGAATCTTCTGTGTGCTGTCTAGGTTTGATGTGTTTTGTTTGTGTGAGGATCAGGCCTGGTACCCTCACCCCCACATAATCTCCTCTTGCGAGGGGGCTAAGTGCAAGAGAACCCCCTTGTTGTTTCCTGGTGCTGGTTGGAGGTTACCCTACAGATTGCTTTGGCACTATGTGACTTTTGTCTTTGTGAAGGTGGGAATTTTATTGACTTTGTTTATTCATCCATTTGGATGAGTTCACAGCAGGGGCAGTGGCCCCACAGTGGCCAAAAACTGAGTCTTTTTCTAGATGAAGTGGATCCAGAGGTGACTGGAAATGTCAGTGTGGAGTGAGGTTGTATTCAGAATCTCATCTTCCCAAGGCATTCATTGCTTATGGGATCCTTCCCCCCAGGGAGCCAGAGCAGGTTGATATCCCCAGGGTGAAGGGCTCTCACCCCAACATATCTCCCCTGCCTTTCCCTATGTCTAAAATTCCTTTTGGGGATGATGAAGTATTCATACTTCAGGTGGAACAGCGTTTTTCAGTCTTTTTGGTTGCAGGGTCCCTTTACACTTATAAATTAGTGAGAACTCCAAAGAGCTTTTAAGTTGGTTGTATCTATTGATATTTATCATATAAGATGGGAGTCGGCAAATTATGGCCCATGGGCCACATCTAGTCCATGACTTTTTTGTTTTGCAAGTGGAATGTTATTGGAACTCAGCTGAGCCCATTTGTTTATATATATATATATATATATATATATATATATATATATATATATATATGGTGGCTTCAGTGCTACAATGGCAGAGCTGATTAGCTGTAGCAGAGACTGTATGAACCATGAAGCCCAACATGTTTATTATCTGTACCTTTACAGAAAAGTTTGCCAATCCCTGATATAAAAATTAAAATGAGGGCGCCTGGGTGGCTCAGTTGGTTGAGCGACTGCCTTCGGCTCAGGTCGTGATCCTGGAGTCCCGGGATCGGGTCCTGCATCGGGCTCCCTGCTCTGCGGGGAGTCTGCTTCTCCCTCTGACCCTCCCCCCTTTCATGTGCTCTCTCTCTCTCTCTCTCTCTCTCTCATTCTCTCTCTCAAATAAATGAATAAAATCTTTAAAAAAAATTAAAATGAGAAATGCTTAAAATATTTATTCATTTATTTTAAAGATTTTATTTATTTGATAGAGAGAGACACAGCGAGAGAGGGAACACAAGCAGGGGGAGCGGGAGAGGGGGAAGCAGGCTCCCCACCAAGCAGGGGGGCTGACGTAGCCTGATCCCAGGACCCCGGGATCATGACCTGAGCCAAAGGCAGACGCCCAACGACTGAGCGCCCCCAGTGCCCTAAAATATTTATTTATTAATTCATTTTAAAATATCAATAATAAAACCATTACAAGAAAAAAGATTACATTTTTAAATAGAAAAAATGTGTATACTTTCCAAACAAACAAAACAAAAAATATTTTCTTAGACTCAGAATGGCATTGTTTTATACTTTTGCAAATTTCTTTGATGTCTGGCTTAATAGGAGCTGCTGGATTCTCATCTGTCTCTGCATTTAATCTGTTGTGGTATGTTGCTTTAGTTGAAGTGGGTGAAGAAAATCCGACTTGTAGAAGTATGTAGTTAGAAAAGGAGGAGTATTTTAATAGTCATTTCAGATATTTATGGATATTCTTCTTTAACGCTACAACAAATCTTGACAAGTGGTAATTTCTAGGAGGTTGCATATAGAATCTGAAACCATAGCAATGAAAATTTCATACTCTGTTACATTTAAATACACTGGTCTAAATTGCACTTTGAATGGATCTTATACCCGTTGAAGATTTTGTAACATCATGCATTAATTATTTTGAAAATATTAGTTCATGGATTTATTCAAATCTTCCAAATGTTGACATATTTCATTTTGTATCATATCAAAATATCACATTTGTTAATGTCACCATCAAGCTCATTAAAAGAGTCTTTAAGCTGTCAAACTCATGGTGGTACATACAAGTTTTCCAAAATTCTAATTTTTGCTTGAAAGCTCAAATTTTGTAATTGACATCAAACACTGTCAGTTGTTTTCCTTGTTGAAATATGCTCATTTCATTCATTTTCAGGAAAATGTCTGCCAAATACCCAAATCTGAATAACCATAGTTTGTCTGTCAGTCAAATGGAATGGTGTCCCATTAAAAAAAGAAAAAAAAAAAAGAAAAAGACCAATTCAGCTTGTAACTCAAACAGTTGCACGAGAGCTTTTCCTAGAGACAACCATTGTACTCAGTATGCAGTAGAAGTGCTATACATATATTTCTCATTATTACACAACATGTTTAAGATATGTATACTCAATGGTTGTGATTTAACAAAATTAATGCTTTTCCATGTATATCAAGGACATTTCTTTTTTTTCTTTTTTTAAAGATTTTATTTATTTGAGAGAGAGAGAATGAGAGATAGAGAGCATGAGAGGGAAGAGGGTCAGAGGGAGAAGCAGACTCCCCGCTGAGCAGGGAGCCGGATGTGGGACTTGATCCCAGGACTCCAGGATCATGACCTGAGCCGAAGGCAGTCGCTTAATGACTGAGCCACCCGGGCGCCCTCAAGGACATTTCTTAAGTAAAAGTTTTTTCTTTCTTGGGAGTATATGGCGGTAGGGGGTACTAGCACCGTATGAAGCCACTGCTTTGGTATATGCTAAGGCACCATCTGTTTTACTCTCCTCCTCATTGCTTTTGTACCATCAGTGCCCATGTCAGCACAGTGAAGACAAATACCATCTTGCTATGATTATGAAGAGTTTTGACTTCATGGATCCTTGAAAGTGTGTCCACAGACTACACTTTGGGAACCTGTTGAAGTGGAAAGGTAACAAATTGAGTTAAATTCCATTGGTTCTAGTAGATGCTTCTGGAGTAAAGGGTTTTATGATTAAGTCATGATGGGAAAATGTCATATACTATATCACATTGTTGGAATTTCCCAGGGCTCATTAGGTTTTAAAGGCTCTGAGAAGTCCTCAAGAAAATAAACTTTTTTTTTTAAAGATTTTATTTTTAAGTAATCACTACACCCAATGTGGGGCTCAAACTTACAACCCCAAGATCAATAGTCACATGTTCTACCGGCTGAGCTAGCCAGGCACTCTGAGAATAAACATCTTTTAACTTTGGATTTCCCAAACCCATTTAGGGGAAAACATCCCTTTTCCTTTTTTGATATATGTGAATAGCCTTTGGGAAACCATGGCCCTTAGGGCATAAACATGGCTCTTGGGATCCCTTCTGAATGCAGGCTTTGATGTGCTGAGAAGTGGTGTGTCAAAAGGGCTGGAGAATAGAGGGGAGTCTAGGGCCCTCTGGGACTGACCCCTGGCCAGAGGCCACTTCCAGGTCCTCTCCTTCCTTTCTGGGCTGTGTTCCTGACAAGAAAGCCAGTGAGTCACAGGAGACAGCCAATAGCAGTAATCCTCCGGGCTAGCTCAAGGCCCCTCCTAACCGCTCCTCGTAGAGAATGCCAGCAGATCTGCATTTTACACATGGTTGGATGGATTTTACAGAGCTGAGCAAGGCAGAAAAGGCCCTGGCATCTGCCCTGAATGGTGCAGGTACACTGGAGGGGGTGCTTGGCAGCAAGGGGTTTATTTCTTTCTTCCAGACTCTGTTATGTTTGTGGGTCTGGAACCTCACCAGCCTGGCCTGTGGTATTTGAGGTAATCAGGTGCACCCCTTATTAATTTTTACATGCTGGCCCTAAGAACCTCTGAGATGGGCAGGCCCTTCCAGAAACCATTCTCCTGGGGATTTACGCTGTATTGCCTATCCTCAGAAAAATCCTCTGTCTGGAGGGAAAACATCAAGGAGGTGTTTTTGTTCTTAGTGAAGATGAACTTTTGAAGCCCATTCCCCAGTTCCATCTCACCCCCTCCTGATAAATACCTCCTGATACACACACCCCCTTAGTGGCTTCCTAAAACTGTTCCAAGACTCTATGCCTGCTAAGTTTAAACAGATTAATGTCATGGTTTTTCCTACAGATAGTAACAAATCTTGCAAGAGAAGTGTGTGGGCTGTTTTCAAAGTCCTTCCAAATGTGCCCCACCCACAGCAGGTATTTTATTCTATCTGTCCCTGATCTGGTTGATGCTACCAATGTTGTGGTGTTCTCAAGTGTCCCCAGTGTGGGGAGAATGAAGCAGGAGCCAGGGGAGCCTCGATCTCTGGCTGTGGCTGGGAAGACAGGAAAGGAGCACGTTGACTCTGAAGATACCAGGAGGCTGCCTGGAGAAGGTGGCATTTCTGTTGGACAGTGAGGGTTGGGTAGAAAGCTGACAGGACAGGGTTTGTTCAAACCAAAGAATCTACTGCTTGAAAAATACACTGAATATCACCAGGCAACATGTCTGCTAAGGTTCCTCTCACCTCTAAATTTATTCCACACTTCTAGGTAATCTCAACTTCCTGATGTTTTCTGGGTATTTTCTTATGTTTCTCATGCATTTGACCTTTTGTCTATTCTCAGTGACAAGCTTTTCTGTGTAGTTTTGTTAAGACTTCCAGCATGGGTGTGTACACAGACCTTGGGTAACTATCGAGGGAGCATTGCTGGCAGTGCTCTGAGCAGGCTTCTGACGTCCCACGGTTTAGTGCTTTCTTAAACTGGCCGGTAACCACATAAAGAGTATAATGAAAATGACTCTGACCTGTGAAGGAGACCTGGGTTCTGATTCTGCTGGCCACTTCTTAGCTCTGGGCCTGGGAACATTCACATAGATTCTCTTGTTCCTGGTTTAATTTTCAGTGAAATAAGGGAGTTGTTCTAAAGCCATGTTTCCCAGATGTGGGCCATTGAGAACTATAAGACCACTGTAGTGTGTCCAAACTGTTCTGTAGGTTATAGACTGAATACATAATGTCTTACACATGTGTAATTATTTTTCCAATATATTTAGAAGTGATCGTGACTTAAAAAATACAGGTTCATTTTGAAGTGTTATTGAGTTTGTAATGGCTATTAATGGCAAACATAATAAAGACTAATGTTTATTAAATGCTTGCTAAGTGTTAATTATAGTAAGTCCCTGTCTCAGGTTGGATTTCCAGATCTGGAGAAGAGATTTTTGTGTAGGGGACTTATATAGGATTTCTCTGAGAATTGGAAGAAGTAGAAGAGAAGAGAAAAAACCAAGCAGGGGTATAATTTCAGGTGAAGTCCCAACCTCAGCCTGATTGAATGGGGGGCTCTGGAATATAAGTGACATCATGGAGTTTGACTTCACTCGTGGCAAAGGAACTGGGCTTTCATACTTCTGCCCTAGTGAGTTGCTAGCTAAGGGCCACCTCAGCAGGGCGAAGGTGGTGTTGGGGGACGTAAACTCCCAGGTATTTCTGATTTTTTGAGCCTCACCACAAAGCAGTTTTAGTAGGCTTCAAATAGTTCTCTGACAAGAATTACAGGCAGTTAGAAGACAAAGGAAAAAAACATACCCCAAACCACTCCATACCAGGAGAGGCCAAGAGACAAGTGCACAGATACCATGAAAGTGCTCCAGGGTAGTGTAGTGGAGTGTTGGACCTCCAACAGTACCTGCTACAGTGCTCAGCTTATTCAATCCTCACAACAGCCTTAGAGGGTTCATATTATTAGCTCCATTTTACATAGGGGAAACTGAGGCTCAGGGAGGTTAACAAACTTGCCAGTGGTCACAGAGCTGGTAAGCAGATCCAAGGTTCAAAGCAAGAAGCCCATACTTTTACCACCATGCTGCATATTCATCACTGCTTCTCCAAATGCAACAGCTATCGTGTAGGTAATCAAAACAATTTTGGGAATAAGTGAACAAGATATTGGAGGTGCTGTGTGGTGGTCTAACATTTGATGACATCATAATCTCTTGCCAGTGTTGTGCTCTGATTTCAAAGCAATTTCTTTCTTTTTTTGTTTTTTTAAGATTTATTTATTTATTTGAGAGAGAGAGACACACAGCGAGAGAGGGAACACAAGCAGGGGGAGTGGGAGAGGGAGAAGCAGGCTCCCGGTGGAGCAGGGAGCCCAATGCGGGACTCGATCCCAGGACCCTGGGATCATGACCTGAGCTGAAGGCAGACGCTTAATGACTGAGCCACCCAGGCGCCCCTAAAAGCAATTTCAAGGGCAATTTGGATTTCAGTTATTTTCTGTCTTAACAATCATTCTGACTTAAGCAATTTTAATCAAAATCAAAAGATGAAACTGCAGTTTGTTAATAGCTAAGAAAATAATGGCCAAAGGTGAAAGATTTTTAAAGAGCTACAAGGCACTTCTGTTGGCAGAATAATTGAGAGATGGTTGTTGGGGTGGGAAACAATGTAATTTGGATTTCTAATTCAGCAAAATTACTTAATTGGCAACACATGCTTCCTAATCATCAGAGAAGAAAGGGAGGGTGGCTTTTAGGTGGGGGACGTACGGGAGTGGAGCAAGATGACAGTTGTAGAACAGGGAAAAGTTTTCCTTCTATTCAATGTTAACTTCTTGTCATTACCAGTCTTTTTTTTTTTTTTAGGATTTTTATTTATTTGACTGACAGAGAGAGACATCGAGAGAGGGAACACAAGCAGGGGGAGTGGGAGAGAGAGAAGCAGGCCTCCCGCGGAGCAGGGAGCCCAAGCAGGGAGCCTGATCCCAGGACCCTGGGATCATGACTTGAGCCGAAGGCAGTCGCTTAACAACTGAGCCACCCAGGCGCCCCTTGTCATTACCTGTAATATAATCCCTTCTGTAATCCTGTGTTCATGAGAATAGTGATGCGAAGTTCCCTCATGGGTTGCTCTGAGAATTCCATGCGCTAAAAAGCACTCTACAAGTGTACCATGTCTGGTACAGTAAATGGTTGAGGGCACTTGGGGGGGTCTTGACCTAGACTCACAGTGGTTCTCAGTCAGGGACAGTATCCCTTCCCTCACCAAAGGTTTTTAGAAATATGGGGGGAATCTTTTATTGTCACAATGAATAGGTTGTCACAAGGTGAGTGTATGTGGGCTACTGGAATTTAGTTCCTGGGGGTTCAGTGATGCTAACTATCCTACAATGCCCAGGATGGTCCCACTTGAGGAAGAAGTCTTAACTTTAAATGCTAATCACACCAACATTGAGAAACTCTGGGAGAAGTGATTTGAGAAAGATAATCATCTTCAAATATGAGACATCATGGCCTCTGAAATGACTTTTACTTTTCCATGTACCTCTAGAAAACCACAGGTGAAATTAGAGGGAGACAGCATCTCAGCAGTTAAGGCTGTTCAGAATGGAGTTGCCCTTGTCTTTGGTAGTGAGCTCCCTGTCACTGGAGGTATTAAAGAAGAGGCCAGAAATCACATGTAAGGGATACTGTTAAAGGCATACCCAGCCTGAAAGAGGGGATGGATTAGATGATCTCTGAGAGGCCTTTTATGACCAGGATTCTAGGGTTCTGCTTACTATTTATTCTCAGAATTCCAGGTGAGGTTCGGGAGGCCAAAGGAATTAAAACTGAAAATCATGCACATATGTGAGGTTTAGTTGGTGAGACAGAGACGTTGGGTGGAAAGAACATGAGTCGAGTATTAAGAGATGAAGGAGAAAGTGCATCATCATATTGGAAAGATCTCTAGGTTAATTGTCAACCAGCTCTAATTCCTGTCTCTACTACTAACTCACTGGTTAGTGTGGCCGTGGGCTTATATTTTCTCTGCATCTGTCAGGTGACAGTTCTCAACTGTTCATTGGTCAGAATCTGTGATTCTATAGTTTGAGAGTAGACCATGTTCTTTGACATAATTCTGCTGTGGCTTTAGGTAAGTACCTTAATTTATTATTCTTACCCAATGTATGAAATAAAAATAAGCTCTATTTGCTTTTTCTCATTCACAAGGAAAAAGGTAGGCTTAAGTAAGCTTGAATGCTAATATACCTTAAAAGTGGCAAGTATAGTAAAGTAAGTGCCATTTTGAGATTTTTTTTCTTCTCCAACACCGTCCTATAAATTCTAGTGCTGGTGGGTAAATGGGTCTCAGAAAGCTGCTTGAAGCCCTCACAGGTCCTAGATACATCTCCTTATTTTTGGAGCCCTGTGCCCCATAATATCAGACTTATTAAAATATTCTCACATTTCCCATTAAAGAAAACATATGTAATAATATGTTATTTATTCTGATAAAATGTTTTATAAGCACTTAATTAAATATTTAGTAATATCAAATTCTATATTTTAAAGACAATAAAATTGTTTTTAATCTCAAACATTTTTGGTAGGCCCTTTAAAAGCTCATAGACCCTAGTCCCTGTAACTATTAATGCCTGGTAAATGTCTTTAGAGAAGAGACATCAGGTCAAATTAAGATCTATTAATAATTGGTAGAAGGAGAAAAGTTCCTTTCTCATAGCTTCCCTCTGTGCCCTAATAGACTAGCCCTTTTAGGTCAAAATGGATCTCAGTGCAGGAAAGGAAAGCATGGGGAGCCATGAATAATGGCCAAATGGCAGCAGCTAACTTGCAGGTGCCTGTGAAGAGTAGTGAGGATATTTGTGCATGTGCATGTGTGTGCATGTGTGGTAGTGAGTAACAGATGAGGGTGCTGAGGGTAAAGGGACTTGAGAGAAAAGAAACCACAGGGTCAATGGTAGGGTATCGTAGGCCAAATTCTGAGATGGCCCCCCAAATACCCACCCCCTGGTATACACACCCTGTATAGTCCCCTCCATCAAAACGTGGGGACTTGTGAATATGATGAATTATGTTATATGGCAAGGGGAAGGGATTTTGCAGATTTAATTAAGGTCCACGATCAGTTGACTTTAAGTTAATCAAAAGGGAGATTATCCTGGGTGGGCCTGGCCTAACCAGGCGAGTCCTTTAGAAGGTCAAGAGGTCAGAGATGGAAGAAGTTACAGACACTCTCCTGTTAGCCTTTGTTATGGACTAAATGTTGCCTTCCCACACCCCCCTCCAATTCATATGCTGAAGCCTTAACCCCCAAAGTGATGGTGTTTTGGAGATGGGGTTTTGGGGAAGTAATTAGGGTTCAATGAGGTAAAGAGGGTGGGGCCTTCATGATGGTATTAGTGCTCTTATAAGAAGAGACACCAGAGAACTGGCTCTCTCCAAATGAATTATGTGAATACATAGAGAGAAGATGGTTGTCTCCAGCCCAAAGAGAGACCTCTTACCAGAACTTGACCATGTTGGCATCCTGATCTCAGACTTCCAGCCTTCAGAACTGTGAAAAAATAAATTTCTGTTGTTTGAGCCATCCAGTCTATGGTATATTTTATGGCACCCAGCAGACTAATACAGCCTTGAACAAGCAAGCCACCATGTGGTTAGGGGCCATGTGGCAAGAATAGCAGGTGGCCTTTAGGAGCTGAGGGCCTCAGTTCTACAGCTTCAAGGATCAGAATTCTGGCAACAACCAGTGAACCTGGGAGATAACCCCAAGCTCCAGGTGAAAATGCAGCCTTGTGAGACCCCAGGCAGAGAACTCAGCTAAGCGA
Source organism: Callorhinus ursinus (assembly GCF_003265705.2). Lineage (NCBI taxonomy): Eukaryota > Metazoa > Chordata > Mammalia > Carnivora > Otariidae > Callorhinus > Callorhinus ursinus. Next base: position 54,637,061 of record NW_027397072.1, read on the forward strand.
TGCCCAGGCTCCTGACCCATGGGAACTGTCAGGTGATAAGTAGGTGTTGTTTTAAGCCACTAAGTTTGGGGTAATTTATTGCATAGCATAGGAAACTATTATATAGTGCCTGTTGGAGGTCTGCCTTTGCTCCAGCACAAGACAAGATTTGCAGGGTGGGGAACCAGTTTCCCTCACTTTTCTTCTTAGTGTTACTCAACTGAATTTTTACATCTATATGATTCACATTGTATTTATCTTAGGAAAAGCTGACTTGACTTCATCATTAAAAGTCCAGTTAATCATGTACTTCGTGTAGGGTGGCATTACTGTGGTGAAGCACTTTGCATGTTTTCCTACGAAGATAGCCCAGGATGGGTTTCATTAGGAATTGCAAAGCAAAGAGGCTGAGAAGTTTTTATCAGCCATGGCTTAAAATAAAGAAGCAGTACCATAAGAGACCAATAATTTCTTTCCAGATAGTGTTTCCAGTTCTTTTCTTCTATTGATGACAGTTACTCTTTGTTTGTTTTCAAACAAACAAAGTCAGCGGGCAGCTGAAAGTGTCTTTGGTTCCCAGGAGGTTGTCTGCCCTGTTTTTTTTTTTTTTTTCTAAATTTTATTTTATTATGTTATGTTAATCACCATATATTACATCATTAGTTTTTGATGTAGTGTTCCATGATTCATTGTTTGCATGTAACACCCAGTGCTCCATTCAATACATGCCCTCTTTAATACCCATCACCAGGCTAACCCATCCCCCCACCCCCCTCCCCTCTAGAACCCTCAGTTTGTTTCTCAGAGTCCATAGTCTCTCATGGTTCGTGTCCCCCTCCGATTTCCCCCTCTTCATTTTTCCCTTCCTAACTATCTTCTTCTTCTTTTTTTTTTTAACATATAATGTATATTTGTTTCAGAGGTACAGGTCTGTGATTCATCAGTCTTATACAATTCACAGCGCTCACCAGAGCACACACCCCAGTGTCTATCACCCAGCCACCTCATCCCTCCCACCCCCACCACTCCAGCAACCCTCAGTTTGTTTCCTGAGATTAAGAATTCCTCATATCAGGGCGCCTGGGTGGCTCAGTTGGTTAAGCGACTGCCTTCGGCTCAGGTCATGATCCTGGAGTCCCGGGATTGAGTCCCGCATCAGGCTCCCTGCTCAGCGGGGAGTCTGCTTCTCCCTCTGACCCCCTTCCCTCTCGTGCTTTCTATCTCTCATTCTCTCTCTCTCTCAAATAAATAAATAAAATCTCTAAAAAAAAAAAAACTGATATATTTAAAAAAAAAAAAGAATTCCTCATATCAGTGAGATCATATACATGTCTTTCTCTGATTGACTTATTTCACTTAGCATAATACCCTCTAGTTCCATCCACATCATTGCAAATGGCAAGATTTCGGTTTTTTTTGATGGCTGCATAATATTCCATTGTATGTGTGTGTATATATACATACATATATATATATATATATGTATATATACCACATCTTCTTTATCCATTCATCTGTTGATGGATGTCTTGGCTCTTTCCATAGTTTGGCTATTGTGGACATAGCTGCTATAAACATTGGGGTGCATGTACCCCTTGGGATCACTACATTTGTATCTTTGGGGTAAATACCCAGTAGTGCAATTGCTGGGTCATACAATAGCTCTATTTTCAACTTTTTGAGGAACCTCCATACTGTTTTCCAGAGTGGTTGCACCAGCTTGCATTCCCACCAACAGTGTAGCAGGGTTCTCCTTTCTCCACATCCCCGCCAACATCTGTCGTTTCCTGACTTGTTAATTTTAGCCATTCTGACTGGTGTGAGGTGGTATCTCATGTTTCCAAATCAAAACCTCAATGAGATGCCCTGCTTTTGATAGAGTAAAATCCGACTTGTTCCCCTTTAGGGTTAGAGAAAGAAAATGCTTCCACAAACTGGGGCCCTGGTGGGTGTGAATGTGCAGATGGAGGAAACTAGATCTTATGTCTTCCACATTGTGCTCTACTTAATTCAGGATTGTTTCATCCTCCTGAAGGTGTCTCTTTCCCTCATGACTCAGGGCCTCTTCCTAATTCCTCTCTGAAAGCCTCTTCCTTTTCATTACGTGGTCATAATTATTTCTGTGTCGAGTGCATAACCTAACACTTCTCCACGCACAGTGCCAAGGTTTGAAACCATAATAAGCGGAATGCTCACCTTTGAAACCATTATTTCAATCATTAGGACACAGTTTATTCCTCGAGAGGACATTAACATTTGAAAATGTGTCAACCAGAGTAAGAAATTCATCATGATCATAGATGACCTGCCAACTGATTAAAATACAATGTTCTGATTTTCCCGGATTTTTTAGATCTGACATCAGTTTACGTTTTTATGGTGTCTTGGTTCAGTTCCTTGTAAATTGCTTGTGAACACCAGAGAAGTTTGATTTTCAAACAAGAAACTAGAAAAAAAAAGGCAGTCAGAAAAGGGCAAAGGGATCCCCTGGGAGCATCAGGGTTGATGGGAGAGATTGCACCTTTCCCCAGCCCCCACCCTGGTCAAGAAGCCATTTTCATCCTAGCAGGACTCAAATTTGGAATGGCCTATGCATTTGGGCAACTATAATTTTGAGCAAAAATGAGTCTGGTTGCTGTGCTGAATTTCATAGATGACTTTAATGAGATCATCTCTGAAGTTCAATTGGTAAGGAATAAAGGACAAATATTCCACTTCTGCCTAGCAAAAAGCCATATTTCATCATTAATACCATTGAAACTGTTAGTTGCAAACAACTAGCAAAAAAAAAAAGAGGTGGGTTTGAAAGTAAAATATAAATTCTCTGGAAGCTGGAACATGGGGTTAATATCATGCCAACCCAGAGATTTTTCTGGACGGTATTTGTTGTCAAGGTAACACTACTTCTTTCTAAAGCTCAGAGAGGGAACCAGCAAGGTAAGATGGTGCAATTAGAGTGACCTTAACCATTCACCTTTCAGTTTCTGGAATATATTTGAAATGGCTAATATTTTTGGTTAGGTATTTCAGTGGATCCAATCATTTTCTGTTACCTAAAGCTTTATAACAAACCATCCAAATTTTATTTTTTTATTATTTATTTATTTATTTATTTATTTTAAAGATTTTATTATTTGAAACACAGAGATACAGAGAGAGAGAGATAGAGCATGAGCAGGGGGAGAGGCAGAGGGAGAGGGAGGAGACTTCCCGCCGAGCCAGGAGCCCGATGTGGGGCTTGATCCCAGGTCCCTGGGATCAGGACCTGAGCCGAAGACAGACGCTTAACCATCTGAGCCACCCAGGCACCCCTATTTTTTTTATAAAGATTTTATTTATTTGACAGAGAGAGACACAGCAAGAGAGGGAACACAAGCAGGGGGAGTGGGAGAGGGAGAAGCAGGCCTCCCGCTGAGCAGGGAGCCCAATGGCGGACTCGATCCCAGAACCCTGGGATCATGACCTGAGCTGTAGGCAGATGCTTAACGACTGAGCCACCCAGGTGCCCCCACAAACCATCCAGATTTTAATGGCTTGAAACAATAACATTTATTTTGCTTATGGATGTATAATTTGGGCAGAGCTCAATGGGGACAGTTGGGAAGTCAGCTGGGGTAGCTTGAAGGCTAGAATTGGAATCATCTGAAGACTCATTCACTCACATATCTGGGGATTAATCCTGGGAAGACTAAAACAGCTGAGCTAACACAGTTGGGGTTCCTTGGGCATCTTTCTGTTTCTGTGTGGCTTTTATATGTGGTCTCTCCAATGTGGCAGCTTCAGGGTAGTCTGACTTTTATGTCAATTTAGGGCTCCCAAGGTGCACATTCTAGGCCTATATTATAAACTTAAAATTTTGTTGAGAGGGTAGATCTCATGTTAAGTGTTCTTACCACAATAAAATAAAGTAAAATAAAAAAATAAAAAATAAAATAAAATAAAATATAAAATAAAAAGAGAATTCCAGACAGAAACTGTATCACATTTATAATCCAGTCTTGGAAGACATCACTTCTGCTGCATTCTCTTTGTTAGATGTGTGTCACTAACCTGGTTCACATCCAAGGGCAATGGAATTTGACTCCACATTTGAGGCTCTTTGATGTGTAAGGGTGCTTTCTAGTTCTAAACACATGTGGACTGGGGTAATGAAGGGGCAGCTTCTTAGCTCAGGCAGTTAGGGAATAGTGTCAGCTAAATAATATCCTCTAAGAAGTGGTCTCTACTCCTTCCAATAGAGATGATTGTCCCCTCCCTCCTCCAATTAATCAGCCATGTGGCTTGGGATTCTCTTCCCATTTACACAGCCCTGTAATGCTAAACCTTTGCTACATGTTTGTATACTCAGCTAGACTGGAAACATCTTGAAGGCAGGAACGTGTCTTTTGTTCACCTCAGTTCCAGGCCTGACACCCAGTCGAGATTTGTAGGTTGGTTAGTATACTGACATCCTGTGTTTTCTAACTTCTACACAGTTCTGTGAGTCAGGAACCTTTAAGCTGGTTGTGACAGAAACCTCACCTGAGCTAATGTAAGCTACATGGTCATTGAAAGACATCACCAGAGCGCCACATCTTTCTTTTGCCTGTCTTCTATTGTCTCTAATTTCTGCATGTTGATTCATTCTTGGTTCAGTTCTCTCTTGTGGTATAAAGATAGTTATGGGAAGCTCCAGATTTATTTTCTCACAGTTTCTGATTAATCCCAGAGCAAAAAGACAATGTATGTTTCTTGAAAACTCTGGCTGCAGTCCTCAGATGGCCATGATTTGTCAGATTTGGGTTGTGGTCTTTCCTCTGAAACAATGTCTGTGGCCAGGGTTTGGGGTACTCTGAATCTTGTCCTCACACCTGTGATAGGAGAATCAGGGCTAGGTGGTAGCCAGCCCTACCAGACTGGAGGGTCAGTGCTCACAAGGGGAGCATAGCATGCATTTATGACAAGCTGACTCAGCAGTGAGGGAGGGGAGAGCGGCTGCAAGAGATTCAGGGGTCTCAAAGGAGGAAGTGTAAGGCAAGGAATGAAGGGGAAAGAATCTCTTTTATTGAGTACTCAATGCATGCTATAAGCAGTAGGCTTTTTACAGGTTCTGATCTCATTTGATTCCCCAACAATTCAGTAAGGCAATTAGGATAATTTTAGGTTTAAAGAAAAGAAATTAAAGCTTGATGATGAAGGTAGGATTCAAATCCAGGATATATGACTTCAAAGGCCCTGCCTGTGCTTTCCTTTAACTAGGGTTTCTCAACCTCAGCATTACTGACATTTAGGACCAGGTAAATCTTTGTTGAGGGTGGGGGGGCTGTCTTGTGCATTGCAGGGTGGCTAGCAGCATCCCTGGCCTCTACCCATTAGATGCTAATAGCACTCCCCACCCAGTTGTGACAACCAAAAATGTCCCCAGACATTGCCAGGTATCTTGGGGGTGGACGGGGAATGGTCCTAGTTGAGAACAAGTGCTTTAAACCATGCATTTGAGCTAATACAAAGTTGTGGTGCCTAAAAATCCATGCACCTGCCATTGGGAAACACCACTGCAGGTCATGTACTTACATTTTCATGTGCTTTTGTTTGTTTTAGAAAACTTCGGCACTCACATGAGTGATTTCTCTAATCCAGTGGGAGACAATAATGGTTTGCCATATAAAGTAATTTTTGGTGTCATTGGTTCACAGAAATCCTTTTCATTTGGAATGCACATCCAAGAACCAGTCTCAGAATCAGATAAAGCTTCTATTATAAAGTAAAAAGAAAAGTTGATGTTAAGGAGGGCACATGATTAGATGAGCACTGGGTGTTACACATAACTGATGAATTCTTGAACACTACATCGGAAACTAATGATGTACTACTATATATTGGCTAATTGAATTTAAATATAAAAAGAAAAGTGGAAATTGGAAAGTGTTCAGTTCTGCCTGCCACAGTCTAGGTAAAATGAAAGTGGGGAGTGTCTCTGTTGTAACTGTCCCAAAAAGCTATTTAGTGTGTGTACAAAGTTTTGTTTCTGAGAGCAGTTGAGATGCCATTTGTATGTGGAGAGAAGTGTTCGCAAGGCCGGGATAGACAGAGCTGAGAGAGGAAGTTGGCACAGCCCCTGCTGACTTCATCTCTCCTGCCAGTCTGAACTGATTTGTAAGGCTCTTTTGGTGCCAGGGATGGAGTGGGAAAGAGGAAGTAAATTCAAACAAAAGAACGCCCTGAAGTGTCTGAAAAGAGGCTTTTAGCACCATTCTTTTAGTGCTCTCAAGCAGACTGAAGGTGCAAAAATTTAAAAAGCAGCCACAACCACTTTGGAGAACGGGATAGTGTATCCAACACAGTGATATTATCACATCTATTTGTTAGACAAAGGTCTTCATTGTATCATAAAATAAAACATGTTTCTCCTTCCAGTTCCTACTTTTCGATGAATCTTCAAAAATGAGCTTACAAAGGAACAGCCTGGAAACTTGGCAAAGGTTGTTTTTAGACAAACGCCTTCCAAAATATCTGATTGAAAGGGTTTTCAGACTGTTTTCCTGGCACGCTGTACAATTTGCAAACAGTCTCTTTTTTTGGTCAGTTATGGGTGGGAAGAATTGATAAAAGTATTTGAAACTCATTTCTATCATTTATAGACAAATCTCTTTCAAGTTTGTTAATTTCCAGCATGGGTAGCAACTGAACATTCTTGCCATTAATTATGGAGTTCACATCTGGACCCCCAAGTATCTTAAAGGGTCTAGTTCCAGGGTTATTACCTGCTCCTCCTCCCTCCCTCCCATTCAGGATACCTCATGGACACCTTCCAGTGTCTTGGTGAATTCTAGTGGCTAAACGTTTTATTTTTAGACTTTCATTAGATTCTCAGATTTCCTCAGAAATGAAACACTAAGTGACCTGAAGATGGAATTAATTCTCCTCAGTAAAAATCTGGTCAAGACATTCTCCTTAGTCAAAAAATCCAGGGTCAGGTTGTAAGGCCAATTTCTCATGGGTGTAGAACTGCATAGCTTATCTCAAAAGGTTACATACCATATTATTCCATTTGTATAACATTCTCAAATGACAAAATTATATAGATGGGGAGTAGATCAGTGTTTGCCAGGGATTGGGTAAGGGAGGAAGGGTATGACTATAAGGGAATAGCATAGGGAATTTTTTTTTTTTTGATGATGGAACAGTTTTTTCTTAATAGTGGTAGTGTTTACACAAGTTTACACGTGGGGTAAAATGTCACAGGATTATTCAAGGACATACCCCCCCAAAAAAAGAGTCCATGCAAAAATAGGTGAAATTTGAGGAAGGTCTGTTATTTGGTTCATTGTATGGTGCCAATGTTGATTTCTTGGTTTTGCTAATGTGCTATCAATATATAAGATGTCAGGAGAAGCTGGATGACGGATACACAGAACCTCCCTGTACTATTTTTACAACTTCTTGTGAGTCTATAATTATTTAAAAATAAAAAGTTAGATTCTAAAAAATCCACCCAAACTGTATGGCTTTATGGCATCTAGCATGGCAGAGATTGGATGACCCATAGTAGGTTAAGACATAAATAAGATGAATTACTGAATGAACAGAAGATTTTTTCTTGCAGGGCGCCTGGGTGGCTCAGTTGTTAAGCGTCTGCCTTCGGCTCAGGTCATGATCCTGGGGTCCTGGGATCGAGCCCCATGTCCGCCTCCCTGCTCAGCGGAGGGCCTGCTTCTCCCTCTCCCTCTGCCTGCCACTCTGCCTACTTGTGCTCTCTCTCTATCTCTCTGTCAAATAAATAAATAAAATAAAATAAAAAGATTTTTTTCTTGCATTATATTAATGGAAGTTTAAAAGAATAATGATAATAGATGATTTTTTGAGTACCTAATATGTATCAGGAGTTGTGCAGGGCTCTACCTCCATTGTCTTAGTGACTGAATCACAGCCCAAGGAGCATAACTATTCTCTAAGTAATGCACATTAGAGTGAATCCAACTGAACAAGGATCAGTGGATATTCCAGTCCTTGTGGCTTGACTTGGACCATACTATGAGTGTTTTTTTAAGATCTGTTTTCTGAACTGGAAGAGCCCAGTGTCTGCACAATTCACTAGATACTGTCACGGTGGCCACCAAAAAACATATAATGAGTTATGTTTTCCCCACAAGATATATTTGTCCATTTTGTCACATTCTTTCCATAAATAAATATTGTCAATCTTTAAAAATTTTGCCAATCTGAGAGATGACAATTGGTATTATTATATTGTTTCAATATTTCTTTCCACGGTTCCTAGGAAGTTTGACTATGCTTTCTTGTGTTATCTGACATTTCTGTTTCTTCTGTTAAATTGCCTAATTGTATCAATTTCCTTTTTCGAGAAAGAAGTTGTCCTTACTGATTTGTAGGCACTGTTTCTGAATGGGTAGTAACTTTATGATGGTGCAGATATCTCCTCTTGGTTTATTGCTTTTCTTTGAAGTTTGTTTATGGTGCTGTTTGCCTTAGAGATGTTTTAAATTTGTGAGTCGTCAAATCAGTAACCTTTCCTTTCATGTTTTATATATCTTGTGTTTTGTTTAGAAAAACATTCTCTAAGTTTATAAAGTTATTATCTTAAACTTCTGATAACTTTTTAGTATTTAGATCTTTAACCCTGGTTTGTCTTGCACATAGTGTAAGAATCTAATTTTATACCTATTTCTCTGAATGGATAGCCATTTGTCCTGACATCATTTATTGTTCAGTTCTTTCTTTGTCATATACTAAATTTGCATTTGGTTTCTGAAACTGTCTACTCTATTTCATTGTTTAGTATCATGCCAAAATCACCCTGTAAAATACTGTCATTTTTTATCCTGGATATATATTTTTTTAAGATCTTATTTATTTATTTGACAGAGAACTAGAGCGAGAGCAAAAGTAGACAGAGTGGCAGGCAGAGGGAGAGGGAGAAGCAGACTCCCTGCTGAGCAGGGAGATGGATGTGGGGCTCGATCCCAGGACCCTGGGATCATGACCTGAGCCAAAGGCAGCCGCTTAACCAACAAAGCCACCCAGGTGCCCCTACCCTGGATATTTTTTGTGCACTTGCTTTTCTATGTGAACTTTAGATTCAGTTTCTCAAGTTCCATAAAAAACCCTGTTGGTACTCTGACTGGCATTTCTCTGAGTTTATAAATTAACTGTGAGAGAGTTGATATTTTACAAAATTTAGTCATCTCATTCATTTGGGAAATTTTTTTTTTAGTACTTCACTAAAATAGTTTTTTTTTAAAAATAAGATTTATGAAATAAAATAAAAAAATAAAAATGAAATAAGATTTATGTATCTCTTTATTTGGTTATTTCTAGGCATTTCATAGTTTTTGTTCCTCTGGGTATCTTAAAATTTCATTGCAATTTCTATAAGGTTTTTTTAGGGGGGATTGTGAAGCTATTGATTTTCTATATATTGATTTTGTAATTGGCTACTTACTGAATCTCCTTTTTTTTTAAAGATTTTATTTATTTATTTGAGAGAGAGAGAATGAGAGAGAGAGAGCACGAGAGGGAAGAGGGTCAGAGGGAGAAGCAGACTCCCCGCTGAGCAGGGAGCCCGATGCAGGACTTGATCCCGGGACTCCAGGATCATGACCTGAGCTGAAGGCAGTCGCTTAACCAACTGAGCCACCCAGGCGTCCACTTACTGAATCTTCTTATTGATTCTCTGTGTTTTGGTTTATTTTCTTTGCTTTTTAAAAAACAGATAATCGTGTCATCTGACAATAATGAAAGTTTTATCTCTTTTCCTCCAATATTGAATTTTATTCACTTTTCTTACCTAATTGCATTAACTAGAACCTCCAGAATAATGCTGGAGACATTATCAATTATCAAATATCAACCAAGAAGACAAAAATAACAAGTGTTGGCCAGGATGTGGAAAAAAGGGAACCCTGTGCACTGTAGATGGGAATATAAATTATTTCAATCACTGTGGAAAACAGTATGGAGGTTTCTCAAAAAATTAAATATAGAAATACCATATGATCTAGTAATTCCACCACTGGGTATTTACCCAAAGAAAATAAAAATGCTAATTTGAAAAGATATATGCACCCCTATGCTTATTGCTATTTACAGTAGCAAAAATATGGAAGTGATCCAAGTGTCCATTGATAAATGAATGGATAAGGAAGATGTGGTCTAGAACTGTGAGAGACTATGGACTATGGGAAACTGAGGGTTTCATAGGGGAGGGGTTTAGGGGGATGGGTTAGCCCAGTGATGGGTATTAAGGAGGGCATGTATTGCATGGAGCACTAGGTGTTATACACAAACAATGAATCATGGAACACTACATTCAAAACTAATGATGTAATGTATGGTGACTAACAAAAATATAATATAATAAAATAAAATAAAAAGAACTGGTCTATATATACAATGGAATATTATTCAGCCATAGAAAAGAATGAGATCTTGCCATTTGCAACATGGATGGACTAGAGGGTATTATGTTAAATGCAATAAGTCAGACAGAGAAAGACAAATATCATATGATTTCACTTATATGTGAAATCTAAAAAACAAAACAAATGAACAAGAAACAAACAAAAACCAGACTCTTAAACATAGAGAACAAATTGGTGGTTGCCAGAGGGGAGGAGGGTGAAATAGATAAAGGAGATTAAGAGGTACAAACTTCCAGTTATAATATAAATAGGTCACATGGATGAAAAGTACAGCATAGGGAATATAGTCAATAATGTAGTAGTATTTAGTGACAGATGGTGACTGTATTTATCATGGTGAGCACTGAGTAATGTATAGAATTGTTGAATCACTATATTGTACACCTGAAACTAATATAACACTGTATGTTGATTATATTTCAATTAAAAAAACAAAAAATAAAGATGGTTAGATTAAAATAACTTATAAAGTGGTAGAACTTACCTTGAGTTAGAGGATGAATTCCAGTTATTTGATATTTACAAGAGACAACAAATGAAATGACACAGAAAGATTGAAAATAAAGGGATGGATAAAGTTATACCAGATAATTTATAACCCAAAAAAGATAGAAGAGACAATATAATTTCTAGGAAAGTAGATTCCAGTGTGAAAACCATTTTATGGTTAAAGAGGAATATAACATGTTGTTCAAAGATACAGTCCACTGGGAAGATAAAATTATGAACTAAAAAGAAATTATTATGAACCATGGTGACTACATATCATATTAATCTAATCTAATATTCATGCACTCTCCTGTTTCTCAGACCCTTGGTAGTTAGACGTGGCTGTGAACTAGTTCTGACCAGTGGGCTCTTAGCAGTGCCACTTTCAAGCTAAGCATTTAAAAACTGGTGTGCAACTTCCAATTCTTTCTTAAAAATTGTTTAAGGTTAACAGCTATGTTATTTAAGTTTATTTAGCCTTAACTATACATTTATAATTTATCTTTACTCACAACTGTTTTTTAAAACAATGCCTTCTCTTTTTTAGATTCATTTCCCATTTTAATATTGTATATATTCTGAGGAATTTGAGAAACAAGACAGAGGATCATAGGGAACGATAGGAAAAAAATGAAACAAGATGAAACCAGAGAGGGAGACAAACCATAAAACACTCTTAATCTCAGGAAACAAACTGAGGGTTGCGGGAGTGGTGGTGGGTGGGAAGGATGGGGGTGCTGGTTGATAGACATTGGAGAGGGTGTGTACTATGGTGAGCGCTGTGAATTGTGTAAGACTGATGAATCACAGACCTGTACCTCTGAAACAAATAATACATTATATGTTAAAAAAAAAAGATAGTAGGAAGGGGAAAATGAAGGGGTGTGGGAATCGGAGAGGGAGACGAACCATGAGAGACTATGCACTCTGAGAAGCAAACTGAGGGTTCTAGAGGGGAGGGGGGTGGGGGGATGGGTTAGCCTGGTGATGGGTATTAAGGAGGGCATGTTCTGCGTAGAGCACTGGGTGTTATACACGAACAGTAAATCATGGAACACTACATCAAAAACTGATGATGTAATGTATGGTGACAAAATAAAATTAATCAAAAAAATTTTTCTAAAAAAAAGTTTTGTTAAAATTCAAACTGTATTTATTTGCAATGCCTGAACTGAGATTCTGTGTAACGTATGCAATGTTTTAAATTACAGTGTACTAAGTAAATATTAGAATTACAAAAAAATTATATATATTCATATAATTTGTTCAGAAAAGTTTTCTAAGTTTTAAAACATTTGAGTACTCATGTATCTGAAAATGTCTTTATTTTGCCCTGACATTTAAAAGGTAGTTGAATCTAGAGTAGAGTTTTTGGTTCATAATGGTATTTCATAAGAACATTGAAGACATTGCTTCATTGTGTTCTAGATCCCAGTTGTAGAGGAGAAGCCTTATGCCAGGTGGATTCTTGTTCTTTTGAATGTAGCCTGTTCCCCAGCCCCCCAGTGATTGTTAAGAATTTTATCAATCTCTGGAGGTCAGAGATTTCTTCAGACATGCTGAAACTGTCCTTTTGTTTTCTTTATTCCACTTCCTTCTCTCTCTCCCTCCTTCCTTTATTTCTTCCTTCCCTTCATTCTGTTAGCAACCCATTTCTTTTTTAAAAAGATTTATTTATTTATTTATTTGGTTGGGGGAGGGGCAGAGGGTGAGGGAGAGAGAGAATCTCAAGTAGACTCCGCAGGATGCAACGCAGGGTTTGATCTCATGACCCTGAAATCATGACCTGAGCTGAAATCAAGAGTCGGACACTTTACTGACTGAGCCACCCAGGCACCCCAGCAATTCATTTCTATTGCATGTTTGACAACACTTTGTGACTTCATATTTTTAGACAAGTGTATATAAATGAACAGAACTGATAGCTCAGATATGTTTTTCCAGTGCAAACAGAAATCCCTGTTCCCCTTGGCAATAACTGTAGTTCTGGTTGGAGGTGTTGGTGGTGGTTCTGGAGTGAAGAGCAGTTATGGGTCCTGGTAGGGTAGACTTTCCTTTAGAGTAACCAGTATTTTGTGTTCTGATGAAAGTTTGTTTCTTCCCTTGAGGTAGCCCAAAGTTACTGGGGAGATTACTTTGTCCCAGTCCCAGTATCTACTTTGAGAGTCCCCTGTATCAAAATTCCCATATCGCAGAGCTGCATTTGAGGTTAAACTCTCCTGGGGCCCTCTACCAGGTCATGGACATAGTTCTTCTATTCTTTTGAATCAGTGATAAGCCTACCACCAATTCCTCCTTCTGCCCTTACTGCCTCTTTTCCTAGGGTTGTTTTAGAGCTCTTTATTGGAGGGCTTCTCACTTGTCTTTGTGGAATTGCAGATTCTTTAGATCTGTTTCCTCCTGCTTTTTCTAGGAAATTCTCAAAGTTCTGGTATGTTAGTGGAAACTCTTGGTTTTTCAGCTCTACTAAAATTTATTTATTTTTTACACATTTTCTTTGTCAGTTCAGTGGAATTTAGAGAATGAGACCAGGTAAACACTTTTCTCCAGGTAGTCATTTTATTAATTTATTTTTTTAAAAATTTTATTTATTTGAGAGATAGAATGAGATAGAGAGAGAGCACGAGAGGGGGGAGGGTCAGAAGGAGAAGCAGACTCCCCGCTGAGCAGGGAGCCCGACGTGGGGCTCCATCCCGGGACTCCAGGATCATGACTTGAGCCAAAGGCAGTCGCCCAACCGACTGAGCCACCCAGGTGCCCATCCAGGTAGTCATTTTAAACTTTCATTTGATCTTCTTCTCTCAAATAAGTCTGCGACCATTTTTTTGGACAAGCCATCTCCAAGATATTTTGCTTTATAATAAAAGGTCAGGCAGCTAGTGCTCTAGAAGAAAACTAAGTTATTATCCCCCTTCTCACAATGAAAATGGCCTTATTGTCTAGAAAATAGAGAACAATATGAAAAGAAAAAATATAAGAAAATTTAAAAAAAAATCTAAAATTCCACCAACATACTCATGTTAACAATTTGATGTGAATAGTTTGGGTTTTTTATGTTTACATAGAAATGTACTTTTCTCCTTAAAATGGGATTGTTGTCTTCAATGTAGCTAATATTTATCATGCACTTTGTTGATATTTTAAATTAATTATTGTATTTTTACATTATTTTATTGAATTAATTTTCTCACACAATATTTCTAATAGACCTCGTACTTGGGATTATTATTAGTCCTTTTTTTACAGATGAGGAACTGATGCTCACTGAGGGTAAGTCCCTTGCCCACATTCATCTAACACTTGTAAGCACCACATTCTACTACCTACTGTATTTAAGATTTTATAACTTGATTTAGAAAACAAATCCATAGATTCCTTTTCATGTCAATAACTATGCATGCTACAGCATTAATGATAATTGTTTCAGAATATTACATTTTATGTATATACTCCATCTTACCAGAATAAACAATCCTGCCTGTATTGCATACTACTTACCAATTTGTATTAAACACTTACCGTGAGCTGGGCATTTTTTGGGCACTGAGATAAGTAAGATGTGGTCTTTGACTGCATGGAATTTTAATTCTAGTCTGGGACCTAGACAATTACAAATAATTACACCAGTGACTATTTAATTGCATATATGAGAGATCCAAGATCCTAGTTTATGTTCAGCATGGGAGCTGGTTTGGCCTGGGAGGCGTGAGAAGCCATGTCTGAGGAACTGACATAGCAGAGGAAAGCTTTACTATTGCTTGCTAGGGATTTGGTGGGCATTATGCCTCTACAGCTCAGTCTGTGCAATGGTGTTAAGTAGAATCCAAAGCAAGAAGCCTATGAGAACTATATTAACATAATGACATTCTTACTAAGAATCTCTGGGATTAAGATCTCCTTGCTGTGCACAAATCATCTGAATGAATTAAACATGTAATTGAAAGCCTCATCGTGTGCTACTCGAATGCTTTGCTGTACCAGAAATAAAATGAAAATGAAATCATTTTCTCTTTCAAATAAATATTATATACTGTGGGCTTCACTGGCTCCATTAGCACTGTCCGATTGCACAGAGGCGATTATATTATTTATAATACGTGTGGTAGTAAGAGGCTCCTTCAACTTAAGGCAGACGAGCACTGCAGGATCATTTCCCTCCTTACTGGCCCACACAGTATTTCTTGCTGCTTCTCTCTCCTAAAACCTATAGCTATTGGGTGTTTTTTGTGTTCTGTTTTTGTTTTGTTTTGAGACTCCAGAGAAGGGAGCCATTTTCAAAGGGTGTTCTTTTGCTCAATATTTTGAGCAGGTCAAAACTAGCATCATCATGAGACTAGAATATTTTGAGTGAGTCAAAGCTTATACCATCATGAGACTGGCATGAGAATTTTTTGTTCTGGTTGGGTCATGATTTGTTTGCAGGTTACCTTCCTTGTATCAACTTAGACACCCAGGGTGTGTTGTCAGTAAGTGAAATGCCTGTGAGATCAATCACTGACCCTGTAATAAGTTCATAAAGCTACATGGAGCTCCTTATCATCTTCTGCAATATGATAAAAATGGAAATAATAGTTACCATTCATTGAACACTCCCAATATGTCATGGGCGTCACATACTTTTGTAATTTGTTAAGGAAGTTGGGGATCAATGATCTTAAATAATTTGCTCAATGTCACTCTATAAAAAGTAGAGCCAGGATTTGGAGCCAGATCTTTCTGACATCTGAACATGAGCTTTTTCTATCTCTGGTGGTTTTAAAAGAAATGGCTGCAAATGTTTTGACTCTTCAGATAAAGAGGTTGGGCCTCTGTCCTCTCCCTTTATTTTTTTTCCCTTCCTTTGAAAGATTTATTTATTTATTTGAGAAAGAGAGAGAGAGCAAGCAGGGGGAGGGGCAGAGGGAGAGAGAGAGTCCTGAAGCAGACTCCCCGCTGAGCCTGACATGGGGCTCAATCCCAAGGCCTTGAGATCATGACCCAAGCCCCCAAATCAAGAGTTGGCCACTTAACTGAGCCATCCAGGTGCCCCATGTCCTGTCCCTTTTGAATCTGGGTGAACATGTGACTGCTTCAACAAAAGGAATATGATGAAAGTGATAGTATATGACTTTTGAAGTTGGATCACAGAAGGCCATGAACTTCTGCCTTGTTTGCTGGGACATTTGCTCCTAAACCAGTAGGTAAGAAGCCTACTATCCAGATGCCACCATGGTATGTGGAAGCCCAAAACACATGGAGTGGTCATATGTATTGGCATTTGGAGCATGGAAGCTAGAGTTGACAATTTCGGCTAAGCCCAGTCTTTGAGACATCCCAGTCCGGGTACTAGACATGAAATTGAATAAGCTCTAGATGATTCCAGCCTCTATCATTCAATTACCCCTAGGTATTTGAGTCTTTCTAGTTGAAGCCTAAATGCTATGGCACACAGGCATACTATCCTCATTATTTCTCATCTAAATTTCTGACCATAGCATCCTGAGCATAGTAAGAGCCTTATTGTTTTATATCACTAAACTTGCAGTGATTTCTTGTACAGTAGTATTTTGCAGAGTTGGAAGGGATCTTGGGTATTGACTAAACTGCCTTCTGCCTAATGACCAGAATCTCATCTATTTCTAATTGAGAGGTCATACACTGGTGATGAACGAGCTAGATCTGGCATTCAGAAGGGGTTTGTTTGGCTGAGAATTTTGAGTTTTAAAAATGATTAAATTTTACATGGAGTCCCGTATTTCCAGCTTCTCTGGGAAAACCAGATGATCTGGAAACACTAGGTAAGAAAACAGTCCTATGTTTCTGAATAGCAGCTATCTCCTCCATGTGGGTCTTTGCTCTCCAGTGTTAGAGTGGTAGAGCACTCCTGATTGCTTACTGGCCCTCTCCCCCTTCTGCCTGCTTACCATAGGCAGATATATTTGTAGACCTGAGAAATAGATGATCCTATAGCTTGTTTTTGAGTATTAAAAGGTGATTAAGAATTCTTGTTTCTTTTGCTTTTATCTTCTGAAATTCAAGTTCAGCTTTGCATTACTGTAATCTATTTTGCATGTATAGTAATTATAGTGATGACTGGAATACCTTTTAATGCTATGAAATGGTTCAGCTTAAGATGAGCGTTAAATCCCAAATCTTGTATTTAAGCATCCATCTGTCATGATAAAGAAAGATGGAAGAGAATTCAATTAACTTTAGTTAGGGGAAAAGATCGCTATCTTGCACTTAGTTTTGAAACAGAAGGCTGTACTTCAATTGTAGACTTAGTGTTCACTCTATTCAGGACTTATGAATGGATTTGTTCTGGGGGAAGACCTTTTTTTTTTTTACCAGAGTCCTTTCTGGAAAAGAATTTAGATTTTGGCATAGATCCATTGCATTGTGGTTCCTGAGTTGAAACCCGGCTCTTTTGTGCAGCCATGCTAAATCATTTGATCTAGGAGAGCCATCAGTGAAAGTAGCTGCTATTTACTTTGCTAGGGTTAGTAGAATATTAATATGACTGCTTGCCAAGTGTCTAAAGGGGTAAAAAGAAAGAGAAGAAGAAATTTCATATTTCTGAAAACTTAAAATTCAGACCAGAGCAGAATAACCCACATCTATTTTCATTGGCAGTATGCAGAAGGGAATGTCTTAAGTTTTTTCACTCAGATTTCAGGGATAAATAACATAGGAAATGATTACCAAAGAAAGTTGTGGAAACTCTTCCTCCGAAGATGTCATTACAACTTTGGAGTGGGGCAGTGGTCAGAGATAGCGAAGGCCAGTGAAAACTTGATGACCTTTTAAAATCTTCATTAGAGCTTTAATAGCTGCTGTATACTTTGGTCAGTGGCCATAGACCCATAGCAGAAGGCTTTAACAAAATTGGCTTGGAATTGGGTGTGTATTTGATGGTCATTACTTATTACAGCTGATTGGTGTTTACTCTTAGAATTGTGTTCTTGTGAGGCTAATGCAATCTTGAACACCTATCCATGGCTTCAGATTATTTCTTTGTCCCTCTTCAGCATTATGTAAATTACAAAGAGGACTTTCCACCTCGTAGACAAAATGCCATACAGGCATGGTATGGTTTTGGCTTCTAATTTTTCTATTAGGTTTCAAATTTTCAGAGAATTGTTAAAGTCACTATGTGGATACTTGCTGAGAGGGTCTCCACCAAGGGGCTCTGGATGCTGATTATAATCATGCTTTGGTCATTTTTTTTTAAATTTTTTTATTGTTATGTTAATCACCATATATTACATCATTAGTTTTTGATGTGGTCATTTTTTTTTTTAAGATTTTATTTATTTATTTGATTGAGAGAGAGAGAGCATGAACAGGGGGTGGGGCAGATGGAGAAGCAGACTCCCTGTTGAGCAGGGAGCTCAACATGGGGCTTGATCCCAGGACCCTGAGATCATAACCTGAGCTAAAGGCAGGCACTTAACCAACTGAGCCACCTAGGCACCCCGTCCATTGTTATTAGAAATCAGCATTGAGTGACTAACTCCACTAGGTGAGAATAGTCATAGAAAATCGTGGTTTGATACACAATGACATAATTTCTTTCTATGAAACAAGCATGTCATTTTCTAGTATCAAAAAAATGAGAGTAAGACAGTGTTCTCCACATTCCATGAGGTGCCCTCCCCCTTTAGTGGCCGTGTGAATCTTCTTCCTTTCTTTCAAAGAAATGTTAATCTAGTCTTATATCATCCGATGACTAAAACCGGTCTCACTTGCCATAGTCTTTAGGAATGAAGAACTTCATTCTCCAGTTTATGAGTGTGTTACTATAAGAAAACCCCCCCCCGCTTCCAGCCGCCTCCTGGGTTTGCCTTGGTAGAAGAAAACCACACTTAAGTTACCATCCTTCCAGGAATAACACAGAACATATCCAATGACTAATCAAAGTAGGGAAATGCAAAATTCCATCAGACCACCCTCACATTTGATAACAACTGCAGAGTTTGGGGGTCTCCAAGACCATCCTCAGGTTTAATAATTCATTAGAACACTCATAAAACTCACGGAAAGCTGTTATGCTTATGGTTATGGTTTATTACAGTGAAAAGATACAGATCAAAATCATCCAAGGACAGAGACCTATAGTGCAGAGTCCAGGAAGATTTTTACATGTGGAGCTTCCTGTTGTCCTCTCCCAGTGGAATTGTGGACAGCACAGGTTTCACCAACAACAATGTGGGACGAAACAAATGGAGTATTGCTAACCAGGTCAGCCCACCTGAGCCTTAGTGTCTGGAGCCTTTATTTGGGGCTCCATTATGTAGACATGGTTGATTGTCTACATGGCTGACTTCAGTCTCTACCTCCTCTAGAGGTCAAGCTGATAGCTTGTTTCCCAAAGCACCTACAATGGGGTTTCTTTAGGAATTGCTTGAGACTCATTAATGTGCAACCTGAAATTGTACAGAAGGTTATGCCCCATGGGACAACCCTTGACAAATGGCAATAAGAGCTGATGGATCAATGCATTATCTCTTCTTCCTTGATGAACAACATGAGCATCACATATGGTCCAGTGGGATCCAGTTCCTAGTCACAAATCATGGTGGCCAACTCAATAATGCATCCCTATGGTGGCTCTTTCCTCTTTCCCTATTTCTTTTTTCTTGCCTCCAACTTCTTTCTGAGCTCACTCCCCCAAATAAATAACTTGCATTCAAGTCTTGTTGCAGCTGTACCTTTGGGGTGAATGCAGCCCATGTACTGTAACATGATGGTCTCATAGTTGCTCGCAGCCAGATGTTGCCAAGAACTACATTGTTAGTACGTAATATCCATTCTGTGTGTGTGTACATCCTCCTCTGCTCACATTTGTTTTCTAAGCTATATAAAACAAGGCAAAGCTGGTCAAGTTTCATTTTGAACAAGAAGTACTTTTGAGGAATAAAAACAGGAACATTTTTTTGATTGGTCCTTATCTGCCAAGCACTCTTCTAAGTTTTATATTACATTTATAATCTAATTTATTCCTTAACTTAATCCTATGGTGGAGTCACTGTTATTGTTCCTATTTACACATAAAGAAACTGAGGCTAAAAGAATTTTAGTAACTTTCTTTTAAGTGGCTTTGCTGGTGAATGCTGAAGCTAGGAAGCCATCTGATTCCACTGTCTGGTGTCAGAGCGGGACTCTTAAATACTAGAAATCCCAAGATGCAAATCAATGTTAGATCCTGTGGGAATGGTTAATGGTGTTTGACTACCAACATTTAATGTGTAACATTAGGATGGGATCGCATGCTGAGTCAATTTTTCTCAGGCAGCTAGAGAGAGAAGCCAGGCTCCTCCAGTAGGAGTAGAAGGTCTTGTTTGCCAGGCAGGTTAGGGTCAGCAGAAGGGGGCCGCTCAGCCTCCTATCTGGCTTTGTCTGATTGCTAGAAAAGGGTGAACACTGTGATATTTATTTATAGTTATATATAATGTTTATGATTATTTATGGTATTTTTAAATAGATGGCTCTGCCTGGTAATTTATGGCTATTTCTTGGGCTTTTAATCACAAAGATGGGCTTAAAAATAATTTCAGTCTGCCATTAGAGGACAAATAGATGGTGTTTGCCAATGTCAAGCTTCAAGTAGGAATGGCTGGTAACACCTGGGAAAAAAACAAATAGGATTAGGTAATTTACAAAAGTGCTTCATTTTTCAAAACCTTCTCACTTTTCTTACTTCTTCATGTTCGTATAATGTTTGTCTTAATTAGAAGAAACAGGTTAGGACTCTGAAGGCAAACAGATCCATTATTCTTCAAGAAGTGTTCTAATCCTCCAGCCCGAGGTCAGGCTGCATGGATAAGGGGTGCATTGGGAGGAGGAGCATATTTTGTTTTAAACTGCTGCTTAGCAAATATTTCCTTCTCCTCACCACAGTCGGCTTTCAAAGCAACCTACAAATGTCTTTCTGAGGAGTATACACGGATTCTAGACCCCAGGCCCAACCCTGGTACACCTGCTTGGGCTGAAGTATTTAGGGTCCTTTGATGATAGCGGTCATACCTATCATATCTGCTCTCCAGAAGTAGGCTCAACCAGGCAACTAAAGGATGGGGTTTTTCTTTCAGTTGTCTTTTTAAAAATATCACTAATGCATCCCAAAGTTTGTAATATGCATGCAAATTTCTATTTGTCACATGACATGGCATTATTTTCATCAACCAATTTTATTAGCTACCTGGGATTCTGGACCCAGATGAAAATGAAATAAGAGCCACAGTGACCACTATAACTAATGAGTTCTGTGTCCTTGGGCAACTTCCGTAAGACTTTCTGAGCATGTGCTAGGAGTGACGGGATTCAAAAATGAACCAGGTGCAGAATGTGCCTTCTAGAAGTTCACAGACTAATGGAAGGAGATGTTAATAAATACCCCAAATAACTAAAATGTGAGAAAGAGTCAAATTTCATCATAAGTAGAGTGCTATAATAGCTGAAGGAGATTATTTCAAACTGAAAGGATTCAGAAAAACTTTGTAGCATCCTTTGGATTTGCCCTTGAAGGGAGGGTTGGATTTGAACACTGAAAGGTTGGGCTGGGAAGGGCATTCCAGAGGGAGGGAACAGCCTGGACAAAGGTAGAGTGTGCAAACGCCAGTTTGTGTGGACAGCAGTGTGGGGAGTGTGAGAGCAGTAGGGAGTCCGGGGAATTGAGGAAAGATGGTGGAGAGATTTGCACATTAGATAAGGAATTGTGGAGTTGCCCCATGGATGACTCAATCCTTTGTCTTTTGAGGCTGTGAGTTGTCTAAGGTCACAACGCTAGCAACTGGCAGTAGAGTAGATTCTAGCCCCCATCCTGGTTCTCAGTCCAGTCAATTTTGTGCTCCTCTTTCTCCCTTTAGATTACAGGGAGCTTCTAACTTTGCTCTATTTTTGGTCAGCTATGACAGATACCTTGAGGAGCTCATTTTGGGGGGTTAAATGCAGTGTGGTCCCAAGGGTTTAATCTTGGAAATCTACCAGCTTTGTGGTTAACTGTGAATAGGTTGGCTCTTGCTTTCCTTCCACCTTCTCTCACCAATTAGGATACCAGTTGGGCCAGGTCTGAGCCAGTAAGGCCTTGGTAACAGGCACATGGCTGGAGGTATGCATGGGTGAGAGAGAAGGATGTGAGTATGTGCATGTATGCCTTCTGTCTCGGTCGGTACCAGTGCCAAATATGAATCACTTTTGGACTTTTGTTCACTCAGCTTGACATGGGCAAAAAGCCAGCACAAAGAAGAGTTTTACTTTGCCCTAGAGTGTGTTTACTTCTGGGCTTAGCTGGAGCTCAGGAAACAGAGTATTTCATTGACCAAGAAAGCCCTTTCTTGAAGTTGACTGTGTGCTGACTTAGCTAAGAGATAGAAGCAGAGAATTTGTAGCACTCAAACCCTGAAAGGGACCGTAGAGATCACCTGCCAAAAAGCTTTTCATGACAGCCCATAGCTTCCTGATCAGGCTAATGCATGCCTCTCAGGGTTAGTCTATTGGTCAACAAATAGTAATAAAGAGCTTAATATTTGCCAGTCAGTAGTGTTCTTATGCCTAGCACAGTGAGGGCACACAGTTAGGAAATGGTAGCTTCCATAGTGTGGAGCAGTGCTGTGGAGGCTAAGAAACCCATGTGTAAGAATATCCTCATGGGGGCAACAGTCAGTTTTTCTGAACTTCACCTTGGCAGAGTCTCTTCTTTCTTAAAGCCCATGTTTTCAGCTGGCATCATCCTTATTTTACAAACTTAGCACCCAGGAAAACATCTGGACTTGCACCTAAACCAGTACTCAGTTTTTAATATTTCTGTTAAATCTCTGTTTTATAATTTTAAATTTAATTATTTTCTTCTTTTCCTTTTATTTTTGCCTTGCTTTTAATTTGTATTCGTTTCCTAGGGTAGCTATAACAAAGTACCACACACTGGGTGGCTTAAAACAACAGGAATTCATTCTCTCATAGTTCTGGAGGCTTGAAGTCTGAAATCAAGGTGTTAGCAGGGCCATGCTCCCTCTGACGCCTGTATGGGAATCCTTCCCTGCCTAGTCCTAGCTTCTGGTGGCTCTTGGCAATCTTTGACATTCTTTGGCTTGTAGATGCATCACTCTGTTTTCTTTGTTATCACACGGTCTTTTTCCTTGTGTGTCTGTGTTCACATGGCTTTATGATAAGCATGAGATCATTGGATTTAGGACTCACCCTAATTTTATCTGCAAAGACTATATTTCCAAAGAAGTCTGTTTTCTGACGTTCCAGGAGGACATAGTTTTGGGGGGACACTATTCAACCCAATATAGTATTCATAAAGGGATTTTGGAAGAGAAGAAAGGGTACATAGTAGATGATGAGTTTGCATTATTGTCTACTTTCTGCAATTTATCCTTCAGAACTCTAAATTACCTGGAGTGACTAGGTAGTAAAGCTCTAAAGAGTTGGAGAGCTAATTAGCGGTAAGAGCTCCTGGGTGTGCAGGGAATGGGGCTAGGAGGGTGGGATGATCCTCCAGGTTGGGCAGTGACTATGACTGGTCAAACACCACTGGTTCACCATTGTTCCTTAGCACCTGTACAAAAGGAGTTTAAAGAGGCAGATTCCTGGCTTGGCTTTGACATTTACTACTGATGTGAATTGAAACAAATCACATAATCTTTCTGAGCCTGTTTCCTCACCTGTGGATTAGGAATAGCAATAATGCCTGCCTCTCCCACCTCCATAGGGTGTGGTAGGGATCATGTGAGAGGAAATGTGAAAAGTCCTTGACCACCTGCTGATTATCTGTATGCATCTGAAGTCAGGATGACCTTTCAAAAACATATATCAAATCCTTTCACTTCCTTGCTTTCAGCCTTCTAATTGTTTCTTCATGTTTAGGTTAAGGCCCAGACTTGCTAACACAGCTTAAAAAGTCCTGTAAAATCAGGCCCCAATGTTCCTTCTCAGCCCCAGAGCTTTCTACAAATTCTTCCCCTCTTACATACACATCTCTAATTATTCTAGCCTACATTTGAAAGCTCATTTTCTGGAGTACTTAGTTTAGCACTTGAATATATATATATATATATATATATATATATGTTTTTTTTTTTGCATGTTCATTCACTGATTTATTAGGTAACAAAATAATACGTTCACAGTATATTATAGTGTATGGAAGTCAACTGACTTCCCAAAGGAAGCCAAGATCTAGGACTCATAGTTATTTGTAAGAATCCAAAAACCATCTCAACAGCAAAACACCAAATTGACCCTTTTGATAAGAGGTACCAATACTCAAATGATCTAATAAATACATATATAACAAAAGTGAAAAAGTAAAAGTAACTCTAGTGAGATGAGGTTCTTCCAAAAACTGTCTTGTCAAGCATTCTAGGAGTCTGAGCCAAAGAGATGCCACCATTTTGTTCATTCCTCTGCCCACCCACTCACACTTCCTCTGACCCACATTCACACCCAGCTAACTCCAGTAATTCCTCTAGGGAAGGTTCCACATTAGCCCCAGGGCTCGCCAAGCACCTCAATAAACGGAAATGTGAAAAAGCCAACAGCTGTACCACGCGGCCGATGATGGTGATAGAGAAGGACGTGGGTGCTGACCAGCCAAGGAGAGCTGGACCGGAAGCAGTCACCGTGGTGTCTTAGCCCTGCGACCACAGACTGCAAAACACCAGCAGGCCTGGAATGACACCCAGGAAAGCTTAGCAGCACTTGATTATATTTTGTCTTGAATTATTCTCTGATTCTTTCTTGTAGGACGATATAATCAAGTGGAATCTGTAGAAGAACAATAAATAAAAGCAGAGAGCTCTGTTTAAGTGGGAAGGCCTCACCTCATCTTTTATTTTGGTGTCCTGTCTTTACTTTTTCTACTGCCTTTCTCCCTACAAGCTTGGCTTTATAGAGCACTGCTTGAAAACCACTGTATGGACTTTAGTTTAAAGTGGCAGACGTACACACATACATACACACATTCTCTCTCTTTCAGATGGCATTAAAATTATAGTACAGAATTTATAAAAATAAAAACATAAAAACTAAAAGGACTAAATGTATATGAGAATAGCAATGGTTCAGATCTTTCAACAAATCTGTAGAAGGCAGAAAACATACGGAGAAACAATTTCCTAATAAAAGAGAGTGAGAACATCCATTGCCCAACAGAATGGTAGGGAGGCTCTGTCCTTGGAGACCGCATGCATGCCAGAGGGTGGGAGTAGAAAGTAGGGTTGAAAACACAAGACAAATTAAAGATCCATGGAACCCACCCCCTTTATCTTCCCTGTGGAACCCACAACAGCTCTTGTCCTCAAGCTGAATATTCTGAAGAAATTGAACTTTGGGGGAGGACTAGGGTGAGGGATACTACCTCAGAGAAAAGCTCTCTTTGTTCTGGCAGTGAGGAGTCTTAAGATACAATGGCTGTGAATTGTGTAAGACTGTTGAATCACAGACCTGTACCTCTGAAACAAATAATACATTATATGTTAAAAAAAAAAAAAGAAGAAGCAGCAGCTAGCAGGAGGGGACGAATGAAGGGGGGGAAATCGGAGGGGGAGATGAACCATGAGAGACTATGGACTCCAAGAAACAAACTGAGGGTTCTAGAGGGGAGGGGGGTGGGGGGATGGGTTAGCCTGGTGATGGGTATTAAAGAGGGCACGTTCTGCGTGGAGCACTGGGTGTTATACACAAACAATGAATCATGGAACACGACATCAAAAACTAATGATGTGATGTATGGTGATTAACATAACATAATAATAATAATATAAAAGAAAAATGTAAAAAAAAAAGATACAATGGCTGGTTTTCCACCTGTTTGCTTGAAGCAAAGCCTACCAGTTGATAAGCCAAAGCTTTATTCACAGAGCTCCTGATCAGTTGTTCTCTTACTTCCTTTATGAAAAGATATTTGAGGATTATCAGAACATTTGAGCTTAGGCTGTAACATGAAAGAGAATGGCTAACAATAAACAAATAAAAATGAGCCTGGAGGAAATGGAAGTAATTCACAAGACAGAGGAGCACTTAAAAAAATTTAGTTCCCTCAGAGGGATTTGAGAAAATATTGCACTCATAAAACTAGAGAATTTTGTAAAAAGGAAAAAAAAGATAAAAAAGGAAAGATCTTGTGAAACATAAAAGAGGATTGTTAACAAAATTAATTGATATAAAATTAGAAGACAAAGTGAAAGAAACCTTTAAGAATTTAGAATAAAAAGAAAGACAGAGAGAATGAAAGAAAGAAAGGAAGGGAGGAGAGAAAGAAAGAATTTGAAAGCAAGAGGAAAAGCAGGCAACTTGGAAAGGAACAAAAATCAGTGTTTTAGTCTGTTCAGGCTGCTATAACAAAATACCAGAAACTGGGTATCTTTTAAACAACAAACATTTATTTCTTACAGTTCCAGAGGCTGGAAGTCCAAGATCAAGGTACCGGCATGGTCAGATTCTGGTGAGGTCCTCTTCCTGTCTCGTGACTGGCCCTTGTCATTATATCCTGATGAGGGGGCTAGAAAGCTCTCTGGAGCCTCTTTTTTAAAGGCATTAATTCCATTCATGAGGGCTACACCCTCATGATCTAAGTACCTCTCAAAGGCCCTACCTCCTAATATCATCACATTGGGCTTTAGGATTTCAACATACGAATTCTGGGGGGACAGAAACATTCAGACCATAGCAATCATTGTGGCCTTAACCTTCTCAATAGCAGCACTGGAGACTAGAAGACATGGAGCAATACTTCCAAAGTTCTGAAATTCTCTATCTTGCTAATCTATCAATCAAGTTTGAAGTCAGAATAAAGGACTCAAAAAGATTATGACTATTAACACTGTTTTAGGAAGTTACTAGAGAATGGGTTTCAGGAAAAGAAATCAAGGGAGTGAAATAAGAAAGAGGAAGCCACAAGAGAAAAAGGCCCTAACCTGGAAGAATAGCAAACAGAAATCCCAGCCTGGCAGCCAGGTCTTAGGTTTAGGGAGAAAGTAGTCCTGATTGGAGAGGATAGACAGGCTGCTGTAAAAGAGGTCTTGGCAATGGGGGGGAAAAGGGATCTTATAAATGAAATCATATACTGAGAACTTGGAAGATTGTGGGATTATTATATGTATTATATATATATAATATTTATATTATTATAATGTTACACAACATAAAAAAAAGGAAAAGAGAATCAGAAACTTCAGGAAAAGAGCAACAACAGTAAAACTGTACAAGAAAGTGATGGTCCATCTATAGAGCAAACTCACCCGTGGCATGGTTTTGACCAGTGGATGGAATGTGAAGAAGGAGAATCCATTTGAATAGATGCAGGAAATGTTGCTCTTTGGTTTTCAACTTTTAGAATTCTCTCGTATAAATCATGGAGAACTTGACTATGGTTACAAAGAGAATATAGACATTATTTATCTAGATAATGTAAGCATAAGAGGAGTAGCTGACAGGGTTGGTAGCGGAAGAGAGGAAGAAGGAAATAGTTGTGAATAGTTGGCAGGACAAGAAATGAGGCTCTAATATGCCACTCAAAGTTGCAGATATTGAGTGGAAGAACTGAAAATGGGGATGTAACTAAAAGGATGAGGAGGAGGAAGGAAAGGAAGGTGTAGGTGGTGTAGGTGAGTTAAATTTTCATCTATCATGGCAGAAGTCAGTATATGATGTCCAAAGATAATAAATCAAGAGATAGAGCCATACATCTATTATATAGAGATTGGAACCACCAGGAGAAATAAAAGTAGAAATGATTAAAATTATTTGCCTCTGGGAAGCAAGACTGGGTGGGGGTGGGGTATGGATTTTCAGTTTAAGTCATTTCATATAATATTTGATTTTTAAAACCATTTATATGTATTACTTATTTAACATAACAAAATAGACATATATATATATACCCAAAGAAAACTACTGGATGACTTTTGAAACTTGCTTTTAGCCCTCAATTTCAATTATAATTAGCTGAAATTTCAGCTCAGCTGAATATAACTGTAATTAAAAATCTCAACTGCCTAATGGCAGACAATTAGCTGGAGCTGTCAGGAGCCAACAAGAATGATGGGCAGTTTGAAGACTTTGCTCTAAGACTTGGCAGCAGACTGCCAAGGATTCCCGCTCCCTGATTCTTCCTTCATGTCTTCTAATCCAAAGGAGGCAGCACGATTTATGGCGGGATCTTTGGCTTTGGACTTCACTGCAGACCTTCATTCAAGTCTTGGCTCTACCACTTATTGTCTATGAGACCTTGGGCAAGTTATTTAACCTTTCTGAACCTATATTTTGTTAGCTCAAGATGGAGATAATACCTACTTTGCAGTGTTATTATAAAGATGGAATGAAATAATGTAAGTACTGATCATAATATAGTGTCAGGCACACTCTAGATATTCAATAAATGGTAGCTATTAGGGACAAATATAACATTTTATTTTTTTTTAAGATTTTGTTTATTTGAGAGAGAGAGAGCATGAGCTAGAGAGAGAGAGAGAGCACAAGCAGGGGGAGGGGCAGAGAGAGAGAGGGAGAAGCAGACTCCCCGCTGAAAGGGAGCCTGATGTGGACTTAATCCCAGGACCCTGGGATCGTGACCTGAGCCATAGGCAGACGCCTAACCAACTGAGCCACCCAGGTGCCCCCAAACATAACATTTTAAATGGTTGAAACACTTGCTGTTTGGAAATATGTAGGGCTTTTCCACTTGGTAGAATTTGAAATACTGATGTCTTCTGTTCTAGCCTTTGCAATCTCCTTGCCAGGAATAGCTAATAGGCAGCATCTATGTTACCACTGTCATCCATGGTGGACATGGCTAATTGATCTCAGCATTCTTGCCTGCTAGGTTTGGATGTGACTTCAGGATCTTTTTCAGGAAAGCTTTTCAGATAGCCATTGCCAGTCAATCAGAATTGGTACTTGAGGTAAATCCATTTTCTATCTTTGGCTAGACAGATAAGAGATCCATCGTGATGATCAGTTATCTTAATGGCTAGGTGACCATATGGTCACATGTAGGTAACAGTGTGCATTGATTTTTTTTATACTATACATAGTGATTCCCCTATTGGTGCCTGGAATGTTATAGTTTTTGGAGCTTTGTGGATGGGCTTGGTGTAGGAAAGCTTTAATGACTATGCTAGCTCTAATCTCTTCCTGAGTTTATCATTTTTAGTAGGTTAGGAATCTTTAGGGAATGAAAATAAAGACCTGATGGTTCTAGAAACATCATGGAACTCTTTGGGTTACAAGAGGGTGGATAGAGGGTAGAGCCTCAAATGCACTTGATTTCAATGACTGCAAATTCCAGACACCAACCAAATTCTTAGTTCTGTTAATACTAGTTGGTCAGGAGTCTTTGAATTTCCCTCCTAGGCTGCTTACCTCCCAGGTGCTCTTCTCTTGAGGCTACTCTCTATTGAAAAGGTGGCCCAGTGGGATGCCTGGGGGGCTCAGTTTGTTGGGTGTCCAGCTCTTGATTTTGGCTCAGGTCATGATCTCAGGGTCATGAGATTGAGCCCCGTGTCAGGCTCTGTGCTCTGCTTGTCCCTCTCCCTCTACTCCTCCCCCTGCTCATGTGCTCTCTCTCTCTTTCAAATAAATAAAATCTTAAAAAAAAAAGAGTGAAACAAGCCCTCCATGGTGTCTTTTTAAGTTTGTGGAGCACTTCCCATTTGCCCACCCATGATAGCTTTGAAGTCTCTAAATCTTAATACTGATTACCATAATATGGTTCCATAAGAATCCATGCAGGGTAGATGGATGGGGTGGGTGAGGGAGGGTCCACAGATTACGGGTTGGTAGGACGGACTTCTTTAAGAGTCCAGTCAAAGGTGCTGATCTGAGGTCAGAAGACATTGCTGTATCCTCACACGAGGACAAGAGATCACATACTTTGGGCTTGGGATAGTTGGCCTTCACTGGTGGTTGTTTAAATATTACTTTAATTGCTGCCTCCTCCATGCTTTATCTGAGAGAAAAACAAACAAAACCCAAAGTCAGCCCCTTGAGCTGTGATATTAGAACCAGGAAGATTTTCAGGGAAACAAATTATAAGCTGCAGTTGTAGCAAAAGTGCAAACACACACACTCATAGTTGCTTGATACAAAGCTGTATATTTGTGTAGCATTCTCTTTTAAACAACTACTTACTGCAGGCTTTCAAATGAAATGCTCTCCAAAAAGGAAACAATATGTGAGAAGAAACATACCCTCTCTCTCTCTCTCTTTCTCTCCTGGTGGGGGGGGGGGGGGGGAGGGGGGATGTGTGTGGGAGGGGAGAATGAGAGTGTGAAATCAAAAGGATGATTGAGAGAATTTGACAAAGAAAATGACTTCTTCCACCCGTTTAACACCCACGTTAATCCACTCGGATGATCAAATGCAAAAGACAAAGAGAATTACAACCTTTTCCAGGCCAAGACATAATAATTATTCAGAGAAAAATCTTGGCAAAATGAGGAATAAACCAAGCAGAGAGGGGGGGTGGAGAGAGAGATTGAGGAGGGAAAAAACCAACAGTCAGGCTGTGGTGTTGGGCAGGCTTTGTACAGTTCACCTCCTCTCAGTTTAAAAGGAAAAAAATAGAAAGAAAAAAATGTCGAACTCTTTATTTGAACAAGTAATGGAAAACTGTTGGTTGTGATAATCCCTGGGCTCCCCTTCACAGTGGCTCTGTGCCATTTTCCTGGTAGAAGTAGCAGAGGTCAGCTGAGGAAAGAGTGAATTCTCAGGATTGTGTGTGGGAGCTTGTGTCATTCTATACAAACTGCTCCTATTTAAGTGCTGGGTTTTATTTTTAAAAGTTCTGCTGTCCCCTGATAGAAGAAGGGAGTGGAAGTGGGAAGAGGTAACGTGTGAACAAGGTTAGAGGCAGAAAGAAAAAGGAGAGAGAAAAAAATGAGGATAAGTCCAATTTTCTTTGGAAGCATATTGTATTGTTAGGCTTGCCTGGCTCTGTTCCAAGGGCTCAATTGAAAGTGAATTTCTCTTATTGAATTCCATCCAGAGATATCATAACCTCAAAAGGCTACTATTACCCAGAGGGCTTCAGATGGAAGCATTTGTGCGTGACTCTTGAAATGCAAGGAGTCACAATTGTCATTTGACAACATGGGACTCGTCAGGCCAGCTCCTTTCAGGGCAGGGGAATTGTTGACACAATCTGTCCCCTGGTCCCTTTTGGAGGGACCAGTCTCTCTGTTTCTCAGGCTTTTTTGCTCAGCAGGTACAGCAACAAGAAAACTGGTGAGCTCAATAAAAACTAACAACAACAACAGCAGAAATAGGTTCAGGGCTGATTTAAACATGTGCAGGCAGAACAAGGAGTCACAGGTCTTCAGGATCCTTGGGACTAAGTTTATTTTTTTTTAAGTTTATCTTTTTTAACCAAAAGAGGCAGTGAAAATATTACAAATGCTACAAAAGTAGAAACCAAAATATAGGCTAAATGACTATACTAAAAGAAGGACAAAGGCTTTGGGAAGGGAAAAAATATCAAAGCTGACTTTCTGATTTGTATGGATAGTATTTTTTCTTCCGGTGAATTGGCACAGCAACAAGAGTTGTATGATGTGATAGGTAACAGTTCAAATGTTTCTGTCCTTCTTTCCTCCTTTTTATCCATTTCCTTCTTCCTTTTTATTCCCCTCCTTCCATTCATTGCAGCCTTTATTCCTCCTTTTTCTCCCTTCCTTTCAGCATTAAGTAGTGGGAGTTGCTTCCCGAAGCTTAGCTCTGATAATAAACCTCTTGTGCGGTGACTCCACTTATTCTTAGATACACACAACCTGTTTTGAATGGGACTATGGAGAGAAACTCAAATAGAATTAACTACTCTTTTCAGAAGTTGTTGAATACAAGCTTTGGTTCTCAAAATCAAGTTTCAATGACTGGCTTCTTTTGAACAAAGTGCAAAGGAATTTAGAATAATAAGTGTAACAAGATGGAGAAAATTTTATTCACCGGTATTCTGGGGGAAAGCACTGTGTGCGATTGGGAGAATTACTTTGATAAACCACTTTGGCTGGGGATTAAGCCCCCAAAGTATGCTCAAGTAACAAAAGATGGTCACTAAACTGCTTTGGAAGGAGGTTGGGTCCGATAACGTGGGGAGTCTTTTGTTTTGCTGAATTTAGTGATTAGTTTGGTAGGCCAGTCTGGAGGAGGAGGAGGGAAGAGCTGAATGTCTGAGAGAGGAGGAAGTTTAAGTGTCGGGATGTTGAGGGGAGAGAATCGGAGAAAAGGAGAAAGGAGAAGAGAAATCCCAAAGGGGTGGATGGGATTACTATATTGTTTAATTTTTTATCACAAAAATTTGAAACGTATTAAAAAATAGACAGAATAGGATAATGAACTCCAGTGTACCCATTGCCACTCATGGGCAGTTTCTTTTTACACCTATATCTACAGTGTACTTCTTCCTACCTCTTTTTATTTTGAATATTAAATCTAAGGGAAGCTTGGAAAGAAAAAAATACTCCATGGGAATTTTTACATTGCTTGATGCGGTATATTTTGTCTCTTGCACAGACTTCCGTAAAATGTGCATTGGTCACTAATGCTTATGTGAGTAGATTTCTCTTTGAGGATATCAAGAGCGTGCTGTTCTGCATCAGGGTTTGAGCAAAGTGAAAACAGTCACAGCATATGTGGACCCAAGAGGTGGGTGATGAGAAATTAGCTGACAGATACAAGTTACACAAATAGTACAGATTTCAGCTCAAAAGAAAAATATGGTTTAAAACCAAAATGTTAAAATATCTGTATATAAGTGCCTTTGGAATTTTTCTGCTGTCCACACTTCTAGACGTACTTTCAAGGTTCTGTTTACTAAATGTAGTTTGATGATGTGGAAGGAACACTTGATTGGGAGTTAGATTCTTTTAGGACTCAGTTATGAGATACTAGACAGATCACCCATCTCTCTGGGTTGGTTGTTCAGTCATACCTGACCTGCCTAACTTCTATAGTTGTGATAATCAAATTTGGGAAATGTAGGTAAAAATGTTTTAAAAATACGATGTTTCTCAACGTGAGCTATGGTGTTAATGTTACCGAAGAAGGGCAGTGCAAGAGTCTCTCATCTATACTCTTGGCCTACAGGGCTTCATCTTTTAGGTTCTCTTAGTCTTAACAAAGGATTCATATTTTAGGATCTGAGGTCTTAACAAGAGAGTTTGTAGTTATATTGTTGGCTTCATCTTTAGGCCGTGCATTCCTGGGTGCCCTGATTTGATCTTTGCTGAGAAGCCATTTCTTTGTTGTGATACTGTTCGCCATCTGGAGAGGCTGGGAATATTCAAAACCAGCAAGTCTTGGTACTTTTTGTTTGAACTGTTCTTCTTTTAGCTTCTCTCTTTTCTCTTACATTGTGCTGTAAGCAGCAAAAAGAAACTATGTGGCACCTTCAACATTCTGGCTGAAAATCTCCTTAGCTAGGTCACCCATCTCATTGGTTACCTGTTCTCCTTTCCACATTACTGCAGGTGACAGTGTTGTCGAACATAACAAGAATCCCCTTTCCTCCACTTTCCAAAAAAAGGTCCCTCATTTTCCTCACCAGTAGCCTCCTCAAAGTACAAATTCTTCAAACAGTGTGTTCAAGGCACTTTAAACTCTCACACACATTCTCCTCCAAATCTCCTCCAACTAAATTTGTAGTTTCTGCTCTCTACAGCTGAACTCCACTTCCAGGTACCAAAGTATGTATTAGTTACCTAATGCTGAGCAACAAGTCCTCAAAGTTAACAGTTTAAAATAATAAACATTTATTATCTCATAGTTCGTGTGGGTCAGAAGTCTGGGAGTGGCTTAGTTGGGTAGTTCTGGCTCCTGATCTCTCATAAAGCCTGAAATTAAGGTGTCAGTAGAGTGCAGCCACCTGCAGTAGAGCTGCACTTGGGCTAGAGGATCCTCTTCCAGTTTCACACAGTTGACTGTTGGCTGGAGGCTTCAGGTCCTCACTCTGTGGGCCTTTCTCAGGACATGGCAGTTAGCTTTCCTTAGAGCAAGTGATTCAAGAGTACAAGAGAGAGCTACCATACTGCCTTTTATAATCTACTCTTGGTCACATGGTGTCACTTCCACCTGATTCAAGTCATTAGGAATGAGTCACAAAATCCAGCCCACACTCAAAGAGAGAGATTACACAATGGCATGAACACCTAGAGGCTCTGATTATTGGGGACCATCTTGGAGGTTAGCTACCACATCTACTGGCTACATTCAGGTACTGTGCTCTCCTGGAGATAGCACAATGAATGAGATGCAATTACTGTCTTCAAGAAACTCTTAAGGAAGTTGTGGGGGAAATAAAGAAGTCAACTGGAAGTGTCATAAATACCATGACAGAGTTACAGGGGCTATGCAAGCACGGAGGCATGGAGACCTAACCTAGGCCAGGAATGAAGACTTCTGTGTGGGGGTTGCTGAGTCTTAAACTTGCTAGGTAGATAAATGGGATAGGGGAGAATAGAGATAGAAGGGTGGCCCTCTGAGGAAATCTCAATAAATTGGTATGGTTAGAGATACAGTATAGGCAAGAGAGGGTGGATATTGACAGGAGTAAGAAGGGGACACATTATGAAGGAGATCATAGGCCAGGGTCAGATGTTGGGACCTTACCCTAAAGACCATAAGGGCAGTGGTTGCGGTGGCGGGGGCCGGGCGCGGGGGTAACTGGAAGATTTTGAGCACTCATTGGGTGCCTCCAGTGTGTCAGGTGGAAAATGTTGAAGACAGTGACTTTGGTGTCCCAAAGATTACAGTTTGGTCTGGAAAACAAGACATGTGCACAGTTAGTGGCCTTTAAAGGTAGTTCCTGCTAATATTCTGTGAAAAGTACAGGCAAGAAGTATGGGAATTTTCTGAAGGGAGAGATCAATTTCTAGAGGTGTGATCAGTAAAGTTTCATGGAGAATGTAGAGTCTGACTCTTGAGATATGGTTGTGGGTTTGTTGGCTATGTGGGAAAGATGGGATTGGGAGAATCATTCTAGGTGGGCAGGAGAGGAAGAGGCAGGAGCGGGGCAACAAGAGGTCCAGTGCGGGTAAGAAAGGGGGTTCTGTGTGGGAGAATGACAGTCAAGGGAAAGATAAGGACAGATTATAGAAGACTCTAAATACCAGGCCACAGAGTCTGAGCCATGCTCAGTGAGCAGTAGGGAGCCGCTGATGGCTTATGACTTAGGAGTGTTTGAGTCTAGGTTATAGCTGGTCAATTCTCCCCTCCCCCTACCTTTTTTTTGAACATCAGAAGGTGGTGAAACAGGTACATGACTTTTCCTGGCTACATTCAGAGGGCCCAAGAAGAGAAGGATCTAGAATGCAGACCTCAGGACTCAGATTCTAGTGCTCCTCTTGTTCCTTGCTGTGCCCTCTTTCAGGAGGATCAGCTCTAAGTCCCAGTCATAGCTTGGGGTTCTGTGTAATGGGTAGTGAGTCCCACTGAGGGAAAAATTCTCTTAGGTTTGGTGTTTTCAGGGCTCATCTGATCACCACTTAGCATTTTGTCTAATTATGAGGCTCACAGATGTTTGGCAGGAGAAATTAATCAACTATTAATCACCAAAGAGCTTCCCTGTACCTTTTTCGGAAAGAATGTCCCTGTTATAATTGAAATTGTAGTTGTTTATTGAATTTAGGTGGAGGGAAGGGCCAGAGGCAGATGGTCCTGGGTCTGTTGTTTGAAAGGTTTGGCAGAGGTGCCTTGGGGTTTGTTCAGCTGCTGTTAAGTAAGAAAAGTACAACTGTTATTTTCCTGAGTCCATCAGTGTCTAAAGAAGACTGGCTTCAGCAAGGGGAGGAGAAAAACGTGGGCCATGCAATGTTCTGTGGTGAACCACACATTGGGCACTCCAGATGGTTCTAGTCCTGGCTCTGTGTTTAGGTGACCATGTCACTCCAGCCAAATCTCCTAACTTCTTGGGACCCAGTGTTCTTATGTTTAAGTCATTTACCAGATTTGGGATTCCTAAAAGCTGTCCTGTAGGTCATGTTGCCTGATGGTTGCTTTAGTGAACAAGGAGTTCCTAGTCAAATGAGTTTGGAAACTCCATATACTGTATATGCCTTATGGAGATTCATGAGAGACACCAGTGTTTTAAAAGATTGAACATGTTGTGGTCAGATGACAAAACAAAAACCTGCTTAATCTGGCACATGCCCAAACATTTTTGATCACAGAACCCTTTGTTTATTAAACATCTAGAACAACTAGCAGAATATGTTCTTGACTCTGACATCTGTCTGGGTTTTTGGTTTCTGGTTCAGCTTCATTACTAGCCTTAGGTTTTCTCCCTAGAAATATTCTTGTGGGCTCTTTGTTTTTTTTTTTAAGATATTATTTATTTATTTGACAGAGAGAGAGATAGCAAGAGGGGGAACACAAGCAGGGGGAGTGGGAGAGGGAGAAGCAGGCTTCCTGTGGAGCAGGGATCCCGATGTGGGGCTCAATCCCAGGACCCTGGGATCGTGACCTGAGCTAAAGGCAGACGCTTAATGACTAAGGTGCCCCTCTTGTGGGTTCTTGATAAACTTCATAACCAACTCTCCTGCCTTTCACCCTCAAAACGGTCCTTCAGATTACAAACCGAGACTCATATCTGATTGTGCAGATAATGTTCTTCTTAACATTCCTGCTGACCTCTGGTGACACAAAGGCTCTGAGCTATGTCTCTAGTCTGTTTACTGTCCCCCTGCGATCAGCGTCTTTGTGTAGTAGTGGAATAGCATGTTGGCCAGTGTTACCTTTTACTATTTAGAGAGGTGAGTGTTTGTAATTTGGTAAAAGTTGGGTATGAAGACCATTTGAAAAATCAGTAACATGAATTTTGAGGATCAAGTTCTGATTTTTAAATGACGACCTCATCCTGTGAATTTGATGTTTAATTCAAGATACCCCTACTGACCTAACTCCACCATTCCACAAAGAACCCATGTACTTGGCAGAAGTTAGCATAGTATTAGACTGTAGAGGGTCTTATTCTTTTCTTTTAGCTACTACTTGTCATCTTGGAATTTATTGTTTCACTCCAAAGTAATACTGTAGGACTGTGGCTGGAATATGCCTTTTTGGAGACTGAATGTAAATTATCAGAATGAGGTGGGAATCTATGTAACTGTTAAATTCTATTAGTCACGTTAAAGACCATTGATCTTGTGAGAAATTAGCTAAAGCTGTAGAGATCCATGTGAAGTCAAAGGTTTGCAGAAATATCCAGTGGCTCATTGTCTTTGCTACCTTTCATGATGAATTTTAGGACAAGAATTCTCAAGGAGGAGGAAGAGATTAAGGAATTATCCAAGCCTTAGGTTACAATATCTGGTTACTAAGTGTGATTCAAGCCAATTCTGAGCCATACATAATTCCTGATAAAATATGGTGGAGCTGTATGTCTAGTCCCTTTTTGAAAAGAAAAGCCTGTTTGATTATAGGCATAAAATCTACCTAAGCACACACCATCACCAGTTCATACTCTTAAGCCAAATTTATTATTGACTTGGTTATATGTACTGAGAAGTGAAACTAGTGGCCATATCATAAGGAGACTTTCTATTAACCATACAGAACCCCACAACTTTATATTCACATCTCTTATGATGCTTGGAGAGGTTTTGTTTTTGTTGTTTTTCTGACTCAACAGAATTCTTTAAGTCCATTGCCGGAATGCATATTCTGAGTCCATAATGTGAAATACTTTTTAGTACTCTTGGAACTGTAGGGGAAGGAAAACTTTCTTCTACTCTCTTAGGTTCTGTGCCTGGCCCAAGAATTAAACTGACACAAGATAGAGAAATGGGAGAAAAGTATACAAATTTAATGTGTGTGTATGTATATATGTGTGTGTGTGTGTGTCTCTCTCTCTCTATATATATATAATCCTTCATAAGGAAAATGAAGATCTGAAGAAGCTGCCAGGCTCAAAAGCTTACTAATGACTGATAAATTATGGGGATGTGACTGACAAGACAAAAGGGAGTGGGCTAGGAGAAGTAAATTTGGGACAGCAACTAAGAAATATATGGGGGAAACTAGTGGAAGATATGGGTTATTTTAGTAGGTTTTTTTTGTAGAACCATTTTGGCATTGACTCCCAATCTCTGGTGATAAGAATGGTTCTCTCATTCTGGTGCAGAGAACATCTTTCTCATGGGAAATTTTATGACCTGCTTTTAGGTAGAAAGGGGAGGTCAGAGAGCCTTTCTTGCCTTTGCTGTTTCTCAAGTACCTCAACATAATCAGTATGCCAAAGTGGCATATTTTGGAATGACATGTTCCAAATCCCTTCAAATTCCTGTTATATACCAAACAATACATTAACTCATTTCACCTAGCCTGTCAGCTTGAGCTCTGTAGAAATCACTGACTTGTCAGAATGATCTTTGCCTCAGTCACTTCACTTTCATGAGACTTTATTGTGGTGTCACATAAAGGATTTGGGCCAGATCGTCTCTGAGTTTCCTTGTAGCTCTAATATTGTGTGACTCTGAGAGAAATACCAAAACTACTATATTTTCATCTCCACAGAGCAGATAGGAAATTGGCCTTAATGTGGTAACATAAATGATTAAAACTTCCCTTGAAAATCAGTATTTCAAAGTCGTTTGTCTAATCTCTCTATCTCAAGCATCCATTGGAAATGGCCTTGCCCTTGTTTTTCTTGTAGTGAAGCTATACCTGTTATCAAGGGCCCTGGGATCATGCCACACTTGGGTTCCAAATTCCAACTGAATGGTTTGTGAATTGTAGCAGGTTACTTACTTAACCTATCCAAGCCTCAGTTTCCTTATTTGTAGGAAATGGATAGTGCTGGCATTTGCTTCAGGAGATTGCTTTAAGGATTAAATGAGCTAATCTATTTAAAGAATACAGCAGAGTGCTTGGCACAGTGATGCTCCATATACCTCAGCTATCATTCCTGGTTTGGGAACAACAGCACCTCGGCCTTTACCCTCTTGTGTGTCCCTTTGTTGATCTTGGTTAGGGTCTTGCTTAGGGGGCTGCTCCTACATTGGATCCTATCTGGAGCTGTTAGTGCCCATCCTGTTGTCATTCTAAGAGCCCTCTTAGACTTAGCTTCTTTGCTGTAGATTCCTTAGTATCCCCCTTGCCTTACATTATCGACTGTCTACCGACATATTCACACTTCCTCATGCTACATGTGAACCTTCCTGTTGCTTCTTGGAGGTAGAAAAATTATCTTGATTATCCTGACAGCATTTTTCTCCTAAGTATTGGTTACCAGTCCCTCTCCTGATAACGTTGTGCTCTTCCCAGCACTTCAAGTTTGCACAGTTGGGGTTTGCTTTATTCCTTTTAGAAAGATGGAGGTGATGTGGGGGTCACTCTCATTTGTGAATATTCTTGTCAAGAGGTGTATGATTTATGTCAAGAATGGATGGATGAATAGAACATTTATTAGTCATATCTTTTTAAAAAAATATACCTTTTTTTTTCAGCTTGGTGTCTTGCCAAGAAACTTTTTTTTTGAAGCTGATTAGTGTCCATCTGTTATCTTTGGGTAGTGATGCTATCAGGGCTGGAAATCAGAAAAAACCCTTTTCCATACCTGAGATTAGGTGACCCATTTGTTCCACTCAGGGAACATAGAGAAGTGGAATGTCTGAGGAGCTCCATGTTTTGTTTTATATGGACCATGGCTTCCTCAGCCCTGGCAGGAGCTGGACTATCTCTCTCCTGAGATCTAAGCCAGGGGATTTCAGACATCAGGATTTAGTCAACAGCAAAACAGACATTACACAAAGCTGGCAGTTATTAACTTTTAGTTTTGCCAGTAAGAATATTTAGAAAAAGGAAAAACAAACGGAAAAAATAAAACTCCCATTTAGAATCACAATCATTTTCATAAGACATTAAAACGACTTTTTTAATTTTTATTTTTTTTAAAGATTTATTTATTTATTTATTTGACAGAGAGAGACACAGTGAGAGAGGGAACACAAGCAGGGGGAGTGGGAGAAGGAGAAGCAGGTTTCCCGTGGAGCAGGGAGCCCAATGCAACACGGGGCTCAATCCCAGGACCCTGGGACCATGACCTGGGCCAAAGGCAGACGCCTAATGACTGAGCCACCCAGGCACCCCCTTTGGTATTTTTTAATACCAAAAAGTAGGACAAACATAATAGGAATCTCCTTTAACTAAGTTTAGCTTTATGAAGAATTGATTATAGTGTCTTTATTTTTAAGAATGCCCCCTGGACTGGTAAAAATGTTGGTATAAGCCAACACCTGTTCATAGCCTGATGTTTGAAAACCAAAGCTTTGAGTCATACCAGGACAGCAAAAGTGCAGGGGGGAAAAAAAACCATGAGTAAGATGAAATGAATAAATTAAACACAGAAGATCCACTATATCTTTTGGACAAAATAATATTACATCTTTCATCTTGATAGTTATATTTCAAGTCTCTAGTGCTTACCACTTGGCTAAAAGGTGTGTTATTCTGATAACACACTTAAAATAGTGAGAGAAATGTGTTTTCCATTGATAAAAAGACAAAAGACTTTTCTTCAGTTTATAGCATGATGATCTGCTCCTAACTCAGTTGGTCTCAGCAGTCCTTACTGAGAGTTCTTAACCCATAGCCTGCTGGTGCTGTTTGTATGCTAATATTTCTGTAATTGATCTTCCCACCTCCCTTCAAACCTTGTAGGAGGCACTTTGAAATTAACTAAGGATCACAGTGTGAGGCCACTCCAGTTGGAGGTGGGGTCAGGTGGGCGCTGTGGTGCTCTCAGATTCTGTACCTCACTCTACCCTATCACCCCACACTGGAGAATTTTGGTCAGTGTGCAGGTAAAATGGCTTTTATTGTAACACAGAGCTCATGGTGCAGGTCAGCCAGGGTTTGTTGTTGCCAAAATGGAACAAGAGAAGTTTGGTTTTTTTCTTGTGTTAGTAGAAAAGTAGGAATGGTGCTAGTTGCCAGTTGTTGGGTTATGTACTTAGATTATGTGCTAGAAGAGTCTTCTGTCCATGCCAGGTCCCTAACAAAGAGAGAGAAAGAGGAAGAGGAAGACAGAGAGAACGGTTCCTAAGCTTGGCCAAAGATCTGAATACATTTCCAACTAGAGGAGCAACTGTCGTATTTATTCATGCATTACAGAGTGAAAAAACTCCAAGGAACCACAGACATTTCTTATTCTTCCTCTCAACTTCTCTAAGTGGAAATGAAAATTCAGAGAGGCTTAAAGCTTGCCTAAGGTCACACTCTTGGAATGGGGTCAGAGTTGTACTGTCCAATATGGTAGCCATTAGCCACATGTGACCATCTAAATTTAAGTTAGCTAAAATTAAAACTTTTTTGGACTAGTCACATTTCAAATGCTCACTGGCCACATGTGGCTAGTGGCTACCTTATTGGATGGCACAGAAATGGAACATTTCCATTGCCGTAGAAAGTTTTGTTAGTGCTATTCTAGAGATTCTTGGTCCAAATTCTTTCCATTATTACAGTAAGATTCTCCACCCTCCCGATGTATATAATCTGTATCTGTAATTACTGTGTATATGGGAAAGGCATATTTTGACATTAATTTAGAAATAAAGTCAAAGTCTTTTATTTCTGTCCTCCTTTGAAAGTAGGAGCAACTTGAGTAAGCTTCCTAACCTTTCTAGAACTGGCACTTACCTGTAAACATTTTTCCTATCACACAGAATTATTAGAGCATGGATTAGCACTGTAGTTGCTTTGACTTTAGGGTGCAACTTTTTCTTTAAAGCTAATATTGATCTAACAGTGAATTCTTTAGAAAATGCTTACAGCTCCTTGAGGAAAAATTGACCATGGTTGTATGGTGTCACAGATGTCTGAGGGCTTTAAATTAACACTGTAAATCTCAGGATTGTGGGGGAAGAGCTAGCAACTTTATTGAATGTCTCCCATCTGGCTGTGTTTCAGGCAGCTGCCTGACTGGCAGGGGGAGTGGTAGGTATAAGAGCAG
This sequence comes from Callorhinus ursinus, assembly GCF_003265705.2. Classification (NCBI taxonomy): domain Eukaryota; kingdom Metazoa; phylum Chordata; class Mammalia; order Carnivora; family Otariidae; genus Callorhinus; species Callorhinus ursinus. The sequence continues at coordinate 54,678,875 of NW_027397072.1, forward strand.
AAATTCAGGTATCAGAAAGTATTTAATAAAGAGTCAGTTTTGTACCTATACCCAGGGATCCCATTTCAAATTGATTTTTCTTATTGAGATCAACAACAGAATATTATGCTCTTGGCAGCAGTGGGATAGAACTAACCCAGTGGAGCTGTCAAGTTCAGCATAGGGTGGGGCTGAAGTGGGAGTAGGGTTTGGTGGATATGACAGGTTGAGGGAGTCTTGAGTTCAGGGATATAATAGAATCCCCAGAAGGATGGCCTGGTGAACAGGACTATCCTCCGTTCCCATGGCAGTTAGTGTTTGCTACTGCCTGCCGGGTGTGAGCAGCCCAGAGTCTCTGGCAGGAAAAATTACTGTTTGGTAAGTAATTAGGATGATAGAATCATATTTTGACTGCCTTTATCCTAATCTGTTATTTCTTATAGAGAATGACCTGTTCAGGATGTTTGATAGTATATATATTTTTTCCTTCAGAGCAATGTACAATCCCAGTGTTAGGGAGCTGGAGGTGACTTTGAGATTGGTCTGTGTATTGCAGCTCAAACTGTGGTCCATGGACTAGGAGCATCAGCATCATTTAGGGGCTTGATAGTGAAGGGGTCACATTTTTGACATAAAGATTATTTTAAAGTGAAAATACTTGAAAGTTTATCTGAGCTTTTCTTATTTAACTAAAGTAGAGCTTCCAGAAAATAAACAGCTGTCATTAACTCCAGACTGAGGGAGTTTCCTTCAATTCTAAGAGGGAGAGAGACTAACTGCTCATTCCCATTAGTATATAAAAAACCCCAATAGAAACTTTCATACTCTTCCATTGAAGCTCTGACCGACTTCTCCCCACCCGCCTCCAATTTTTTTTAAGCTAGCGTATAAACTTCTACCCCTGGGTATTCAGCAAGTTACTCATTACTGAGCAAAATCCATGTGTACTTGTAAGTAAACTCTGTTTTCTCCTCTTAATCTTTTTATTGTCAGGCTCCTGAGCACTTGAACCTAAGCTGGTAGAGGAAAATATTTTCCCCCCGACGATAGAAAAGCAGACTCTTAAGCTCTATCCTATAGCTATGGAATAAGAATCAGCATTTTAACATCGTTTCCTGGTGAGCTGTATGTAAATTATATTTTGTGAAGCAAAAGGGTTGGCAGGGTTGTGAAGGACTGGATAGTAAATTTTTTTAGGCATTGTGGACCATGTGCAAAAGAAGTCATAGACAACTTACATGAATAAACGTGTCTGTTGTGAAGGTTAATTTTATGTGTCAACTTGACTGGGCTAAAGGATGCCAACATAGCTGATAAAACGTTATTTCTGGGTGTGCCTGTGAGGGTATTTCCAGAAGAGATTGGGGAATTGATGGCACTGGAGTTGATGGACTAAGTAAAGATGGTTCTCACCATGTGGAGTGGTTCTCCACTCACCTCACCTCTAAGCAAAGAGAACCTCATCTCTAAGCAAAGAAGAAAAGAACATGGAAACTCACACACTATCTCAAATACTTCAACATCTCACTTCTACTCAATGGCCAAAGTAAGTCAGATGGCCATGCCTAACCTCAAGGGTCTGGGGGCATGCCATCTTCCAGTGAGCCTGGAAGGAAAGAACCAGAAGTACTAAGGAGCAGCCCTGATGTCTACCACAGAGAGGATGGGATGGCTCAGGAAGGCTCAACTCAAGGAGAGTTGAGGTTCTCACCTCAACAATCTGTTGAGGGCCTGAATAGAAGAAAGGTGGAGGAAGGGCAGATTTGCTCTCTGCCTGATCTGGAACATCTATCTTCTTCTGCCGTTGGATACTGGCACTCCTGGTTTTTGGGCCTTTGGACTTGGACTGAGACTTAGACCATTACTCCCCTGGTTCTCAGGCCTCAGGTGTGGACTGGAACAACACTACTAGCTTTCTTGGGCCTCCAGCTTACAGGTGGTAAATCATGAGACTTCTCAGCCTTCATCACATGAGCCACTCCCTTATAATAAATCTCTTATCTATTTATATATCCTATTGGTCCTGTTTCTTTGGAGAAACTAATACAGCCGTATTTCAATAAAACTTTACTTATGGACACTAAAATTTGAATTTCATATGCTTTTGTTTCATGAACTATTCTTTTTTCAATTATTAAATTTATTTCCCCCAATCATCCTTAGCTTGCAGGATGTGCAAGAACAGGTGGTAGGTTAGATTTGGTCTGTGGGCCATAGTTTGCTTATCCCAGATTTAGATCATTATTTCCTTTTTTCAAAACCTCCTGGTACACATGGAAAATTATATTGGTGGTATATCACACTGGGGTGAATGAGTGAGGCTACTCGTGGTGGGACTGACCACTTGGGAGGGGCGGGGGTGTCTGATTACACTGAGTGCTGAGAAGAATGGGCAAATGTGTAACCCATTCATGGCACAAAGCTGGGAGGCTGTGCTCTAAACCAACCCCCTCCATGTTACTGATAAAATGGGATTGTCTGTTCACTCTTTTATCCCCAAGGTACAGCATAATGGCTGGCATTAAAGACCTCTCATAAGTGTTTTCTTTTCTTTTCTTTTTTTTTTTTAAGATTTTATTTATTATTTATTAAAGAGACAGAGAGAGAGCATGAGCAGGCAGAGGGAGGGGGCGAGGGAGGCAGAGAGGGAGAAACAGGCTCCCCACTGAGCAGGGAGATCAACGCGGGGTGCGATCCCAGGATCCTGAAATCATGACCTGAGCCAAAGGCAGTTGCTTAACCAACTGAGCCACCCAGGCGCCCCTAATAAGTGGTTTCTGAGTGAGTAATTGAGAAGTGACTTTCTGGTAATGAGCAGAGCTAGGAGATGTGTTGCTTGCTTATTGGTTTAATGACCTTTCTGCTAAATAATGACAGAAAATTATGATTAAAAAAATAAGTGTGTGACTGAGCTGGAGTTTATACTGGTTCGGGAGAAAAGCCACTTTTTGGCAGAAAGAGCCTTCCTGAGCCATCCCATCCTCTCTGTGGTAGACATCAGGGCTGCTCCTTAGTACTTCTGGTTCTTTCCTTCCAGGCTCACTGGAAGATGGCATGCCCCCAGACCCTTGAGGTTAGGCATGGCCATCTGACTTACTTTGGCCATTGAGTAGAAGTGAGATGTTGAAGTATTTGAGATAGTGTGTTGAGTTTCCATGTTCTTTTCTTCTTTGCTTAGAGATCATGAAACATGCGATTGTGGCAAATGGTAGAGCATTTATCAGCTTGAGTCACTGAAAGACTGTGAAGAGTCTCCAGTGATCCACCTGGTCCTCATTGTCATAAGCTACTGAGATTTTGAAGTTTTGTGACTATATCATAACTTAGGATAGCCTGATTGATATATTCTCTCATAGATGATTCCTTAATGGCTAACAAGAGACATAGGAAAAAAAAATTGTAGGGTCTGGTGCTAGCTTTTTAAATTTCCCAATCAGTTGTAAGCCTGTAGAGACCATGTCTTGGACATCTTTTAATGCTTTGAATAGATTGTTACAGGTTAAATTGTATCCCTCCTAAATTCATATCTTGAAGTCTTAAGCCCCAGTACCACAGAGTATCACCTTCTTTGCACTAGGGTCTTCACAGTGGTAATCAAGTTAAAATGAGGTCATTACTAATCCAGTGTGACTAGTGTCCTTATAAAAAGGAGAAATTTAGTGACAGACACAGGGAGAAGGCCATGTGAAGATGCAGGTAGGGACTGGAGTGATGCTTCTACAAGCCAAGGAATGCCAAAGATTGACAGCAAATTGCCAGAAGCTAGGAGAAAAGGGTTGGAGTAGATTTTTCCTCAGAAGGAACCAAACCTGCCTACTGAATTTGGACTTCTAGTCTCCCGGACTGTGAGAAAATACATTTCTTTTTTTTTTAATAATTTTTTATTGTTATGTTAATCACCATACATTACATCATTAGTTTTTGATGTAGTGTTCCATGATTCATTGTTTGTGCATAACACCCAGTGCTCCATGCAGAATGTGCTCTCTTTAATACCCATCACCAGGCTAACCCATCCCCCCAACCCCCTCCCCTCTAGAACCCTCAGTTTGTTTTTCAGAGTCCATCGTCTCTAATGGTTCGTCTCCCCCTCCGACTTACTCCCCTTCATTCTTCCCCTCCTGCTATCTTCTTTTTTTTTCTTAACATATATTGCATTATTTGTTTCAGAAGTACAGATCCGTGATTCATCAGTCTTGTACAATTCACAGTGCTCACCATAGCACATACCCTACCCAATGTCTATCACCCAGCCACCCCATCCCTCCCACCCCCCACCACTCCAGCAACCCTCAGTTTGTTTCCTGAGATTAAGAATTCCTCATATCAGTGAGGTCATATGATACATGTCTTTCTCTGATTGACTTATTTCACTCAGCATAACACCCTCCAGTTCCATCCACGTCGTTGCAAGTGGCAAGATCTCATTCCTTTTGATGGCTGCATAATATTCCGTTGTGTATATATACCACCTCTTCTTTATCCATTCATCTGTCGATGGACATCTTGGCTCTTTCCACAGTTTGGCTATTGTGGACATTGCTGCTATAAACATCGGGGTGCACGTACCCCTTCGGATCCCTACATTTGTATCTTTGGGGTAAATACCCAATAGTGCAATGGCTGGATCATATGGTAGCTCTATTTTCAACTGTTTGAGGAACCTCCATACTGTTTTCCAGAGTGGCTGCACCAGCTTGCATTCCCACCAACAGTGTAGGAGGGTTCCACTTTCTCCACATCCCCGCCAGCATCTGTCGTTTCCTGACTTGTTAATTCTAGCCATTCTGACGGGTGTGAGGTGGTATCTCATTGAGGTTTTGATTTGGATTTCCCTGATGCCGAGCGATGTTGAGCACTTATTCACGTGTCTTTTGGCCATTTGGATGTCTTCTTTGGAAAAATGTCTGTTCATGTCTTCTGCCCATTTCTTGATTGGATTATTTGTTCTTTGGGTGTTGAGTTTGATAAGTTCTTTATAGATTTTGGATACTAGCCCTTTATCTGATCTGTCATTTGCAAATATCTTCTCTCATTTTGTCGGTTGTCTTTTGGTTTTGTGGACTGTTTCTTTTGCTGTGCAAGAGCTTTTTATCTTGGTGAAATCCCAATAGTTCATTTTTGCCCTTGCTTCCCTTGCCTTTGGCGATCTTTCTAGGAAGAAGTTGCTGCGGCTGAGGTCGAAGAGGTTGCTGCCTGTGTTCTCCTTTAGGATTTTGATGGACTCCTGTCTCACGTTTAGGTCTTTCAACCATTTGGAGTCTATTTTTGTGTGTGGTGTAAGGAAGTGGTCCAGTTTCATTCTTCTGCATGTGGCTGTCCAATTTTCCCAACACCATTTGTGGAAGACACTGTCTTTATTCCACTGGACATTCTTTCCTGCTTTGTCAAAGATGAGTTGACCATAGAGTTGAGGGTCCATTTCTGGGCTCTCGATTCTGTTCCATTGATCTCTGTGTCTGTTTTTGTGCCAGTACCATACTGTCTTGATGATGACAGCTTTGTAACAGAGCTGGAAATCCGGAATTGTGATGCCGCCAGCTTTGCTTTTCTTTTTCAGTATTCCTCTGGCTATTCGGGGTCTCTTCTGGTTCCATACAAATTTTAGGATTATTTGTTCCATTTCTTTGAAAAAGGTGGATGGTATTTTGATGGGGATTGCATTGAATGTGTAGATTGCTCTAGGTAGCACTGACATCTTCACAATGTTTGTTCTTCCAATCCATGAGCATGGAACGTTTTTCCATTTCTTTGTGTCTTCTTCAATTTCTTTCATGAGTATTTTATAGTTTTCTGAGTACAGATCCTTTGCCTCTTTGGTTAAATTTATTCCTAGGTATCTTATGGTTTTGGGTGCAGTTGTAAATGGGATTGACTCCTTGATTTGTCTCTCTTCTGTCTTGTTGGTGTATAGGAATGCCACTGATTTCTGTGCATTGATTTTATAGCCTGCTACTTGACTGAATTCCTGTATGAGTTCTAGCAGTTTTGGGGTGGAGTCTTTTGGGTTTTCCACGTACAGTATCATATCATCTACAAAGAGTGAGAGTTTGACTTCCTCTTTGCCGATTTGGTTGTCTTTGATTTCTTTTTGTTTTCTGATTGCTGTGGCTAGGACTTCTAATACTATGTTGAATAGCAGTGGTGAGAGTGGACATCCCTGCCGCGTTCCTGACCTTAGGGGAAAAGCTCTCAGCTTTTCCCCATTGAGAATGATATTCGCTGTAGGTTTTTCATAGATGGCTTTTACGATATTGAGGTATGTACCCTCTATCCCTATACTCTGAAGAGTTTTGATCAAGAAAGGATGCTGTACTTTGTCAAATGCTTTTTCTGCATCTATTGAGAGGATCATATGATTCTTGTTCTTTCTTTTGTTAATGTATTGTATCACGTTGATTGATTTGCGGATGTTGAACTAGCCTTGCAGCCCAGGGATAAATCCCACTTGGTCGTGGTGAATAATCCTTTTAATGGACTGTTGGATCCTATTGGCTAGTATTTTGGTGAGAATTTTTGCATCCATGTTCATCAAGGATATTGGTCTGTAATTCTCCTTTTTGATGGGGTCTTTGTCTGGTTT
>NW_027397072.1:54690436-54888185 GCF_003265705.2 Callorhinus ursinus
GGGGCATAGATATTTACAATTGTTAGATCTTCTTGTTGGATAGACCCTTTAAGTAGGATATAGTGTCCTTCTTCATCTCTTATTACAGTCTTTGTTTTAAAATCTAATTTGTTTGATATAAGGATTGCCACCCCAGCTTTCTTTTGGTGTCCATTAGCATGGCAAATCGTTTTCCACCCCCTCACTTTCAATCTGGGGCTGTCTTTGGGTCTAAAATGAATCTCTTGCAGACAGCATATTGATGGGTCTTGTTTTTTAATCCAATCTGATAGCCTGTGTCTTTTGATTGGGTCATTTAGCCCATTTACATTCAGGGTAACTATTGAAAGGTATGAATTTAGTGCCATTGTATTGCCTGTAAGGTGACTGTTACTCTATATTGTCTGTGTTCCTTTCTGATCTATGCTGCTTTTAGGCTCTCTTTTTGCTTAGAGGACCTCTTTCAATATTTCTTGGAGGGCTTGTTTCGTGTTTGCAAATTCCTTTAGTTTTTGTTTGTCCTGGAATCTTTTTATCTCTCCTTCTATTTTCAATGACAGCCTAGCTGGATGTAGTATTCTTGGCTGCATATTTTTCTCGTTTCGTGCTCTGAAGATATCATGCCAGTTCTTTCTGGCCTGCCAGGTCTCTGTGGATAGGTCTGTTGCCAATCTAATGTTTCTACCATTGTAGGTTACATATCTCTTCTCCCGAGGTGCTTTCAGGATTTTCTCTTTGTCTCTGAGACTCGTAAGTTTTACTATTAGATGTCGGGGTGTTGAGCTATTTTTATTGATTTTGAGAGGGGTTCTCTGTGCCTCCTGGATTTTGATGCCTGTTTCCTTCCCCACATTAGGGAAGTTCTCTGCTATTATTTGCTCCAATATACCTTCTGCCCCTCTCTCTCTTTCTTCTTCTTCTTGGATCCCAATTATTCTAATGTTGTTTCATCTTATCGTATCGCTTATCTCTCGAATTCTGCCCTCGTGATCCTGTAGTTGTTTATCTCTCTTTTTCTCAGCCTCTTTATTTTCCATCATTTGGTCTTCTATATTGCTGATTCTTTCTTCTGCCTCATTTATCCTAGCAGTTAGTGCCCCCATTTTTGATTGCACCTCATGAATAGCCTTTTTGATTTCGACTTGGTTAGATTTTAGTTCTTTTATTTCTCCAGAAAGGTTTCTCTAATAACTTCCACACTTTTTTCAAGCCCAGCTAGTATCTTTAAAGTCATGATTCTGAACTCTAGGTCCGACATCATACTAATGTCAGTATTGAGTAGGTCCCTGGCAGACGGTACTACCTCTTGTTCTTTTTGCTGAGGTGATTTTTTCGTCTTGTCATTTTGTCCAGAGGAGAACAGATGAATGAGAGAACAGAATGCTAACAGGTTAACAATGTCTCCAGCAAATATACTCTATACAAATCAGAAAAGACCTGAAACCAGGGGACAAGAAAGGGAAAGAAAGAAGAGAGGGAAAAAAAAAAGGAAAAAAAGAAAAAGATAAAAACAAACAAAAACAGAACAAAACAAAAAAAAACAGAATATGATCAAATATGATCAGGCTAGTGCATAGATCAGTGCCACACACTAGCTTTTGGGCATATTTTGGTCTGTTAGAAGAAAGTGCCTGCTAAAATTTTAAAGGAAGAAAGACTTATATATGTACAAAATAAGGGTTGATACAATGAAGGGATGGCAGATGACTGTAAAGATGAAAATTATAAAAGATTTTATAAAAGGAATTGATAAGATAAGAAGTTGTTTTTTAAAAAGAAAGAAGAAGATTTAAAAAGAAAAAGAAAAGAGGAAAAAAAAAGGGAGGGAATGTGATCAGGCAGGAGACTAGAACAAAGCCATATACTAGTGATTTAGGGTATATTTTGATCTGTTAGAAGAAATTGTATCTCAAAATTTTAAAGAGAGAACAATTTATATATATATATGCCAAAAATAAGGGTAACTACTATGAAGGGATAAAAATATGACTCTAAAAATGAAAAATAAAAAATGTCTTTTTTAAGAAAAGGATTGATAAGAAGATGTTTGAAAAAGGGAAAAAGAAAAATTAAAAAAAAAACAGTTAAAAAAATTAACTTTGAAAAACTAATGAATTATGGTAAAAAAGCCATGAATTCTATGTGCAGTAATCCCGTAGCGCTGGAGTTCTCCCGTTCTCCTTGATGGGTAAACTTGGCCTTGGCTTGCTGGCTGTTCTTGCTGATCTTCTGGGGGAGGGGCCTGTTGCCGTGGTTCCCAAATGTCTTTGCCGGAGGCCGAATTGCCCCGCCCTTGTGAGTCCGGGCTAAGCAAGCTGCTCCGGTTTGCTCTCAGGAGCTTTTTGTTCCCTGCAAGCTCTCGGTACAGCTTTGGAGGACCAGGGTAAAAATGGTGGCCTCCCAATCTCCGCCCGGAGGAGCTGAGAACTCGGGGCCCCACTCCTCAGTGTGCCCCCAGAGAAAAGCAGTCAATCACTCCCGTCTCCCCGGTCTCTGGCCGCACTCTGTGTTCACCCGGCCTGTGACCCAGCGTTTCTATGTCTGGCACCCGACCCCGTGTGGAGTCTCCAAACCCAGCAGATCCCTGCGGTGTGCTCCTGCGCCGGTCCTCCCCGGGGAGGAAGGGGAGTCTCCCCGGCTCTGCCGCTTGTTGGGTCCCTGCTGGAGGAGCAGTGGCCCGACTGGGCCGCGGATCACAGTTTATGGCGACCCCGAGCTGAAAGACCGCGCCTCGGCTCTGTCTCTGCAGCCGGATTCCCCGCTCTGATACCTGGGAGCTCTGCTGCACTCAGGCACCCCCGGTCTTTGTGTGACCCCGAGGGTCCTGAGACCACACTGTCCCACGAGGGACAGCCACTGGAGCGACGTCCCTCAGCGGAGCCGACTTCTAACAGTTCCGATTTTGTGCTCCGCGGCTCTATCACTTGCCAGAAGCGGCTGACAGAGGCCCCTTCCCCCGCCGTCTATCCTCCCGAATATCGCCTCGGATTCACTTCTCCACACGTCCTACCTTCCAGTAAGTGGCCGCTTCTCTGTTCAGAGTGTTGTTACTATTCTTATCTTCGATCTCCTGTTGAGTTCGTAGGTGTTCAGAATGGTTTGATCCCTATTCAGCTGAATTTCTGAGACCAGCGAAATCCAGGTCTCCTACTCCTCCGCCATCTTGCTCCGCCTAGAGAAAATACATTTCTGTTGTTTAAGCCACATAGTTTGTGGTACTTTGTTAACAGCAGTCCTAGCAAACTAACACAGAGAGTTTTTTTTTTTACATTTTGATTTTTTCCTTCTTTAACAGCTTACTGTAATATAAATCACGTATCATACAATTCATTCATTTAAAATGTACAACTTAATTGGTTTTTAGTATATTTACGCCACTATTAACTACTTTAAGAACATGGTTATCATCCCTAGAAAAAATCCCATAGCCATTAGCAGTCACTCCTCACACGCATACTCCCTGCCACCACCCAGCCCTGAGCAATCATTAAACTCCTTTCTGTCTCGGGCGCCTGGGTGGCTCAGTCGGTTAAGCGACTGCCTTCGGCTCAGGTCATGATCCTGGAGTCCCGGGATCGAGTCCCGCATCGGGCTCCCTGCTCGGCAGGGAGTCCGCTTCTCCCTCTGACCCTCTTCCCTCTCGTGCTCTCTCTCTCTCAAATAAATAAATAAAATCTTTAAAAACAAAACAAAACAAAAACTCCTTTCTGTCTCTATAGATTTGCCTCCTGGAGACATTTCATATAAATGGAATCATTCAGTATGTGGTCTTGTGTGACTAGATTCTTTCACCTAGTGTAGTGTTTTTGAGGTGCATTTGTGCTGCAGCATGTATCAATATTTCATTCAATTTTATGGCTGTGAATAATATTCCATTGTATGGATATACCACATTTTGTTTATCTTTCATCATTTGATGGATATTTGGGCTGTTTCCACTTTTTGGCTATTATGAATAATGCTGCTGTGAACACTTGTGTGCAAGTCTTTGTTTGCATGTTGTTTTCATTTCTTTTGAGTATACACCTGGGAGTGGAATTGCTGGGTCATGTGGTAACTCCATGTTTAGTATTTTGAGGAATTATTGTCCAAAGTAGTTGTATCATTTTACATTTCTATCAGCAATGGGAAGGTTCCAATTTCTCTACATTCTCACCAAGACTTGTTTTTGTCTGTCTTTTTGATTATAGCCATCCCAGTGCATGTGAAGTGGTATTTCACTGTGGCTTTGATTTGCATTTCCCTAATGGCTAATGATGTCAAGCATCATTTCATCATTTCTATGTGTTTATTGGCCATTTATGTATCTTCTTTGGAGAAATGTCTGTTCAAATTCTTTGCCTGTTTTCAATTGGGTTATTTGTCTTTTTATTGTTGAGTTGTGTGAGGTGACTTTATATGTGGGGATTCATTTCAGTAACACCAGATTTTATTTTTTAACCAGCAGGGTGGGAATACAATTTCTGTTCCCTATAGGGTTCTGAGGGCTGGTTAAATTTGCTGGATATTTAGTTTCTTCCTTAAATTAAGTGTTTGAACATAGGACAAAGGCCAGAGAATTCTAAGTGGAGAAGGAGGAAGAAAATGTAAAGAATTTGGAAGCTTACCCTCCAGTAAAGAATTTTGTCATTGCAGAAGTTTTTGGGCTTCCTCCTCTTTGTGTAGTCCCACCCAGGAGCCTCTTTCAGTATTCACACCATCATCCAAAGGGGAAAAAAAGCTTTTTTTTTTTTTTAAACTTTTCCTCTTCTCCCCTTCAAATAATTCTTTGTGCGATTTGTGATTTGTTTGCTATTGCCTTTAATTGTTGAACCCTGGGTACAAGGGTTGAAGGTAAGTTGAATAAGTTATTCACCTCCTGCTGAACAGATTCTGTCTTTGTTACCTGGACCAAAGCCGAGAGCTTCTCTTCCCCGACTATGCAAATCTAAAGCAGATAAATGTGAGCTATCAGGAGCCAATTTGCTGGAAATCTTCCCCTTAGTAATTGGCTTCATATTTCAGCTCTTAGAAAAAGTCGACTCTCATTACCACCCCTGCCTTTTTCCCTTCAGGCCAACAGAGAGAGGTAGGGTCCATTGGTGACAAGGAAGGGGAAAGAATGAAACTCCAGATGAATTATTATTATTTTTTTTCTCTGCTGGCTTTACTTCCAGGTGCCCCCTCTCAGTCATGCTTCCTCAGAAAAGCACCTCATCAGCCGGCAGGGCCTTCTTGCCAGTGGTAACCATGTCCTTCCCACCCCAGGCTCACTTTACCTAGATAGGAAGTGACAGGCAGGGAGACCTTCTGCTCTTGGGTTCTTGGGAGGGGAATACAAAGCATTATATCAAACACCGCCACCAGGCCAGCTCTTTTGGGTTGCATTAGGCAGTCAAGCATTTTGCTGCCTGCTGAATGTCATCTCATTTAACATTTTGTTAAACAACTTCTAAAGGTCTTAACAATATGACAGATGGGCCATTGACTGGGTACTTAGTAGCTAAGTACCAGTTTGGCTGGGCTGGATTGTGTTTATTGTTCATTAAGTGTTATTTAAAGAACTCAATCTTGATGCCTCCAGCCCCCTGCCCACCCCTCAATGCATACTTTCTGTAGGACCCCAGGGTGTCACATTAGAGGCCTGTTTCTATAGAAAAGCACAGCGGAAAGAAAGGGTGGAGAGAGGCTCAGAAAGGAGAAGAAATGAGAAGACAAGCAGAAAAAAGTGGAGGGAGGCAGAAAAAAGGGTGTGTGTGTGTCTTTATGTGTGAGGGGTGAGGAGTAGCTGGAAGGGGGTTATGGTTCAAAGGCAAATGCAACAGCCAAGTGAGACAGAGCAAAGTGGATTATTTCTGCAGATGGCAGGCCCTGTCCCTCTTGGCTTCAGTTCCAGAGAGGGTCACCTTCCACTTTTTTTCCAGATTCAGAAGAAGAAAAGAGGGTGTCTCTGCATAGGGATGGCTGCTCATTACATTGGCCACACTGGCACTGCACTCTCCTCTATGTGTCTTGTCTTCTTGGTGAGCTGTAAGAGGACCCTCTTGTTTCCCCCAAGAAGCAGATGACCATCCCTGGATAGAATAAGCACTAAGTAACTCCCTTGTGGTTGATCATGAGGTCTCTTTAGGCAGCATAGTCAGGTTTCTGCTGTTAAAAGATAAACTGAGACATACTAAAAATTTTAAGAGTTTATCTGAGCAAAAGTTAATTCAAATCTTGCAGTGCCAAACTGGTAGCGACTAGGAGTGTCCCACCAATAGCAGCTAGAGGAAAGACATGTAGAAAAGGTATGAAAGCAAAGAAAGAAATTATCTGATTGGCTATAGTGTAAAGGCTACTTGGCTGCAATTGGTTGTCCTTAGGTTTGATTTCTTAACCTTGAGGCATTTACAGCCTTTGGCCTCTACGGCATTAGAGCCACCTCAGTCTAATGGCCTTCTTGTTTAATTAATTTAACACTGCTTGTCAGGTTCTAGATGATCAAGATAGGGCTTCTAGGGTAGGCACCATTTCATTGGCTAGAACCAAGGTAGTTTTAAATAACTTTGCCAGCCCAGTGCTGGGGTTCCAAAGTCCTCCAGTGAGGAAATGAGAGTTTTACACTATTTTGGTATTGTCAAGAGCACCACTACTACCAAGACAAAGAAAATGACACAGAAACATTGGCATTATCACAATATGGCAGGTTTTATAGAATGATGTTCTTTTTTCCAGCTAGAGAATGGCAGTCTAGAATGTCAAGTCAGAAAATGACCTAGAGAATGTCAGGGCTTGAAGGAACTTCAAGAACCAACCTACTTCAATGGCTTCATGTAACCAGATGAAGCAAGAGTCTCAGGAACTTTACCTTTGGTCACACATCAGTCAGCAGGGAACTAGAGCCAGGCAGCCTACCTGTTAGTGCAGAGTGCTTCCCATTGTTTTAGGCAGAACTCTTGATTGTGAGTGATGAAGACCTAATGGCGAGAAGTTCAAGGTGCATGTTAGGAATGGCAGGATCCAAGGACTCAGGATATAAAGACATTGTTTCTTTTCCTCCTCTCATGTGTGCTGTCCCTTGTATTGCATTCATTCTGAAGCGCTTGAAGTGTCCCAGGTGTGTATTTCACTAGCTTGACAACTCCAGTAGATAGACAGCTGCTCTTTCCTGCTAGTTTCAGCATGTCCTAGGGTTGACTGTCTTTGGCCAGATCTGGCTTCAGGCCCATTTGCTCCTCCTGCAGCCTGGAGGTGGGGTGGGGGGTGGAGGGGTTGGCGGTGGGGAGGCAATTGTTACACTTGAACTGTGTGATGAGGAGAAAAGTAAAAAGGAGAAAACGGATATGATCTAGCAAAAGGAAGGGGACATCCACTTCTGTACCATAAGGTGATGTGGACATTTTTCTGGTACCTGGAGATGGTCTCTGTTGCTATAAATGGCCTCCTGGACAAGCCCCCTCACCCCTTTCCAGAGTCTCTGTGTCCTTCTTTCTGGGAAAGCCACTCACTCTGGCCTCCATTGTCAATAGGAGATGAAATGAGACTATGTGCTTTATCAGATTGTGGAGCCTTGGGCAGAAGAAGATGGAATTCCTTTCTTAGTTCTTCCACTTCCAAGATCTCTTAGCCTGTTCATACCTAAAAGAGGGATACCATAATGGAATTCAATGTAAATAGATAAGTATTTATTGATTAGCTTTTTAAGTAGCCATAGTGTTAGGTCCCAGGAACCATAAAGATAAAGAAAATAGCACTGATTTCTGAAGGTTAGCAACACCCTTAGGATCATCTAAAAACTTCCTATTGTGTAAAGGGAATAACATAATACTAATGCCTAGAATTCAGGTCTAATGGGATAAGTGCCATGGATAAAATAAATATTTGGTTGGGAAGGGGATATACTTTTGGGGAGATTTTGGAATGATTAGGAATGATGTCCTAGGGGAAATGAATTTTGTGTTGGACTTCAAGGGATGGGATGGGGACTGGAGTAGAGCACTGTCAGGAAAAAAGAGGAAAAAGCATTATAAGAAGAAGTAATAGACTGAGCACAGTCATTAACCCAGAGAGGGGTGGGGCGGCCTTTCTGGGGAACTGTGAATAGTCCGGCCTGGAGCAAAGATGGAGGTTGGTACAGAGACGGAGAAGGGGAGGAGAGCCTGAGCCAGCATGGCAGCAGAGGAGAGGGCAGGCCCAAGCGGACCTACCCCAGTCTTTGGAGATTATGTTGATTCACGTCAAGCTGGGTGTTCAGAGATTTAGCTGGGTTGCACTGAAATAAATAGTCTCATATTTGCCAATCAGACTCCATCGTTTTGATTTTGGGAAGCCGAAAAAGCCACATCATTAATGACTTTCTTCTAGATTTACTAGAAACCAATGGATAATTACTGGATAAGGTAAATGTATATTTTTGTCAAGCAGCAGTTGTTTGAACATATTTCAGCTGATATATTACTTTCTTTTTTTTTTTTTTTTTTTAAAGATTTTATTTATTTATTTCAGAGAGAGAGAGAATGAGAGATAGAAAGCACGAGAGGGAAGAGGGTCAGAGGGAGAAGCAGACTCCCTGCTGAGCAGGAAGCCCGATGTGGGACTCGATCCCGGGACTCCAGGATCATGACCTGAGCCGATGGCAGTCGCTTAACCAACTGAGCCACCCAGGCACCCGATATATTCCTTTCTTAATAGTTGTTTGTTGTTAGTATGATTGGACCCAAGTGACTATTCTAAGAGTGTCCTAAGGTGGAACCACAAGATTGTGTAGAAATCTTATCAGCATTTCATCTGAGGTTACTGTGATCAGGAGTTTAGGATGTCAACCTGAAAATCACATTTTATAAACTATTTGTTAACTGATGGGTGGTGTGTCAATTTTCCTGCTCTGACTATGTTCTTAATGCAGTGGATTTCTCCTCTGTGGCTGAGTTTGACTTTTATATGTTGGTAGACAGTTTCTTTCCTTCTTTCCATAATATTAATTGAGCCCCACTTATACTCAAGCCTCAGTGTTAGCTCTGTGTTGAATATAAAGAGATAGCACAACCACACCCTGTTTAAAAAAAACACATAACAGAGCTCAGGCACAGACACAGAGCTAAATGATAGAGCAAGACAAGGTGCCACAAGGTACAGACCTCACAGGCAAGGTGGTGGAAGGACACTGTGGAGACCTGCTGTGTCACGAAACAGACATACCCGCTGCTGACCATGTGTGTGAAGGGCAGGCTCTTGGTTTGCAGTTTTACATTGCGCTTTCTTCTAGAAAATCTGGACAGCTGGAGATGTTCTGCTCCAACCCATGAGGTTTGAGTGGCTGCTGCAATTTTTGCCATTTTCTTCCTTCTTGCCCACTGCTGGGGTTAGTGCTTGCTCTTGTTAGAACCCTCTACTTAACTTACAGTTAGGGCACACCTTCCCAGAGGGTAGGCATGTGGGCACTTATCTGTGGGCAGATTATATCCTTTGCATTTTTAGAAACAGAAAGACTGGACTGTCCTGCCGTGTCTGAGCTGGGGATTGGGTAGGCTGTCCTGGGAGCTTGTGCTGAATATATTACATATGTGTCTTCTGGGTCAGAGTAAATTAGGCCCTTAAAAGGCAGCCAACTTTCTGGGTAATTAACCCAGTTTTGTCTTGAGAGATATAGCTGAAATTGACTGAGAGAGACATCCCCACAAATTTTTACTTTGGGCTGCTCAGAATAGACTTTGGCCATTCAGTGGAGGGGAGGAGGGTATTTTTCATGGACTCCCACTGCAAGAGTCACTCAAAAGGTGGTGGGTGGCTACAGACCCTTTTTACCTGCCTGAAGTCAGAGAAAATAACCCTGACCTCAGGCACTTGACAAAGATTTGCCTAAAAAGCAAAAATGAACTGAAAATTGTCTGTGAATTGGCCCAGTGCAGAGAACAAGTAGATGAGATAGAGAAAGAGGGTCATCTTTTTATTTAATGTGATAAAATCAATTGATTGTCTTTTGTGTTGTTATACATACTTTTTGGGTTTGTATTTAACACTGCCTTTCCTGTTCCAGTCCAGTGTCTCAAAGCTTAAATTACATTGCTGGCTGCTATCCTAACACAGAGTGGCAGACTCCTGACTTGTCAGCTGAGTTAGGGACATAGACATGATGTCCTGTAATACCAAAAAAATTTTTTTGAAGTCTGGCACTTAATTAATTTTTTTAAAGCTTGGCACTTTAGAGCTGGAATATTTCTCAAAAGAAAACTGAAGTTCCTGGAATCTTTTGAAAAATCAGAAATTATAGCAACACTAAGTGTAGATTCCTGCATGAAAGCAGTTATCTGGAGCTCAATGCTGGCTTCTCCTTTTCAGTGGGACATTCTCCTGTTGAACACAGTGCTGACTAGTCCTTATTGTCTACTTCACGTAGCCCACTTCATCTGTTTAAGTTACCTTTCTGACCCGTGTTGCTGCTTGAGTTTGCCTTAACAACAACAACAAAATCAATGACTGGTGAGAGGGAATAAGAAAAAGGCACAGTCCAGAAAGAGCTTGATGCATCACTTGGTGATTTACCTGTACTCTAAAACATAGCTGGAGTGTCCTGTTACCCATATTGAATGCAAAATAAATATCTGTGATGGTTTGATATTTTGGCTCAGTCTTTGGCAGGGGCAGTGGAATGTTCCTGTACTTCCAGGGACATGAATCTGGGGTTATGTCTTTCTCAGAGAAGGTTTAAGCCCCTGAGCCCTGTTCACCCTTGGCGAGTGAAATGGAAATAGGAACATTCATTATTGTCTTCCCTCTGCTATTCTCAAGTCTGAACGGTTCTTTCAATTCTTATCATTTTTAGCATACTGTAGCCTTCTGTACCCCCAAGACTTTTTATTTCCCTAGGTATGTGGCTGAAGGGAGAGGGTAGGACATGATCCTTGTTTCAGCACTCAACTGCAGAATGACACATATGGATCTGATTAATTTTCATATTTGGTTTTATTCAAAATGTCTCATTGGCTCCCTCCCAACTTTTTTTGCTTAAACTTTGAATCTGAAATAACAAAATAATACAGTTGAGGTCTGATTATTGCCCTTTAAAGTTTTTTCTTTTTTATTCTTCTATATGACCAGGCTTTACAAAAAGCTATTTTACTCTAAGAAATTAGGTTTCTGGTTATCAGGAGCCCTAAATAGACATGAATTACAAGAACGTCCTTTGAAAACCCCATGCAGCACTTGTTTCATTAAATTCCATGAAGCGACCTTAATTTAGTGGAACACTGGATAGGCTGTTCTTTTAACCTATTATCACTTTGGCCAGGCCCATAAACCATATTCATGGATGATTCCATCAAGAAGGACAACAGTGGGATTAATATTATTTCAGGATACAGTAAATGCCACAATGATGAAGCTGTTTAAGATCTGGTGCTCACGGTGTCACACTGAATGCATTGACATTTACTCTGCTATCACTTCATTTCCAATATTCCTTCCAAATCAGCCGATGCTAATGCTTCAGCATGTGTGCAGAATACAATGTGGGTGGGGGTGGGGAGACTGGGAAGGGATTGCACAAGTTTTTGCCTTCCCTTTTTCTTTTGGTATTGACAGTGAGAGTAGTATTTGACATGTGCTAGGCCCCAAGATGTCAGTTCTTAGGATTACAGAGGCTCCCAGGAACTTGGCTTTCTCCTGAAGTTGGGTCCCCTCTTGTCTACAACTGAGCAAGTGGTATAGGTCTGATATGAACCAAGAAAGCACTGGTTGATGTTGTTAGCATGATGACATGTTGGAATTGAATACATTTGAAAATTCATATAGTAGGCCATTTAGACGGTCTTATTTGCAGTATTTCCTGAATCACCTTGATCCTTAAACTTGATGCTCCTGACAAAGTGTAGGCCTAATGATACTGAATTTCTGAAAGCTCGCAGGTAGTTTTGGGGAATCTCTTTTAAAGACCCAATAAGGATATTATTCATAATAACATTATTAATGTCTACTCTCTCAAGGGGTCTCAGCTCCTAATTTTGAAGGTGAGGTTCTCAGGGTTCTCAGGAAGGAATTTTAAGGTCATCTAGTTCATGCTTCTTAAAGCATGTGTCTGTTAATCACCTGAGTTCTAGTTAATTCCAATAACTAGAGTCTGGGAGACCCTAATTCAGTAATTCTGGTGTGAGGGCTGAGAATCTGCATAGCATCAAATGCCTGTGTGATATAGATGCTGCTGGTCTGTGACTCGTACTTTCAGTACAGGGTCTAGTTCAGCCATTGCCTGTATTCTCTTCAGGTGAGCATTTAGTGTGTATTTAGATTTCTCTTAATAGGAGGCAAGTCATATTCTCTTAAAGCAGTCTGTACCATCTTTGAGCAATTCCGAATATTAGTTTTTCTCCATATTGCAGCCAAATTTCCACTCCTTGGACTTGTTAATCTCTGGCCTTGTCTCTAGCCCTTGGCCCTGTACAATACAAATGGCAAGACAAGGAAACAGCTCTCCTGTTGAAAGGAATCTTGCACCGTCTAAGATCCTAACCTGAGGGAAACTCCCTAAGTGGGAAGGGATAGCTGATCCAGGGATAACTTGTCTCCTTGGGGTTCACCATTCTGCTTGACTTCACTTATGGCCCTTGAAGATCACATGCTAGTTCTTGGTTTGGCTCCCACTTTCTGTGTGCTAACTGGATGAGATTGTTCCCTCTTTTGAACTCTCACATCCTTGTGTGTGTGTGTGTGTGTGTGTGTGTGTGTGTGTGTGTGTGTCATAATTAATTGACTTCCCCCCAATTGTAAATCCATGGTAGCAGAGATTGTGTCTTAAGCTTCTTCCAATTCTCTACAGCGCCTTGCACATACTAAGAACTCAAACCATGCCTGTTAAATTAACACACAGAACTTACTAGCACTGACACAACAAAACATAAAGACTGCAACATAGTAAATTGCTACACTAACTAGTTGCACAACAGGTGGATATCAGAGAAAGGAAAAGTTAGGTTAGACAGTAGCAGTTGCAAAGAGCTTTGGGGGCAAAAGTGGGGAGACTTAAATTTATTTATTTATTTATTTGTTTGTTTGTTTATTTAAAGATTTTATTTATTTGACACAGAGAGAGGGAGATAGAGAGAGCCCAAGCACGGGAGTGGCAGGCAGGCAGAGGGAGAGGGAGAAGCAGGCTCTCCGCTGAGCAAGGAGCCCGATGCGGGACTTGCTCCCAGGACCCTGGGATCATGACCTGAGCCGAAGGCAGCCACTTAACCGACTGAGCCACCCAGGCGCCCCAGAATTTTAAATTTAAATTGCAAATGCATGGACCCATTTGATTCAACTAAGGATTCTGGGGCTAGATAGGAATAGAGTATAGTAGATGGTATAGGAGTGCATGTGGTTTCTTCCAAGGAAGTTGTGGGGAGGGAGGGATGTAACCTGGGTGGATTTAGGACAGAGGTCAGAACACTTTTTCAGTAAAGGACTGTACAGTAAGTATTTTAGGATTTACAGATAATATGGTCTCTGTTGCAACTACTCAACTCTGCTGTTGTAGTGTGAAAGCAACCATAGATGTATGTAATGAATTGGCAGGAGGCGTCCCAACAAAACTTGATGTACACTAAACATTCAATTTCATGTAATTTTCATGTATCATGAGATATTATTCTCCTTTATGTACTTTCCAACCATTTAAACACGTAAAACCATTCGTAGCTTGGGTATTGCACTGAAACAGGCAGTGGGCTGGATCTGGCCTGGGTTGTGGTTTGCTGATCGTTGGCCTGGGTGTCCAAGTTGAACATTTAACTAGCAAGGGTTTTGTGGATGGGTGACTTGAGGCAGATACTGCTCCCAAGAAGGGGACTATCAGTAGCACTCATGAGAGAGTGACTGTCTCAGAGAAACGTGCCAGGCTGAGAGTGAGATGTTGTTTTACGGGCATGGCTGGTTCTCCATGTGAGTGAGGTCTCAAGATAGCCAGAGGCTTTGGCAGTCATTCCCTTTTCCTCACTCCATCCCCAACCCACTCTGGTCCTCCTTCTCTCATTCCTTATCTTCTCTCCCATGACCTTTCTTGATTCCACCTTTCCATAGTGTCACTTTTCTACCTCATCATGTTTCCTATGGCATATACTCAGGCTTTTAGAATTATGTAATTTTTTTCCTTGCAAAAACCTCCCTAATATTTTGGAATGTGATCGCCATCCTTACCTAATGATATTTGATTTATTTCTGTATGTAATATGGACATCAGAAATGAACAGTCTTCGTGAAATATTTGGGAAAGCATGTATTTGGGGAAGAAAAAGAGGCAGATGCATGTCCAGAGAGAGTAGAACAAATCAGCTCTGGGACTTGGAAAAAATGCTTTCTCTCAGGAGGAGGAATAGGGCAGACAGTGAGTTCAGTGTGGGTCATATTGAGGCTATATTACCTGGATGAAGTTTGATAACCACTCAGGTGGGCATATTTAATAGGTAATTGAGTGATCAGATCCAGAATCTAAGGGAGAGGAATGGCCCAGAGATGTAGATTTGGGAATAATTACCCTTGCAACTGTGTGGGCCTCTGTGAATTGAATATGGCAGAAAAGGGTCTGTGCGACTTCTGAGCTAGGTCATAGGTGATGTGGCTTCTGAGTGGCTTTCTATCAGGGGATATTCACCTGGCGATAAGCTACCACGTGGAAGCCCAGACCATGTGTGGAGGCCATGTACAGGTGTTGTGGCTAACACTCAACTAAGATCTAAGCTTCAACCATCATCAGCTGCTAGGGATGTGAATGAATGAAGCTCCAGGTGATTCCACCTCCCAGATTTTGGGTCTTCTAGCTGAGAGCCCGTCATCACAGAACAGAGAAAAGTTGTCCCCACTCTACTGTGAATTCCTGATCCGCAGAATTTATGAGCCTGATGAATGATAGTTTCACACCACAGTTTGGGGTAATTTCCATAGTAATTGGAAAACTTGTATAAATGTATGGTATGGGGGCACCTGGGTGGCTCAGTCAGTTAAGCTCAGGTCATGATCCCAGGGTCCTGGGATTGAGCCCCACATCAGGCTCTCTGCTCAGTGGGGAGCCTGCTTCTCCCTCTCCCTCTGCCATTCCCTCTGCTTGTGCGCCCTCTCTCTCTCTGTGTCAAATGGATAAATAAAATCTTAAAAAAAAATAAATGTGGGTGCCTGGGTGGCTCAGTCGGTTAAACGTCTGCCTTTGGCTCAGGTCTTGATCCCAGTGTCCTGGGATTGAGCCCCGCATTGGGCTCTCTGCTCAATGGGGGCCTCCTTCTCCTTCTCCTTCTGCCTGCCACTCTGCCTACTTGTGCTCTCTCTCTCTCTCTCAAATAAATAAATAAATAAATAAATAAATAAATAAAAAAAATCTTAAAAAAAATAAATGTGTGATATGTAGGAATGTGTGTGTACAAGCAAATTTATACACAAAAGTATGGCCCAAGACCCTAGGACCTCCTGGATGAGAAGGGTCTCATATGCGTTTTCCCTTTGTTGCAATTTGATAAGCCAATTCACAGTAAGGCATCAGTAACTGATAAGTGGTAAATGGAATTTCAGTGGTAATTTGCTAAGGGTGGGGATGCTTTTGAAGTTTCTGGGAACCCTACTGTCAAATCCTTTTTTCCAGATAACAGAATAGACCATAGGGCTGCTCCATTTTAGCTTTCTTCGATGTCTTTCTTTATTCCAGTTTTTTGTAACTCTAGAGAAGGGATTGCAGTGGGGGTCTCCTGCAGTGTCCCAGTGAGGTACAAACTATGGGGAGATCCTAATGGTAGGAAGTCAGTGAAGAGAACCAGAACAGACTCCCAAACAATGTGAGACCCAGGAGAGAGGAAGCCGAGGGAATGGCATCTGTCCTTCCTACTTGGGGTCCCAACCTGAATGGGTGCGAGGATGAGTGCCTCCCTGGTGGCCTGCCCTGGCCTCTCCACGGCCCCCTCCAGGGGCTGCAACGGAAAGTGCTTCCTCATGTCCTGCCTTTTGTTCCAGCCTGGGGCTTGGACATGGGAATCCTGCAGCCCCTGGACAGCCCCAGAGTTAGTGATGTCTCTGTCTTTTATAAGTGAAATGTTATTCTCATGAAGGCTGAGAGGGAGAATAGTCACTGTGTCTCTATGCTCTGCCAGCTTCCTTCCCCATCTTTCCTCTTTCCCCCCACTTTGTCCCTCTTCCCACTGGCTTTTCTCTCCCTTTTCCATTTCCTTCCTCGCTGTCCTTTCCACCCCTGGGCTCTCGTCAGTTGTCATTTCCTTCTTTCTCTCTTGATTCTCTTTTTAAAGCCGTTTATCAATTTGGGCACAAATGGTGGTAAGCTGAGGCTGAGGGATACGGGTTCCCATTTGGTGATGATGGGATTATATGCTCACTAAGATGACTTCGGAGGGGAAAGTGAAAAGTGAGGAAGTGTTTTTTTTTGCAGGGTAGGGGTGGAGGGAATGGGAAGAACCTGTCGAATCAGGATGGGGTGAGGAACTTCTAGCCAACCTCAGTATCAGCAGAGAAACAGTGGGGGAGGGGAGTAGGAGCACCTGCCTTCCGGGTCTTTCTCTGTCAGGTATAGGAATTCCCTAGCGAGCCAGCTGGAAGGGCCTGGCTGAAGCTGAATTAAACATAGTCACCATAGGCACTATCATGTCCTTAAAATAAATGCTTCAGTGAGGTGTCCTCTGGGAAACCCAGCCCACAAGGGCTCCTCTTGAGTTTTCAGGTCACCTGCTCAGGGCACGTCCCCAAAAAGCACAAAAGCATATGCCTCAAATTTCTGATTTATTTCCAGGTGCTTGATGGAACAAAGTTGGAATTTTACCTCCCTGGCCTCTCTGGAGCCACAGACAGAAAGCGGTTTTCTGTGGGACAGCTACCCAGAGCCATCCCTGTCAGACTAACCACAAGCTGGCTGCTTGAATAGATAGATGAATCAGGTCTATTTTCAGTTCTGCTCAACTCGGTCTGAGCCAGGAGGTCAATGGTTTTAGACTCTGGCTGCTCAGCATCAGTCTGCTTTGGAGGAGGGGAATAGGGGTTCTGGATACAGGTCCCTAACAAGCCAGCCTCCCCTGCTTCCCATTCTGCCAGTTAGTGAATGAATTTGGCCGTTTGCAGGTTGAACTGGGTCCCCTTTCCCTCCCCCTCTTTGTAGCACCCTTCAAAGCTCGGTGGTCCTCCACTGTCACCCTCTTTGTTCTTTGGGACATTGTGGAGCAGTTCAGAGCTGGACTGCCACACTTGAGTACCTGGGTGGTGTCGGCTTACTTAGCACTGGAGACAGTGGTACCTTCTCTCACTAGTTCCCTAAGGAATGACACTCAGGTGCAGGCGACCAGTTTTAAACAGAACTCTAGCTGTGGAGAGAGCCAAGTGAGGTGGGCTAGGCACTTTTATGTGTTTCATTTTCTGTTTCCCTTTTTAAGGCCAAGAGCCTTTGGAAGCTTTTATAGCATTAACGATTTGGCTGAGTGCAATGATCTGCCTCCCTCATTGGGCTGAGCTGGTGAGGGGCAAGCATCTGGCTTAAACTGATGAAAGGCAGAAAATTCAGAATTACTTCCTGATACCTTCTGCTTCAGTTTAGGATTCTTTAATGTGGCAGTGTGGTGGGCTAGCTGACAGAGGGCCTGCCAGGCCAAGAAATAGACTTACTTTTTGAGTTGAGAGCACAGTGCTCAGGCTGGGGTTAGTGGGAGAGACCAGATGATGAAGCCTCATCTCCCACGAGGTGGCACGGGCAGAGATGTGGGTCTTGGTTTTGCATGAATTCTTTTCTGATTGGCTCTTATGTATTTTCTCTAGGGGACACCTATGGTCTTTGCTTTCTTTCTAACAAGATCCCTGACCATGGAGCCACAGGCCTTGCCCCTGGCTGGCAGTGCAGCCAGATATAAACAAGCTGAGGGAGAGCCTGGTATCAAACATTATGTTTACTAAACAAAACCGACAAGTTCTCATTGTTGCGTGAGGAAGCCCTGTAGCTCTCAATCCCCCAGAGCTGAAGAGGATCCATTTTATTGAGCTCTGTAATGACAGCCCCAGCTGGAACAGCTGGGTAGTTTGTATTAGCTCTAAGGGACTCGAGAGGGCCGTTTTTCTTTAGAAAAATTATGTTTTTCATTTAGACCAACAGCAGCCTGACTGTCTTAACATACTGTAATCTTAAAAAAATTGGTAAAATCATAGCCCAGATTGTTCCCCCAATACTTAGGGTGGCGAGGGTTAGCGAATAAAAATAGGGGATACCTAGTTAAGTTTGAATTTCAGATAAACTATAAATACTTTTCTAGTATAAGTTATGTCTTATGCAATACTTGGGACAAACTTATATTAAAATTGTATTTGTTGTTTTATTTGAAATTCACATTTAACTGGATTTCCCCATATTTTATCTGGCAATACTTGATTCCTTTCCAAACATCCCTGCTTGAATACCTCTGGTGACTGGGAACTCACTACCTTTAAAAACAGTCATTACATCATTAGACAGCTGTGACTGCTAGAGAACTTATCGGTACATTAATGTGATATTCTCACACATTTACTCCTCATGTATACCTCTGGGGCCTCTTGGAATATGCCTAATCCATCTGTCATGTGACAGCCCTCCAGATATTTATTAACAGCTCTGTATCCCCTTGAATTTTTTCCTCTTCAGCCTGAACATCTCCTGCTCTTTCAATTTTTCCTCAAGCAATATAGTTTTGGTCATGCAGATCAGCCTATGAATATGCTCTGTCTTGCTTGTTTAGAGGTTTTATAATCAAGTGGGACCTGGTGGCCTGAATTATGGTTTTGATTGACATGGCTTTGTGCTTGTTGTTGAGAGTCCATGTCTACTATGTCAGGGAACTTATGGCCTCATGAGCCAGGCTTTGGCATGGACCCTTTTCTGAAGCAATACTGCAGCTACCTGTCAGAGTGGAACTTAAGGGCAACTGGAGAACTAGACATTCCTTCCTTGTTACAGACTGAATGTTTGCATCCCCCCAAAATTCATGTTGAAACCTAATCCCCAAAATGATGATATTTGGAAGTGAGGCTTTTGGGAGGTAATTAGGTCAAGGAGATGGAGCCCTCATGAATGGGATTACTGCCTTTATAGGAGACCCCTTGCCCCTTCTACCATATGAGGACACAGGAAGATCATCTTTGGAACTGAAGAGGGCTCTCATCAGACAGTGAACCTGCCGGTGCCTTAATCTTGGACTTCCAGCCTCCAGGACTGTGAGAAATAAATATCTATTGTTTATAAGCCATTCAGTCTATGGTATTTTTGTTAGAGCAGCTTGAATAGACTGAGACAGTCCTGTACTGTATACATCAAATCTGAATGTGGCAGCCCTGCTCTTATTTTACATGACCAGCAGGCAGTTAGGACATTAGTATTACCAAAAGTCATGTTAGATATTAGCGAAATAGATTAATAAGAATCCATATTTCTGTTTCTGGTTAGATTGGAGTTGTGGATAAAAACACCAAGCTGGTCCAGAGATTTGCTACAAACCACCTGTGGGACTTTGGGAAAGTTGCTTCTCTCTCTTTGGCTTTCAGAATCTTCATCTGAAAAATGAGGCATTTGGATTGATTCTCTAAGGCAGAAGAATGTCTTAGAGAGGCTATGAGTGTGGCTTTTGACGTGAAGCTAACTATAATAAAATAGATGAAAGAAAAGACAAAAGAAAATGATAAGTGTTTTAGATCTAGAAAATTAAGCATGGACTGCTCATTGGTGCCTGTCTGTGAGCTTTTTATTGGCCCATGACAAGAGAAATACAGAAATGGAGAACTGTTTAAAACATTTAAATCTACTTGACATTGCTGTGGCATCCAAGTATAGGACTAGTGGGTTGTTTCACTGAATAGGGGATGGACAAGTCTGGGTACTACTGAACTTGTGGGTGGTAGATAGCATGTGATGTGATCTCTATACCAGTTCTCTTGAGGTAGAACCATGTCTTGGTCTGTAATGGAGAAATAAAGAAACAATCAGGAAAATGCAAATCAAAACCACAATGAGATATCCCCTCACACCTGTCAGGATGGCTAAAATCAAAAACAGAAGAAACAACAAGTGTTGGTAAAGATGTAGAGAAAAAGGAACCTTTGTGCATTATTGGTGGGAATGCAAACTGGTACACCCACTGTGGAAGACAGTGGAGGTTCCTCAAAAATTAAAAATAGAATTACCATATGATCTTAGTAATTCCACTACTAGATATTTAACCAAAGAATAAAAAAACCCCACCAATTTGGAAAGATAATATGCATCCCTATGTTTATTGCAGCATTTACAATAGCAAAATTATAGAAGCAGCCCAAGTATCCACTGATAGAAGAATGGATAAAGAAGATGTGGCATATATGTACAATGGAATATTATTTAGCCATAAAAAGAATGAAATCTTGCCATTTGCAATGATGTGGATGGATCTAGAGGGTATAATAACAAATGAAATAAGCCAGGCAGAGAAAAACAAATAACAACAAGGAGGCTATGGGCAGAAGTCAGGAAAAGCAAATGCCAGATGGGCCTTGCTGGACATAGGCTTCATCTTTTGGCTCCTGGTCCTCCTTTATGATGATCTCATCTGGCCTATGGCTCCATGGTTACCTCTGTGTTTGGGTTAAGTTAGTGAGAAGTCCCGGAATGTCAGGTGAAACTGGCTGGATCTTGAGTTCAAGTCTTGGCCCGTGGAAGCCCTAGGGCTTGCCAGTAAAGCTATTGTCAGGGGGATTGTGAAGTCGGTAAGTATCATCTACCACACCAGCCTAGGCTCTTCCTTTCTTCGGGCCCTGCCTTCCTTCCTTACACCCAAGCTACATCCAACTCTCTCCTTCTGTCAGTCTCATTTCAGGAAAGATTCTGCTGAAATCCAAAGGACGTTTAAGTGTCACTTTTCTTAACGTGTCTTACAAGTAGAGTCTTGTTTCTAATTGAGATGAGAAGTCTTACCATTTGAAAAGGCTTTTCTCTAGAAGGTGGAAATCCTTTTGAGGGGGATGGGTTTGTGTTTTTCAGTGATCTTGAAATGGTAACATGTGGCCAGATTTCTATGGCTGGAACCCAGTGCTGCCACTTTTGTTTTGCCAAAAACATTCTAGAGATGGTCATTAGCTCCCTGGAGACCAGAAAGATGGTAAATAAGAAAATCGCCTTGCAAATTCATATCAAGTTTTGTAATTTGGACTCCTTTTCTGCTGGTATTCAAACAGCACTCATAACCACACACTGTTACCTTGAGTTGGCATTTTTGGATCAGACAGATTCAGAGGAATAATTTGATTCTTTCCCAGGCCTTTGCCAGCTTTCTGGGGGGGGGGGTCTTCCTCCTTTTGATGCTACAATAGAACTTACAGTCTCTTGGGGTGATGAAGTCTAATAAATTAGTTGTTATTGCCCTGGACTTTACAACTAAAGCAAAGGAAGAGTTGAGGTAATTGTCTGAACAATTTGGGCAAAACAAACAACTATCCTCAATGGATTGCAAAGTTTGGTGTTATCCAAATAGAACAGTACAGTGAAACTGCTTAGTACTTTTTAGTTTCTAGGAGAGGTAAGCACCCTCTCTTTTTGGGATACTTCAAATGAACATGTTGAAACATGTTGAAACTTCATCTGAGTAAATTTAAAGATCAAATTGGCTTTATTCAGTGATTCATGAACCAGACTGCATTTCATCTAGAAAATAGAAAGGAGCTCTGAGGAGCTGTACAAAATGGGAGACTTTGATAGGCAGAAGGGGGCAGGGACAGGGAAAGAGTGGGTTACCTCATCTTTCTTTGGGGGCCAGAAGGGGACTACCTCACTAATGCTGACCAGGAAATTCTAGATTGACTGCTTTAAGATTATATTCCTAGGAGAGGTTGAAACTGCAGTTAGGTTAGGTATTAAGTCTTGGTTTGCTGATGTGGGGCTTTGTGCAAGTGACTCCATCTTGGGTCTTTTTTTTTAAACAGACTAAATAAGCTTCTTTGGTTTCCCAGTTTGCCTCCCTGGCAGTGGCACACAGAAAGAACCTCATGAATGTAATAACAATGGTGAATGTTTATTAGACTTTTGTATGTTCTAGGCACAATACTAAGTGTTTTAAATAGATCTCATTTAGATGTTGTCACAATAACCCTATTAACATCCCTACTCAGCAGATGTTGGACAGGAGGCCAACGGAGCTTTAAGGGACTTGGGTGAGGCTTACAGCTGGTAAATTGCAGGGCCCAGTCAGCCAGTCTGACTCCAGATCCTTCTCTAACATGAAACCTCTAGGTGGGTTTATACGATGAAGATACCGAAATCCAGAGGAATTGTGATCAGATGAAGGGAGTACAGTTCCTTTGTGGAAGACGTGGTATGTCCACTAACTAGCTGGATGATATAAGCAAGAAGTGCACACCCTGGACCCTAGATGCCTCAGGGGTAACTGAAGGGATTGACTTTCATTTCATAATTTGTAAGTTCAACTCAGGTCTCACTTTCTGTGATTTTTAAAGTTGTTGGGATCTGTGGCCCTCAGTATTCATGTCCTGAGCTCTGATTAGAGCTGAGCTCTGCACTGTTTGAGCTCTGGTGTTCTTACAAGGAAGGATGAACTAACAGGATAGGTTGAGTTTTCCTGTGGTAACAAATAGCCTTCAAATCTCAGGGCCCTAAACAACACAGCATTACATCTCATGTGCTTACATGTCCATGTCAGTGTCCAGGGACTCTAGTCCCCCAGAACTCAGTTGATGGGGCGCCTACCATCTCTGATGGATCACTCTGTCCAAGGGAAAGAAAGCTCTGGAACGTATTACACTGGAAATTAAATTCTCTGGCCCATAACATAAAAGGTGCCATAGTCTCTCTTAACTCATTAACCAGAACTAGTCCTATAGGCTCATCTAACCTGAGAGGACTAGGAGGTACAATCCTACCATTTGTCCCAAGGGCAGGCAACTGGGAATATTTGGAGGACAGCATTAATGACCACCGAAAATATGTATGCTACAATGTCCCTTTAGGATCCTGCATAACTGGGGAAGATAGCAAAGTCACGAAGTCTTGCATTGTGGTTAGAGGGGCAGGTTGGACAAGAGAACACTTTTCAATGAGATAATGGAGACTTGGTTGGGAGTGGACATGGGGGTAAGGAGAGGTCACTCAAAGCCAGGTTTTCTCTAGGGTCACCTTGATCACATTCCTTCCTTTACTGTTTCTTGTAACCCACTAATTAAGATAGCTAAAAATGTTACCATGAGCTAAAGTCAACATCAATTAAAAATCCCATATATATTTCACGTGAAAGCATATGGTCTTCAAACATGTGTGATTTTCATCAGACCTCCTCATCTGTTTGTCGTTTAAGGCCCAGGCCATTTTCCATATTTCTATCAAAAGCTGCCTGCTGTAGATGAAAGCCTGGCAAATAACTGTGTGCAAGGAACTTTCTGAAGTTATAAATAATCAAGTGCCTGTGGGGGGTTGACCTCATATACAATAATACACAGAGTAATGATCAGAGCTCAGGGGGAAAATGGAGCTGAATGATTGCCTTCTTAGTAAGGAGAAGGTTTCAGCTTTGCTTATAATAACATGAGTGTCATTTTCCTGACACCCTCATCCTCTGACCGGAATAGGGCTGAGTGGAGCCATAAAGACAGTTGGGAAAGTAGCTGAAACACAGGGACAGTGGTTGATGGTAAGTGTTTAACAATTGGCTCTCTGGGGGACAAAGCCCTGATTTGTCGTGTTTGCCACTTTCCATGGTGTAAATACCCACAACATGGCTGAATTTCAAGGTACCAACATGATGTCATTGAACATGGATTTGGGGGAAGAGATGTACATGATTGGCTCTTGCAAGCCAGTGTCACCTCGGTCCTCCACATCACGGAGCAGGGAAATGAATATGATTGCTTTTTTCCTGTCCTCTACCTACCACTAGTCCCAAAATATGATGTTTGGACCTTCGGTGGCAGAAACTGTTTAGAGAAAGAGAATTGACAAGAGGGAGGCAGATTCAGTGCTAAAGAATATTGGTGACTCTCCTATTGTATTTGTTTCCCAGCTCTGTGGCTACAAATGACTGCAAGCTGGTAGCTTAAAACAATAGAAATTTATTCTCTCACAATTCTGGAGCCCAGAAGTCTGAAATCAAGGTGATGGCAGGTTAGTTCCTTCTGGAGTCTCTAAGGCAGAAACCATCCTGCCTTTTTCCTAGCTTTGGTGAGACTAGCAACTCTTGTCATTTCTTGGCTTGTAGACATATTCCAATCTCTGCCTGCATCTTTCCATTGCTCTCCTCTCTGTCTCTCTGTGGCCTCTCCTTTTTTTCTAAGAACACTAGTCATTAGATTTAGGGCCCACCCTTTACATCTGCAAAGACCCTATTTCCAAATAAGGTCCTATTCTGAGACTCTGGGTGGACAGGGATTTCTGGGGGGCATGATTCAACTCCTACACATATATACACACAGTAGGGAAAGGATTAGAGAGGGGCATGGGCAGGACCAGAGCTGACCACCTGACCTTAACATTTTCCCTGACTTCCCAGAGCATCCTTCAGCCTGTGATCTTTTTCCTGATTTATGACCATAGGTTAGCAGGGGAAGTGGTCTGTGACAGCTAGGTTGCTTTTTCACTTAGTCATGCTCCTCACCTCTAAACCCGGGTGGGTGAGGAGTTGAGTGACCCTGGCCCAGTGTTCTCTCAAGGCTATGTCTGGGCAGTTGTACCCTTATATCATCTTCCATCTTCTTTGAAGATAATTTTGGCAAAAATAGACACAAAACTTAAGAAAGTTCTGTTCTTTAGTGTCATACACCCTACCTAGAAGGGTGTATGACAGAACCAATGAAAGAACCAATGAACACAGTTGAGGGCCACTTACAATATATCTGCTCTGGAGGAAAACAAATGAGTTCTCAAGTTCAAAAAATCTTTTCAATCTGAAAGACATAGTCCTGTCCATTAGGTCAGTGGAAGACAGTGACTGGGGATCAAGTGTCAGAGTACCAGGGACATTAAGTAGGGCCTTCCTTGGCCCTGTGATAGGAGCTGCCACTAGTGGAGGCAAGCCTGGCTCCTCCCCACAGCCCTGATGAGAAAACCAGCTTGGCTGGGTCTCAGAGGGCAGGGAGAGGTCACCAAGATGCTACTGGTGGCAACTTTAAACCAAAACTTGTGGGTCCCTTCAGTTTTGTTCATGAAGCTCCTCTCTTAGCCTGGAATGCAGAGGAAGGGAGTGGAGGGATCAGGTTTCTAGGAAAGAATCTGGCTTCAGAGTGTATGTGCTTTAGCTGGGCTCACACTTAGGGGAACACCATGGTTTGGGGGGAGGATCTACTAACCTAATGAGATTTTTATATCTAAGGCCCAAATTCCTTATTTCTACCACCCGATTTTGAGGTTGATTGAATTTATGTGCCATGACTTAAGAGTCCCTAACAAACCCCTTTCTCTTAGGTACTTTGCCCTGTTTCAGCTCCTTCTACTCCCCCAAGGTTGCCCTTTCTCCTGGGTTTCAGGTATGCGGTCATTTGGCTGGCTGAGCCCTGTGATCACATGAAACAATGACCACATAAAACACACGTCCATTTAGAGATAAGCACTGATGCATGCCCTGCAGCTGAGATTAAAATCTGTCCCATAAATCTCTCCACAATGCTGTATATTCCACATATAATGATGAGAAGTGAGCTAGTAAATAAATAGCCGAGGGAAAAAAAATCCTCACAAAATATCCTATGATTAAGAGGTTTGATCTCATATTGCTCGAAACCATAGGAAGGGATAAGATTTGTCACTGATATTGCTTCCTCCCCTCACTGGCATTGCATCGGGTTCAATTTCATTCAGCACACATTTTTTAAAATTCTTCTATGTGCTATGTGCTGGGATATACATAAGTTTAGCTGGGAGTTCACAGAAACAATTGATAAGGTAATAGAATTTAAAACATATCAATTCGAGATCTGCTTATAAAAAAATTCTATCTGCATATGTTTGCATGTGTTTTGGAGTTTAATGATAACATTGCATGGAGGAATTTGACCCATTTTTTCATGTATAGTGGACTATTATAAAATAAATAATAATGGAATGAACCCCCTATCTCCAGATCGTTATAGCTCTACCATGATGGTAGATTTTCTGAAAAAGGATTTAAGGACTCACTCCTGCTTCTTAGTCTGTTGGTGAACAGGGGACAATCTGCTGGTCTGAATCTTGGTGCCACGATTTTCTCTTATCTGAGGTAACAAGGAGTATACGGATGTGTGTGTGTGTCTGTTATGTGTGCACAGCTGGGTGTGTTTGTGTGAGTATGAAGGTAGTTGGCTTGGAGCCACAGGATTTACAGAAGAAAACGTGATGTAATGAGAGCACATTTTGAGATAACAAATAACTATTTTTGTCTTCAGTAATTCCTAGTTGCAGGTGAACTTGCAGTTGAAGAGCAACTATGTTTGTAAAATTTAGATCATTCAGGTGCTCCCATATGTAAAGAGGAATACCCCTTCTGCCATGATGGTTAGGCCATAAATTTGCAAACTTGGATTAGAGGGAAGCCATGGTGGAGTAAAAGGGAAACTTGCCTTTCTACACTGAGCTAATGTGGCCAGGAGAATCCTGTCCATCGAGGAGGAAAGCAGACTTAAAAGTCTTTGTTTCTCTCACCCCATTTGGTTCCCATCTCCTGTGCCCAGATAAGCATGAGGGAGAAGAGCACTGGGCTAGTGGGCTAGTAGTATGCTTTCTTGAATGGTGTGTGTGTGTATGTGTGTGTGTGTGTGTATGAGAGAGAGACAAAGAGAGAAATCTGGAGCGAGAGAGAGAAAGAGAATGAATGAGAGAAATATTGAGAGAAAGAGAGATCCAGGTCTCTAGGAGACCACTATCATGAGGAGGAAGCTAGGTAACAGAAGAAGGATGGACTGAGAAACCAGAGGCCATGATCCTGGTTACCTTGGTCTGACTGTGGCTTGCAAGGAACCCTGAAGGACACATGTACCTGGTGAGGGCATGGAGGAGGGCTGAGAGGGTCTCCCGACATGCTGGAGGTTAGAGTGAAGAGGCTGCCCTGGGCAGAGACCATATACTCCAGCATGTGCCATCATCATATTGGGCACAAATGACTGTACCCTGTCACCACCACCCCCCCCCAAAAGCACATCATTAGTCATCACCTCTACTTTCACTACTCTAAAGAAGCAGATCTGCTCTGGGTGATAGGTAGCTGGGGCTAGGGAGTATCCAGAGAATCTTCTCACCCGCTGGCAAGAGAATAAAATGATCCCTTCATGTATCAAGACAACAACATCTTAGGGAAAAGAAGGGGGATGGAATCTGAGAGACCAGAATTCATCTAAATACACTGACTCATCTGAAAAGGAACAACTAAATGTGCCCTGATAGGGAGTTCAAATTTGAAAAGACTGAGTGTCTAAGGGGAAATTTTCTGAGGGATGGGACTGAAATACTATTATTTCTCAAGTCTGAGTTTTCCCAGCTATCCAGGTAGGGAGGGGCCTGGAGGAAGAGCAGAGCCTTTTTGAGGAATAAAGAAACTTCATTTTCCCTGTACAGCTGAGTGGTGTAATAGAGCAACCTTGATGCAGATGGATAAAAATAGAGTTGTGAAATTTCTAGTATTTTCATCTTAAATAAACAACTTTAAAATAGTCATGAAACCTTATAAAACTTTCAGTTGTCTTTTGACTCTTGTAAAAATGCCCTGGGAACAAGAATCCTTGATGTATCATCTAGCTGGTATCAACAAGGAGAGAATAAGGGACCCTGAGCACCTACAGTACAGTGTCCCGGCAGAACCCAGCAGGCTGGGCGGATTTGGGACCTTCAGCACCGCTTGGAGACACAAGTCCAAATATTGATGAAGAAAAGGCCTTGAGGAATTTAGTCTTCAGGGAATATTTCTCAATGGAAGGGTTCAAAGGCCCTGGAATTCAAGACTTCTGCAGATAGCAACATTCCTTTCTCTGGGGGTGCTTTCTGAATACTGGAGATAGGTACTCATGTGACCAAAACAATTACAGTGCAGATTGTTCTGGACACAGGGGAATGGCCTAGGTGACCTTTCAGGGGTCTCATACCTAATCCGTGATTTTGTAAGTAATGAGTTGACAGAAAATTGCATTCTGTGTTTGGTCGGCCATCTGCTGTTTCTCCATTGCTGGCTGATAAAGGCATGGCTATGTGGAGAGAAGGTGAGCTGTAATTAATTATCTATGGCATTGATAAATATCTTGTAAGATATTTCCTTGCTAATCCAGCAATATAGCCACATCCATCCCCCCCTCCCCAGTGTTAACGGTCTATTTATGGACTCAGCTCCATAATTAAATGTTTCATTTGCAAGAAAATGGTTCCTAGGAAAATCCAAGCTCTCTTTATGTGCCTGCAATCGGCTATTGCAGACGTTATATAAGAGATTAGTCCATGTTGGCCTGCTGCTCTTAGCTTTCTGGATAATCTAATGTATTATGTTTCTGGTGTATGTAAATTACTAAATGTAATATTCTTCAATATGCCTGCTGAATGAAGCCAAATGTATTGTGGGCATAATTTTAATTATTTATATGCTATAAAAATGGAAGAAATCGAAATTATAGAAATAGGGTTCTAAAACAACCCTTTGGTTTTCTTTTGGGCACCAGTTTAATCAGATTAAAACCATAATAGTTTTTTTCAACTCCTGCCTCACACTTGTTTTGACCATCTCTTCTGTCAGCATGTGGCTGGCTGTGCCCCATGAAGTCACTTAATGTCAACCCAGAGTATTTGCCTTATTAGAAAATAGCACATATCAGATGGTTGGGTTCAAGGCAGGAACACCATTGGGAAAGCTCAAGACTCCTTTCTGAGCTTTGCCTTTTGTTCTTGAAATTGGTCCCTGGCAACTCCTGACCTCAGTTTTCTTCTGAGTCAAGTAGGTAGAAGTTAGGTGGGTAAGGCTGTAAAGCAGTACAGGGAAAGAGCAAAGCTGAGAGGGACATGTGTGTCTCTGGGTATAGCACCATGAAAAGAGAATGCAAACCAGCTACTTTTATTAACTCGTTAGAGATGTGGAGGTCAGTTTTAGTTTGAGATGGCCGATAAGGATAGATGGATTTGGGTATCTACTCAAGCCTCATAGACTATCATCTGGAATGAGTTAGTCCAGTGATTTTTATCATATTGTGATATTGTGGTTGGACATGGAGCCTGGAATCAAAGCACTTGGTTTTTAATCCCAGTTTCATATTTTAGGTGAAGAATCTTGGACAAGACACTTTCCCCAAAGCCTTAGTTTCCTCATCCATTAAGTAGAGCACACGCTAACAATGCTGCTTGGTTGAGATATCGTGAAGATCAAATGGAATGATGCATGGGAATGTGATTTATAAACACTAACTCGTGGTACACATGGATGTTTTTGTTATTACAGCCCTCTCTTGCCCCATAAGCTGCAATTGCTGGCAAGTCATGTTTTAATCAACCTACCTTCCTTCCTTCCTTCCTTCCTTCCTTTCTTCTTTTCTTTCTTTCTTTCTTTCTTTCTTTCTTTCTTTCTTTCTTTCTTTCTTTTCTTTCTTTCTTTCTTTCTTCCTTCCTTCCTTCCTTCCTTCCTTCCTTCCTTCCTTCCTTCCTTTCTTTTTCTTTCTTTCTTTCTTTCTTTCTTTCTTTCTTTCTTTCTTTCTTTCTTTCTTTCTTTCTTTCTTTCTTTTTCTTTCTTTCTTCTTTTTCTTTCTCTCTTTCTCTCTCTCTCTCTTCCTTCCTTCTTTCCTTCCTTCCTGTGGCTGATGAGGAGGAAAAAAAAATTATGAGTTAATCCAGTTGCCTAGAGGAGTAGCACAAATTCCTTGAGAGTGGGAAAACTGCCCTTTCCTTTGGTGTAATATTCAGAAATGGGATATTTTGTTTCCGTAATACAGACCTCTTAGGCCAGTCAAGATCACATCTTCTCAAATCTTTCATGAAGAACGACCTTTTTAAAATTCTGATCCACATGGACTGGCACTTTTGTAAAATATAATTAAATGTACTATTTAAAAAATGAAATAAGAACGACATACAAAGTACAAGTCCTATTTTTCTCTTATTATTTGACATAAAATTACTCTGTCAGATTGCTATAAAACCTTGACATCTGTACTTATTGTGGACTAGGAACCAAAGTTAACGGACCAATACTAGATCCCATTTTAAGGAATGCTGTTGTAGGTGGAAGGGACTTCAAAGAAAAAGAATTAGCTGGGTTTCTAGTGTACAATAAAGGTAATCTGAATTTTTTCCAGACAAGCTGGTAAATGGGTGCAAAACTCAGAGAAAAAAGGGTAAGGGGAGGGGACTGTTTTGACACTTAGGGAAGCCCAGGAAAAATGAGAGCTGGCCAAAGTATAAAGAGAAGAATAGTAGTTAAGAAATGCCATGTGCTGGTGATAATGCACAAAGACAGGTTAAATTGTTACCTTTGTTGGATTATACTAATTCCCAAACCTTCAACAAAGTCTGTTACACGCAACGTCTGCATGTTGGTGGTACTTGGGGACTGAGGCAGGGTCTATATCTACACCTGGGGAAGAGTTGAGAGCAGGGAGGCAGCTCCAGGGCCATGGTGGTGAGTGCAGATCAGAGTTAGCTCAGCAGGGGAATTTAGAGCCAGCACTGGCCAGGAAAGTGTCAGCCTTCTCCTGAGTGTCTGTGGATACTTTGAGGTCAGCTCTGTATTTTCCATATTATATGGGATGGATTTGTACTTATTGGGTATTAAGAGCAAAGGGGACCCCAAAAGTTTGGAGGATAAGAGGCAGTTAGGTTCCACTACAGTTTCAGATGGAAAGACCTCTGCCCACATTTTGCCACCAGAGTCTCTTGCTCATTTCATGTGAGGTTCTTTATCCTTATCGAGGGAAGAATGTCTTTTTTTCTGGCTGAGTCTGAGCTGCACAGATGAATCAGAAATAGGGCTTAGATGTGTTCTGTCCTATATCTTAGCATCTGTTTTCTTCCCCCTATAATTATCATACATTTATTGAGAATTTGTTGTGCCAGACTTTGCACTTTGGATAAGTCATCTCAAATCCTTACGGTGGTTCTGCAGTTGTATAGTTTTTTAATATCCTAGACCTACTATTACTAGTTGTTATAAGCTTGGCTAAGTTACTTCACCCTTCTGAGTTTCAGTTTCCTCATCTATAAAATGGAGATATAAAAATAGATATGACTTCACAGTGTTATTATCAGGATTAAACAAGATAATATCTTTAAGGCATTTAGCATACTACCTGATGCATAGTAAAAATAGTAATAATAATAATAATAACAATATTAATGACAAGTAACATTAAAGAGTGCTTGCTATGTGCCAAGCATTAATTAAAGTACTTTACCTATATTATCTCACCTAATGCTCACAATAACCCTATGAAGTGCGTGCTATTATCCCCATTTTACAGATAAGGAATCCAAAGCTCAGAGGTTAAGGCACTTGCTCTTATAACATGGCCAATAAATGATGGAATCATGTTATAACTCAGGCTGTCTGACTGCAGAGCACTCACTCTTGATTATTATACTAGTCACTCAAAAAAGAGTTTATTATTACTGCAGATGAAGAAATTGAGTCCCAGAAAGGTGAATAATTTGCCCAAGGCAATGTAGCCATGGGTAGAGCTGAGATTGAAAGCCACTGGCTTCCTGCAGCCCCAGTTGGTTGCATGGCTGGGTCCTGGGAATTTGGATGGATTAAATGGCTTCCACAGGTGGACCACACCAAGAGCCATGCCTTCTGCATTGTGGATGTGGGTGGATAACAGCAGGGTTCATGACCTCCGACATCCCCTAGAGGAGCTGAAGTCTCAGTAGTGAGTCTGAATAACGAGGTTGGAAAGCAGACTTGTTGGAGTCCAGAAGCCATCCACACCCAGCCTTGATTTACATGGGAACATTTCCTCACTGTTGGCATTGGGGAAGGGAAATAGCAAATTTTGGGTGTTTGCTTATTTCCGTCAGTAATTTCAGCTAGGAGGGGTGAAGCCTGATTAATTATACAGCAGCTCATTAAAACATAATATCCCTTTGAAGCCTAAAGCAGCAAGTGGAGAGCTGTTTTGCAACTTTGGTGGGACACTGGGTAGTCTCCAACTCATCCTTTTATTGCAGCTGGATGGTGTGTTGACTCTAGAATTGTACCTTTCGGCACCATTGAGGCAAAGTAAGCAGGCTTGTTCTGTAAAGAGAACTCTGGGAATACATGGCTACTACAGAATCCCCCAGAAGGAACCCCTAGGCTGAGGCTGGGCTTAGCCCATGTTCTGTTCCCAGGGTCCTGATGGAGCTCCCACTGGGGGGCTGCTACCTTCCCCCGTGAGCCAAATCACCCCAGGGAGGTTGGGGGCCACGGCTGGCCGAAAGCCCTTGTGGCTGCTAGTGCCTCCACCTCAGGAAGACATTGCAGGCCAAGGAAAACACTTGGTAAACTTAGCCTGTGCAGCTCTCAGTAACTCATTTAGGATTTAATGTTTCTTTTTAAACAGCGCACAGAAGGCTTGGAAAGCAAGTTTAGTGACTCCTGAGAGGATAACCTAGTTCCAAGTCTTATTCATCTTTGCTTTTGGCACCTAGAAGGTGCTCAATAAATGCCTGTTCAATTTCAGTCATCTTTTGTGGTTTTTAAAAAAGTTTGGAAACACCCCAAACACCATCTATTGGATTGCTTAGATTCTGGCTGAAGTCAAGTGTTGAAATGGTGGGTTACTTAAGACTGATTATTCCCAATTAGACAAATAGTCAGTGGACATTTATTGGTCAGGCATTGAGCTGAATGCTGTGGTAGGCAAAAGACATGCAACTGAGTAGGTAAAATTCAGAGCAGGAGCTACCACCACAGGAATATGGACCAGCCAACTGCAGGTGGAACAAAGAATGAGATAAATTAGATTACGAGGTCAGGAAGGTCTTCGCAAAGAGGGACACTGTGGGAAGAACCTTGAAAGAAAAGATTTGGAGATGTGTTGGGTCGTGGTGTGGAGTTTTAGTTACTGTGAAGGACAAGAGCAAAGGCTCCTAGGCGTGAAGCTGCACTGGCAAGTATGCAGTGTGGCTGAGCTTCTGCTATGAAATGTCAGGATATAACTTTTTTTTTAAGTTTAAAGATAAATTCTCATGCAAATATATGACAAGGCCACGGCAAAGATTTATTTAACTCATTAAATGGGGAGTCAGCAGAGTGGTAAACTGGTTCAAAGAATTGGAGAGACTAAAGCCTAAATAATCAATAAGAGAAGGGATGCTGCGAGGAGACTGCAGTTAGACCTGAGTCTGGTTAACATCCTACTGAGCTATAAATGCCATAACCTGTGCAGCTGTTTTCTCTACCACACAGAATTTATTTGCAATTATGCTGGATATTTGTAGCTTGCCAGTTTTATATACATTCACCCAAGTTTATAGAATTTGAGGCAGAATCAGTGGTAAATGGTTAAGTTGAATAAAATTTGCATTTCTCTAGAGCATCAGATAACCCCAAAGCAGGCTTTTTTCACAGTGCTCTAGGATGACTTCAAAAAAACATGCAGTGATCTTCTTCCCTAATTTCCAAGGTTCAGATAATTTGGCTAAAGGGTAACTGTTCTGGCCAGATTTGGAGGACCTGGTGATAGACTTCGACTTGATTCTGTATAAGTTTTAGCAGAATAATATGATCTGTACCAGCATATAGGAAGATGTGGGAAAGACTGGGTGGAGAGGAGAGATAGTGGAGAAAGAAAGTCTATTTAGAAGGATATGGTAACAGTTGAGGTAGAGGTGATGACGTGGCAGTGGGCTTAGAAAGGAGGGATCTGATACAAGGGACCATGTGAAGATGAATGGATTTCATGGGGGCTGTGAGGGAGGGAGTTCAGTTCCACAAATGTTTATCAGGCATTTACTGTGTGTCACCTGTGATAAACACCAGCTGTTCAAAGAAGAGTAAGATATTACTGTTGTCGCCCAGGAGCTTACAGACATGAAAAATTGTTCTCAATTCCATTTGGAGAGGCCAGTGGTACAAAATATGTACAGGGTGAATAGGGTCAAGGTCAGATCAGGGAGCAGTCCCAGAGAGGGTCTTTAAGGACTAATAGGCATTGCTCGAAGAAGGAAGTTGGAGGAAGGTACTCAAGCCTTGGCTGCACATTGGAATCACCTGGGTAGCTTTCAGAATTCCTGCCTCCTACTCCCAGACATTCCTATTTAATAGGCCTGGTGTGACCTAGTCATAGGGGTTTTTACGTCTCCCCACGTGGTTCTAAAGTGCGAAGTAGAGAATGCTTGCAAAGGAAGAAACTATAGGCAAGGAGGTATGTATAAAGCAGTCTGGAATATGTTGGGGAAAGAAACATAATACAGTAGTCCCCCCCTGCATTATCTGCAGTTTTGCTTTCAAGGTTTCAGTTACCTGTGGTTAGCCATGGTTGGAAGCAGATGATACGCCTTCTGACAAATCATCAGAGGGTCAATCTTAGGCTAACACTATGTCGCAATGTCTACATCGTTTAAGTCCCTTTATCTCTTCATGTAGGCATTTTGTCATCTCATATCATCACAAGAAGGGTGAGTACAGTACAGTAAGGTATTTTGAGAGAGAGACCATATTCATATAACTTTTATTACAGTATATTATTAGAATTCTATTTTGTTATTAGTGTTATTAATCTCTAACTGTGCCTAATTTATAAATTAAACTTCATCATAGGTAAGTATGTATAGGAAAAAACTATATATAGGGTTTGGTACTAGCTGTGGTTTTGGGCATCCACTGGGGGTCTTGGAAAATATCCTCCGTGGGTAAGGGGAAGGGAGGACAACTATACTTTACAACTGCTGTTTTGATGTAGGGAATGTTTGTAAGAGAGGCTGGGCTGGCTGAAGCTGGTAGCTGCCATGGAGAGCCTTATCCTGTCAGTGTGGAAGTAGAGATCATGCTACACATGTTCTACTCTGGGAGATTTGGGGGATGGGATACCACAAAGGTCCTAAAATAAGGACAGGGAATTTTGGAAAATATTGAATTTTCTGTGGGAACTCAGTTTAAACTGGATGGCATCTAAGTTCCTTTCAGTTCAAGAATTGAAAAATTCTACATTTCTGTCATCAATTTGATGTTACTAATGTTGGGTTGAGTTGTACTTGAAACATCCATGGTCAGAACCTTAGGGAATATCTACTTAAATAGAATTATGCTTTTTTTTTTTTCTTTTAATCAAAAGAGTACTACATACCTGTAGTAAAAAAGCAAAAACTAAAATGTATAGAAGAGTATAAAACAAGTTTCTCCTCTATCATCCCATGTCCCGTTTTCCCAGAGAAGCCTTCCGGGATAGTTCCTCAATACTTTTTTTCTCTACATATGTAAACATGTATGTGTGCACATTTAATATTGTACCCATATGGCCATATTGTACAAATTGTTCTGTAACTCATGTTTTTCACATTACAAAATATTTTTGGCATCTTCCCATGTTTGCATATTTAAAATTACCTCATCCTTATTGCTGATTGTATGGTATTCCACTTATGACACCATAATTTCCCTAACCTTTATTAGATATCTAGGTTGTATTAGTAGTTCATTGTGTTGTAATATGTTCCAGCAAACTTTCTTGTATATACATTTGTGTAATGGGGCAAGTACTCTTTATTCATAGGACAAACCCTTAGACATAGAATTGCTAGGTCTCTGAATAAGTATGTTGAAAATTTTGATAGGTATTACCAAATTGTCCTCCAAAATTGCTGTATTAATTTAATGCCCAAGTACAATATGTATGAGTGTGCTTTTTTCTCATTGCCTTATATGTGCTGTATATTTTAGAAGTTTTAAATAGTTTATTTTGGGTGATGAAAAATGATATCTCATTGTTTTAATTTGCATTTATTTAATAGAAGAGGAATTGATTATCTTTTCATATGTTTATTGTCTATTTGTGACCTTTTTGTTGAAACTGCCTATATATGTCCTTTGTTCTTACTTTTTTCTTGTAATTTCTTTTTTTTTTTAAGATTTAATTTATTTATTTGACAGAGAGAGACACACAGTGAGAGAGGGAACACAAGCAGGGGGAGTGGGAGAGGGAGAAGCAGGCTTCCCGCGGAGCAGGGAGCCTGATGTGGGGCTCGATCCTGGGACCCTGGGATCATGACCTGAGCCGAAGGCAGACGCTTAACACCTGAGCCATCCAGGCGCTCCTTCTTGTAATTTCTTATAATATGGAATGTCTTCTTTATCATACCCTAAATTCACATGTAGGTTTAGATTTGTTTCTGGATTCCTTTTTCTATTCTTATCAACTGCCTGCCTATCCAAGCATTAATATTATACTGTTTTAATAACTAGCTTTGTAATACACTTTAATATCTGGTAAGACTGAGTCATCTTCAATTACCTTTCCTATTTAGAATTTTCCCACATGTTTATTTTTCCAGATGAACTTGAAAATAATATTATCAAATCCAAAAAAATTCACTGGAATTGAATTGAGTTACTAGATAAATCAGAACTGACATCCTTATTGTAATGAGGTTTCTTATTTAAGAAAAAGTTTTATTTTACATATTCAATTTTTTTGTTATTCAATAATTTTCAAGTTTTATTCATATAGGTCTTACACATTAAGTTTGTTGTTAGATATTTTATATTTGTTTTTGCTATCAGACAAAGGAATTTTTCTTCCATCCTATTTTTCATCTTGTTTTCATATAGGGAAGCTATTGGTTTTTATACATTCTGGAAGAACTATGTTAAGGGACATGCAGAGGAAGAGAAGGAGAGATCTGGGGGGAAGAAAGAATCAAGAGACTGTAGTGGAAGCTAGGGGAGGATACATTTCAAGGATCAAATGTTGATCAAGGTCAC
Source organism: Callorhinus ursinus (assembly GCF_003265705.2). Classification (NCBI taxonomy): domain Eukaryota; kingdom Metazoa; phylum Chordata; class Mammalia; order Carnivora; family Otariidae; genus Callorhinus; species Callorhinus ursinus. The sequence goes on from NW_027397072.1 coordinate 54,727,219, forward strand.
TACCAAATGATACCAAGGTCAAGTAGGAAGGGATGAGACCTGAACCAGGAGCCAGCTGAGAGAGGGGTGCAGTAAACATGAGAACACTTAGGGATCATGCAAGAAAGAAGGACATGCTACTCCTCCTTGTCTTTTGTATTCTATTCATTGCTGCAGTCAGAGAGCCCTCCACGTGTGATAGAAAAATCCAGAAGCTTGGATGCATATGCATTTGTGTGTGTGTGTGTGTGTGTGTGTGTGTGTGTGCGCACACATGCATGCAGCTGGTTAAAGAACATAGGTGCCAGTCTCATGATTTGTGGGCTCACATGGGGACTGATTATTGATGGTTTCATTTATAGTGAGTGTGCTGTGAACCCAAAATTGGCACGCAAGGCAAATGAGGAAAGGTTAGTTTTCTCAGATGCTAAAGAGTGGGGCTAAACTAGGGCATGGATTTGCTTTCCTGAGAAGTGAGAGCAGTAGATGAATAGCAAGACATTTTTTTTTTTTTAATTTGTTTTAAGTGAAAATTTGTTCACATGGCACTGGAGTTCCCCAAACAGCCATAAATCCCTGACTTGGCTGGAGTCTAGCCTCCTTTATCCTTCCCAGGTTTAGCAGCCTTGCTGCCAGCGGTAAAGGTTCTTTTGGTACAGCAGGGGGTAGGAAGAAGAGCTGCATGATTGGCTTACGGCATTGCTTTCTCGCTGTTGCTTTCTGTTTGTCCAGCCTCATGCTTTAGAAATAGGGGGACTTTCATTGGCTGTGCTGTTAGAATAGTGTAAAGAGGGGTGCCTAGGTGACTCAGTTGGTTATGTGACTGCCTTCGGCTCAGGTCATGATCCCAGGGTCCTGGAATTGAGCCCCATATCGGACTCCCTGCTCCACGGAAAGCCTGCTTCTCCCTCTTCTTCTGTCACTCCCCCTGCCTATCCTTTCCTGCTCTCTCTCTGTCAAATACATAAATAAAATCTTAAAAAAAAGAGAGAATAGTGAAAAGATATATAATATCGCTCTACTTCTGAAAATATCCTTCTAATAACTGGACCCCGAGGCTGAGCGAATGAATTGAAAGAAAGCTGACTTCTCCAATTGTAGGGCTTGAGATATCCAGCTCAGAATAAAGGAGGAACCTTAAAATGGATGCTGATGGTCAATCTTTGGTACTTAACTTTAAGACTGTAGAATAAGGATGGAATTTAGTCATCATTTGGTGGAAAAGCTCTTTAATAGAATAAAATTGACTCTCCAATTTTAGAGGAGCATTTTTCAGGTTGCCAGATAAAATGCAGAATACCCAGTTAAACTTATATTTCAGATAAAATAAATAAAAATTATTCCTATTTTTAAAAGATTATTTATTTGAGAGAGAGAGAGAGAGCAAGAGAGAACACGAGTTGGGGGAGAGGCAGATGGAGAAGCAGATTCCCTGCTGAGCAGGGAGCCCAATGTGGGGCTCAATCCGAGGACTCCAGAATCATGACCTGAGCTGAAGGCAGACGCTTAATCGACTGAGCCACCCAGGCGCCCCAAAATTATTCCTCTTTTTATTTGCTAATGCTGACAATACTAAAAAGACAGTCTTTCTAAGGTAGAGATGTCCATCTTATATGGCAAAGCTCAGCAAGACTTCATTAGGTTATCCTGTGGATTAAAGGCTCTTTGGGAAGAAATATTTAGGGCTAGATATCCTAGACATCTGCTGGATTTCAATTTCTCTACATTCTTTATGCACTGTCTGAGCCTCTCACATCCATCTTGTCCATTCTATTCCATCACTGCCTAGGGAGTTCCAACTATTAACACCATTAACCCAAAATGTTCATGGGCTCAGTGATTTACTCCCTTTGCTGTAAACTCCTATTGGTCTTTCTGCTTGGTTTCTCTTTCTTACCACTCCCTTCATGCCACACCATTCCACCCTGAGCGCAATGATCTGAAAAATGATTCCCAAACTCCATTTCATCATGTCCTATGGTGATATGCTACCAGTCCAATCTGCCCACCTGTAGAACTGGAACCACATTTGTCTGTGGCCCAGGATTTCCAGCAGTGTAATTTCTCCTAGCTCAGTTCCATCTGTGAATCTTGTGCACTGAGTTCTTGGGAATTGATCTTTCATACTCCTTCACGGCTCCTCACTCAAGAAACATCTGTTAGTTGGTTGGTTCTAGTGAATCCTATCAGAATTGGCCAAATTTATTGCATGGGAAAGTTGTTTCAAGCCCAAGGTTCTTGTGCTGGAGAAGTTCAGAGAGATTAGAAGACACTGAATCCTGCTTTTACTTATGTGAGTCTCCCTCTTACTGTTGTTCTTAGTTTTAGGGCTCAAAAGACAGAGATCTCTGCATTTGAACTCCCCCAATTGAGGCAGTTTGGTTGGCAGATGGTCCTTTAAACTCCCAAACCAGCTTAAGCCAAGAGGGACTCAAATGTTGGTGTTGGAACTGAACTGAGAAGTTTATTCTTTAAGTCACTTAATTCTAGATTTCTGGGTTGAAATCTATGATATATTTCTCTTTGGAACTTACTGCTTGTGTCTGCAGGTCTTGTTCAAGAGAATAACCTCCTTGGCTGCTCTACTTAGAAATATTATAGAGCATTGCTGGAAGTGAGGAAGAGAGGTTGGAACCAAGAATAGTAATACTATTAATAAAATTAGCTGAAAGCTATAATCACAATAATAATGTTAATAGTGTAAATTGTCCACCATACTTCATGTGATTTATGCATGTTTTTCTTTAATTCATACAACATCAACAGTAGGTGGTTTTTTTTTTTTTTTTTTTTTTTTACCATTTCACAGATGAGAAAACTGAGGTCCAGAATGATTGAGTAGTTTGCCCATGGATAAAAACTAGTTAAATACTAGAACCAGTATTTGAATAAACGTCCATCTGGCTGAAGTCCTAGGTTTACCCACTATAAGGTCACATTCCTCTTCTTGGTTGTTGGGAGACTTTTTGCTTTGTGATTACAGACTCAGGGGTCCACTGAAGGGAAATATGAGGGCTGAATGGTAGCCTGGCACCTGTGGCTAAACAGCACTCCATTTGGAGGATCATCTGACTGCCAGGACCAAGAGGAATAAGGCAACTGGGCCCAGATCCTGGGGGTCTGGAATGTGATGTGGGTCCCCAGGCAGGCTTCTCTGAAACCAGACCCTGCCTTGACCCTGGTTAATTACTCTAGTTATTCACACAACCAAATTCCTGCTGTCAGTGGGTCCTGTGATGCACATCAAGTCTGCCAACATACACAGAGCAGTGCTAATCCTGGTGAGCTTGCCCTGGGGCTGGGCAGGACGTCCTATCGAATGATTATCATGTGATGAAGCCCCAGTGCTCCCCGGCCTGTCCTGGCTTTCCGGCTGCAGTGCTAACAGACTTTTCTTCTGGGGCATCCGGGAGCTGGAAATCGCTCACATGGATCACACACACACTGGTGCCAGCCCAGCAGCTTTACCTAGCTGAAGGCCTCCCTCACTCTGGCTTGATAGCAATCGAGCCCTCCCAGTTGGAGCTTGTTACCTGGGAGCTGTCCAGATCCAATGATGAAAACTGGCTAGGGTGTAGTTGTTACGGTCAATTACCGGCAGCCCATTAAATGAGGGTTGGCAAACCCAGGAGCCCCTGAGCACCATTTCCGAGGCACTTTGGATACATTGTTTTTCCAGCCTCTGTTCTCTTAACCTGCCTTGGCTCCATTCTTTTCTTTCATGTTGAGACTCATGGGAATATGAAGGGAGGTGGAATCCAGGGTTTCTGATTCCCAGTATAGTGACTTCTGGGTGGTGGGATGGGATGGGATGTTCTGTGCTTGGAAGGTGGGCTGAGCTTCTTTCACTTCTCAGGGAGAGGATGTGGACTTTGTTGAGAGCCAGTGAACTGAATCACCAGAGAGGTCAGAGTGTGCCTGGAAACTGAGTGCCTGCAGAGCTCCTCTGAACCCTCTTTTTTTTTTTTTTTTTCCCTCTGAACCTTCTTAACAAAGGGCAAAGAGGAAGTTACCTTCTACAGGAGGGCTGCATCCAGGCCTTTCCAGGAAGTTAGAGGTGCTCAGGTTGGACCACCTAGGAGGTAGCCTATGCTCATTATTTTGGGGTAGGCTTTATTCTGGACCTTCTTTCTGAAGGATTCTAGTGTTTGCATCACCAGAATTTCTCTGGTCTGCTAGGTAGGGCCCATTTCTTCCTAAAGGTTAAGATCTTTCTAATACTTTAGATCAGTGGTTTAAAAAATGTGGTCTTTAGACCAGAAGCATCATCTGGAAGTGAGAAATGCAAATGATCAGGCCCCACCCCAGGCCCCCTGAATCAGAAACTCTGGGGGTGGAGCCTGGCAGTCTGTTATAGCAATGCCTTTGGGGTGATGAGGGGGCATGCTCAACTCTGAGTTTACTTCTTTAGACCCATGCTTCTCCAAGTGTGGCCTGTGGAAAACAGCATCAGCATCTCCTGGGAGATTACTAGAAATGCAGTATCTCCAGCCACTTCTCAGACCTGCTGAATCAGAATCTGCATTTTAACAAGGTCCCCAGGTGATTTGATTGCCTTCTAAAGCTTGAGAAACAGTGGTTCTCAACGTTGGCTGCACGTCAGGCTCACCTAATGCCGAGGCCCCACCCCAGACCAATTAAATCAGAATTTCTTGGGGTGATGCCCAGGTGTTGGTATTTATTAAAAGTTTCCCTAGTGATTCTAATATATAGTCAAGGTTGAGAGCAATTACTTTGGACCACCATAGACTCCAGAATCACAGGGAGTTATGTCTGTTAAAAAACAAAACAACCAGAGGGAAAAGATGGAGGCGATGGCGGTCAGAGGTGCCGGTGGGAGCCGCGTGTCCAGCGGGAGGGACCTGAACTGCATCCCCAAAAGAGCTGACACTCTGGGGGCTGTGGCCAAGCAGGGGTGAGGGCCCAGACCTCTGCAAGCAGAATGCGGGCTCCGAACTCGGGGATGAAGAGAGACAGACTAGTCATCCCCAAGAGGCAGGGGTTTTTGATTTCCTCTGCATGCCTGTCTTCCAGCTGAGTTTCAAGAGGGAGTTCACTCAGGAACCTGCTAACAATCATCCTGGCCCCCAGACATGATCAGACCTACTGCTGTCAGGAAGGGACTCAAAAGTGGAGAAGATCCGCAGGAACTCCGAGGCGGCCATGTTACAGGAGCTGAATTTTGGGGCATATTTGGGTCTTCCAGCTTTCCTGCTACCCCTAAATCAGGAAGATAACACAAACTTGGCCAGGGTTTCAACCAACCACATCCACACTGGCCACCACTCATCCATGTTCTGGATGCAGGTACCCTTGGTGGCTCCAGAGGACCTTAGAGATGATATCATTGAGAATGCACCAAGTACACACACAGAGGAGTATAGTGGAGAGGAGAAGACATGGATGTGGTGGCACAACTTCCGGACCTTGTGTGACTATAGCAAGAGGATTGCAGTGGCTCTTGAAATTGGGGCTGACCTCCCATCTAATCATGTCATTGATCATTGGCTTGGGGAGCCCATCAAAGCAGCCATTCTCCCCACCAGAATTTTCCTGACCAATAAGAAGGGATTTCCTGTTCTTCCTAAGATGCACCAGAGGCTGATCTTCTGGCTCCTCAAGTTGGAAGTGCAGTTCATCATCACAGGCACCAATCACCACTCAGAGAAGGAGTTCTGCTCTTACCTCCAGTACCTGGAATACTTGAGTCAGAACCGCCATCCACCCAATGCCTATGAACTCTTTGCCAAGGGCTATGAAGACTATCTGCAGTCCCCACTCCAGCCACTGATGGACAACCTGGAATCTCAGACATATGAAGTGTTTGAAAAGGACCCCATCAAATACTCTCAGTATCAGCAGGCCATCTATAAATGTCTGTTTGATCGAGTGCCAGATGAAGAGAAGGATACCAATGTGCAGGTGCTAATGGTACTGGGAGCAGGCCAGGGTCCCCTGGTGAACACTTCCCTGTGGGCAGCCAAGCAGGCTGACCGGCGGATAAAGCTGTATGCTGTGGAGAAGAACCCAAATGCTGTGGTGATGCTAGAAAACTGACAGCTTGAAGAATGGGGAAGCCAGGTGACGGTAGTCTCATCGGACATGCAGGAATGGGTGGCTCCAGAGAAAGCAGACATCATCGTCAGTGAGCTTCTAGGCTCCTTGCTGACAACGAACTGTCACCTGAGTGCCTGGATGGAGCCCAACACTTCCTAAAAGATGATGGTGTGGGCGTCCCTGGGGAGTACACCTCCTTTCTGGCTCCCATCTCCTCCTCCAAGCTGTACAATGAGGTCCAAGCCTGTTGGGAAAAGGACCGAGACCCTGAGGCCCAGTTTGAGATGCCTTACATGGTGCGGCTACAACTTCCACCAGCTATCTGCGCCCCAGCCCCGTTTCACCTTCAGCCATCCCGATAGAGATCCTCTGATTGACAACAACCGCTACTGTACCTTGGAGTTTCCCGTGGAGGTGAACACAGTGCTACATGGCTTTGCAGGCTACTTTGAGACTGTGCTTTATCAGGACATCACCCTGAGTATCTGTCCAGAGACTCACTCTCCTGGGATGTTCTCATGGTTTCCCATCCTCTTCCCCATTAAGCAGCCCATTACGGTACGTGAAGGCCAGACCATCTGTGTGCATTTCTGGCGATGCAGCAATTCCAAGAAGGTGTGGTGTGAGTGGGCTGTGACAGCACCAGTCTGTTCTGCTATTCACAACCCCACAGGCCGCTCATACACCATCGACCTCTAGCCCTGCCCACAAGTGTTCAGAGCCTTGGAAGCAGCTTCAAGTTCTGCTCCTGTGGCATAGAAAGTGCAGTACATCTGTGGGCTGTGATTCCCCTTGTCCATCAGAGTGGAGTATTTCAGTCTGCTTTCCTGCCTTACATCAAGGTGGGCAAAGGAGGAGAATTAATTGCAGGGTTCAAGCCATCAATCTGTGAATACTTCAGGCCAGGGTGGGAGGAATTAGTGCTGGATCTGAAGCTACTCCAACAGGCACTTGGCCTCAAGCGCTCCCTGGAATAGCCCTGAGAACACGTGGATTGAACACATTTTCAGCCCTTTCCCTGCCCATCTCTGTTCCTGTTATGATGGTTTTGTGTGGGAGGAAATACAAATAAAGTGAAGTTACAGCCTTTAAAAACAAAACAAAACAAAACAAAACAAAACAACCATCCAACTACACAACAACCAGAACAAACCCGATAATGTAGAGCAGAGCTTCTTAGCAGTATAGAGGGACATATTAGTGCCTCATGGGGTGTGTTGAGTAGATGTGGAATTTATAGCCTGATCCTATCAGGCCTTGGGGGTGACAGGATGGGACCTGGGTTGCCATGAGCAACCGTTTACCCCCGGGGGCTATTACAAATATCATTTTCTTTGTATGCTGTGACAGGAAGAAGGTTAGGAAACATGCTGTAGAGAAGCTGAGTCTATTATTCCTGAGTTAATGTGCTAACTATGCTGATGGGGTCTGGGGAGGGTTGCAGAAGATACTAAAAATCACTGACTCTGGGCCTGAGAGGGCAAGAATGTGCCTTTAGATATTCTATAACATCTTCCATAATTCAAATCCAGACAAATACTTTCTAGACCATCATTGCCACCTGGTATTTATTTAGCATTTTTGCTATTTAGACGTTTCCTAGTTGTTATCCTATTGTTTCCTAAAGTAAGCACAGATTATCTTCCCTTTTTGGAGTTGAGGGTTTGAAGCCCAGAAAGTTGAGACTCCCTTAAGGCCAGTTAATAAGGGACAGTTGAAGGGTGAAGAGGTGTTTCCTTGATGTGCACTGGAAAGGTCTAGAGACCTTTCATGTCATAATGGCAAATGCTACCTCTGGGGTGGGGGTGAGGAGGTAGGGGGTGGGACTCAGCCCCTGAAAGGAGGGACTCAATGTTCCTACTGCTGCCTTCAGTCCTGAGTCTTTGCCTGGAGCCTGGGGTTTCCTGGGAGTACCCCAAGAAAGCTCTAAAAGAGGAACTGTTTAGCTAATTACAAAACCCGACTGTTGTTTGGCTGGTTTGAGTGTGTTAACACATCCCCCTTTTGCATAAATTTTCATCCTGGTGCTGGATGAACATATTGTAATTATGCTAATTGTGCTGGCTGGGCAGCCTGAGGCTGAGAGGGAGGGGGACCCCTCTCCTAATTGTTTCCCTCTCCTGGAGCAGTTGGTGCTCTGCCTGAGTCCCCTGACAAGTAGAGGGAAGGCTGTGGGGCAGGTGGAGCTAGGGAGGAGGTCTGCACAGGGCTTCCTGTCCTGGGGCTGCAGGGGTCCACCTGGTTTTTGGGGAAGGAGGGAGGGGTTAGAGATAGGTGTCAAGGATGGGTTGACTGAGCAAAGGGACCTTCTGCTGGATTCAGTAGAGACTGTATTCAGGACTGGCCCTTGTGAGATTGTGAAAGAGGCAAATTTATCTTTGATGTCCTTCATTTTCTCTTTGGTGGTGGTGGCTCTCCCCACCTCCCTTACCTCATCCCTCCTCCACCCACACCCCCAGCTCCTCTTGCTTTTTCTTTTTGCTTTTCCTAAACCTCCAGGCATCCAGTGTTTTCTGCTGGTTTAGAATTTGTTTGCAGGCAAGTTTATGATATAGACATAATTATAGATATAGATACAGATATAGATATTGACATAGACATAACTATCCTCATACGTAGGAGACTTAATGAACATTTGACTACTAAAGACAACTTGTTAGAAAGCACAGTGCTTAATGGACCTAAGGCCATGAGTGATGGAGATATTTTCAATCAGTGACTTGTCCAGTGTTCTTTATATGACAGGGTTTATATAAACAAAATTGTTGACAATTGGCACCAAGGCAGTTTTAAACAGAATTGATAATGTATACTGGATTTATTATTAAGTTGTTTGCACTCACTTTTTCTAACACCATTTGTCTTTGTGAGCTCATCAGTAAAGGGTACTTCACACAGACTTCACAGGTGAGTATGACTCTGTGTGTTGTGTACATTTGTATCCATCCAGGGAAAGGAACTGAGTCTCTCATCCAAGTTGATGCAGACTGAAAAGGATCACTTAACCAGGGGTGACCTTGAGATGGTTAGCCTCTGGGCACCCATCTGGACTTTTCACAGGATGTGTAATGGCAGTCCAAGCTTATATAAGCATATTTTATAGGGCAGCATGACACTGGTCAACATTCTGGGTTGCACTGAAGTAACAGCTGAGAAAGTAAACCTTGACTCTAGACTGTCACTGGTTGATGTCTGCAGTGGCTTTATTTTCCATTTGCATTTAGGTTTGTACATTTCCATTGGTAGTCTTCTTTCCAGCTGTCAGAAAAACCATGGAAGTTCTTCTCTTCTTTCCTTTTGATCATGTAGGTCTTTATAGCTGACTCCAGGGAAGTGCTAAGCTTTGTATAACTGGCTGATGGGTTTCATTTAGCACCATGATTCTCCTGTGGGACTCTTTGTTTAGTGTTGGTTGTGAAACTCATGATTCAATCCAAAATTTCCTAGCTCAACTGGACTGATTTTTGGCATCATGAACCAAGTGTAGAACGAAGATCGTTTGGTTTGTATTTTCTATTAGTCCAGGGCCAGCTGGGTCTTCAACAGTGTGATTGGTTTCAGAGGAGTAGGGGATATACAAAATAGCAAACACAGTCCTTGCCCACAGGGCAACATATATCCAGTCTCTTATCCTTCAGTTTCTCTCTGTATTTTTTCTTTCCCTTGGACTTTTCCCTCTTTTCTCTTTGTTCTGTTTTTTTTTCCTCTGTCTTATTTTTTTTCCTTCTGTTTGTGTTTCTGTAAGATTCGTCTTTACTCACATTTTCTACAACTAAATATTTCTGCCTTTTTCCTTTTACTTCTATGGCCTTCTCATTGTTTTTTTCTAATCATCTGATTAGAGATTTTCAAAGCAGGAAAAGAAACAGACAACAAAAACATCTCTTAAAGCCTGATTCCTGAACAGTCACTGATGGGTTAAGCAGACCTTCCCTCTCCTCATATTGTATAACCTTGCTCAGGTATTATAACTCAAATGGTCCATTATCTGAAAGATCTTCCTAACAGTGGGCGTTTTGACCTACTAAACAATATGAGCTTCCCCCATAACTGTTCACAACAGGCTAAATGCAGGGCAGAATTTCAATCCTAAATCAGAATTACTCTGGATTTCTGGCACTTTAAACCAGATTGCTAATACCCAGTGATTTTATTGGAGTACCTCTTGTGGGTGTGGACTTTTTTTTTTCTTTTCATTTTAAATGCTAGCTAAAAGGGAAAAATGACAAGCTCATTCCTCTGAAAGAGAATTTTGGCAGGCAGATAGTATGATTCTGGAACAGACGGTTTAAATATTATTTACGTGTTATTTAAAGTTGCAACATGGGCTTATGCATATTCCTGCAACATTAAATAACTGTTTAACTTGAAATTCTTATCAAGATTAGATCAGTTTATTTGGAAAAAGAGAAAACCTAGGGTGAATTGCTATCCCTAGGAAAATAGAAGCCCCACTAGGATCGAAGTAGTTGATGAGAAAAGGAGAACCAGGACATGTTCTCCTTTAGGGCAGACAGCCTGTTACTGGGGCTAGAAGACCACTGTCCTCCAAAATGTGGTTATTGACCTGTTCAAAGGATTGCTTTCATTTGCTGCTTCAGATCTAATTGTTGACTCTAGTGGGGACCACATATGTTTACCATGTCCAATAACCAACAGCATTCTCAACTTTGAGGGTGGAACAGGGAAGTAATTAAATGGAAAATCAACAATAATACAAAACATCATATAAAAAAGGCAAGTCTTATTCTATTTCTAATCATCATTTTGAGAAAAACTGAATGAGTGTATTTCCCTGAGAAAACAAGAGGAAGAATCCTTACTATGTTGAATCACTTCTTGCCACGTTTTAGGCAATAATAAATTTGGATACCTAATGTGAAACTCATATGGGAAAGAAAAGATGGCTCAAAGATGTATAAGTCAGGATAGGTTATGATGTGGTAACAAACAATCCCCAAATCTCAGTAGCTTAGCATATAAAGGCTTATTTCTTCCTCCTGAAAATTCCACTAGAACAACTTTTGGCTTTCCATGAAGCTCCTTTCCAGGAGATCTAGGTTGCTTACATCTGTTGCTGTGCCATCTGGAACACATGCCTTCATGTGTTTAGTAACTTTGGTTACTAAAACATGGGAAGAGCTTGGCTGACCGGCTTTTAAATGCTTCATTCCGAAAGTGACATACATCATTTCTGCTTGCAACTTGTCGGCCAACTTGTTGACTAATTTGTTCACTACCAATATTTGTGTGGTAGCAGTGTTTTAGAGAAGCTTGCAGAGGGCTAGATTACTGAGAAGGTCTAGGATCAAGGCCCTCTCAAAGGCAGGAGAGCTGGAGTCAGCTCTACGCTTGCTTGGACTGCAGGGTTGAAGTAGACAGAATTGTGGGAGACCCTGAGAGGCCAGAGGCAGAGGGTCTGGTTGCCCTACTAGGGGACCATACCATATAGGGAGGCAGATGATCTGCAGGGGTCTGATGCTTGCCATTTCAAGAGGGCCCTTTCTGAGGCTGGCTAAAGCTTTGTAGACACTGACCATTTCTGTGTGTAGTCCTCTCAGATGCCGAACTCTCCTAAGGTAGGGACAATAACTTACTGGTTGTTGTGATAGCAGCAGTGTGTCCCATGGTGACTTACCTAAAGAATACTAACTGGCTTTTAGTGGAATAAACCAGGCAGCCTGAGTGGGTCAATATTGTTGCTTCTGTGGTATAAATTAGGGCTTCTCAAACTTTGTTATGCTTACAAATGACCTAGAGATCTGGTAAAAAAAAAAAAAAATGCAGATTCTGGTTCAGTAAATATGGGGTGAGGCCTGAGATTCTGCATATTGAACCAAGATTTCATATTTCACATAAAGGTATTAACTGAGGATTCCAATTGGGTGTGTTAATCCCCTAAGGCTCAGTTATGTGAATACAATTGAAGGGGTTTTTGGGAAGCTTCCTTTGTGAGAGGGAATAATCTCAATCTAGTTATTCCTATTGTCCAGGCCACTGATGGGAATCACACATAGGCCTTCAGAGACAAAGAGGTCTCATTGGGCTGAGCTATTTGTTTTTTTTTTAATGACTCTTGTTTTTTATTTTTTATTTATTTATTTATTTTTATTTATTTATTTGAGAGAGAGAATGAGAGATAGCACGAGAGGGAAGAGGGTCAGAGGGAGAAGCAGACTCCCCGCCGAGCGGGGAGCCCGATGTGGGACTCGATCCCAGGACTCCAGGATCATGACCCGAGCCGAAGGCAGACACCCAACCAACTGAGCCACCCAGGCGCCTGGGCTGAGCTATTTGTGAATATATGAATTCTCAATACACCTGGTTTTGTTTTCTCCTCTTAAGGAATCTGACAGGCAGTTAATAGCTCATGAAAAAGCCGTATCCAAACTGTACTTTGAAGGAATCAGAAAGTACTGCTTTTGAATGATTTCCTTCCTATTGCTACTTCCAAATCCAGTCTAACAAGAGACTTAGACCCTGAGTGGCTCCTCTAGCATTCAGATGTGTCTGAGAAAACACAAGAGGCAATCAAATCACCCTAACACTGGCCACTTCAGAGCGTTCACTTGAGATGACAGTTTCAGCTTCAAAAGAGGTATGCAAACTGGAATAATGAAATGTTCCATTTTATTAAGTTCCTGGCCAGAGGGAGGGATTGTACTAGAAGGAAGAAAAGGTGGGGAGTTTTTAGCTTGACTTCTGTGACGCTGATAAGCAGCAATTTTTGCAGAGGGGGGAAAAAGTAATCCACTGCAATAAAACCATTTTCATAATACCATGGGAATGAGTTATTGCCGCGAGTAAGGCATGGCTCCTAATGGCTGCCCGGGCTTCCATCTCCATCTTTCATGGGCCAGTCCGACATTTTTATAGTGCTAACACAAGAGAGAGCATTTATGTTGCTTCCATTCTCCATCTGTCAACGTTAGGGTGGAGTGCCACTACCTGAGGTTCACTTTTGATCTGATTTCTGTGTCAGCTCAGCACGGGACTGCTGGATATGCTATGGGAGCCGGGTGGCTCTGGAGGCCCGTTGCACACGTTTTCAGACCACTGATGGTTAGAAGGACTGAGAGTAAATTGTTTTTGCATGAATCAGAGCAAAGTGCCATTTCCTCTCCTTTATGTTTCATCAGAAACTTGGCCACACTGCATTGGCCTTGCTTTCCCTGGGCCTTCCAGAACTTTGTCCAAGTTCCTTTTCCAGAAAGTGGGATTCTCTGTCTCTCACTGGACCTGGTATATGCCTGGCCCTGAAACAGCAACCCAGAGAGCTGTTAAATGCACGAATGAGAAGAAAATACTTATATGTGTGTATTGCTACATTTCTGCCCCTACTAGTAGTGTCTATGTGACTTGCAGTAGGACATGCTTACTTTTCCTATCACTTCACTTCAGCCCCCCAAAAATCTTTGGGATTGCTTACCATTATTTCTGGGATCCATGAACCCAGAAGTGACTTCTCCTTCCCATTAATATCTTGACAGTTAACTACTAGCTTGCACTAACCTGTATTCTTAGTTATTTAAGCTTTGAGATCAGAGAATGTGTTTTCTTTACATTTTCCTGTGGTAAGATTCCTGGCACCATTCATAGCAGTTACTCATTGTATGTTTGATTGATTGATGGATTGACACAATATCTGCTTGGATCTGCTTATACTTTAAAAGGCAGGGTGTTCTGAGGGTGAGACAGGATAGATACCTGCTAATGCCTGCTCTGAAGTCTTTGCAGAAAGTACCATCTGAGGCAGCTGCAAAAACTATCCACAGGCCAGTACAGAGTTCTAACACGAGAGAAATGAGTCTGGGTACACATGCAGATATGGATTGAAGCCTGATTGCAGAGCGTAGCCATGTCTCTGACAGAGCCTGAGTGCCTTTTGGAGCTTCTTGATCCTAAAGATCTCATTCAGCTTTAGTTTAGGATGGTAATAACTTAAACTCCAACACTGGGATGGCCATTGATCAATGAAATGAGCTGGCAGTTTCCAGACAGATTCGTGAAATGAAATACCTCAAATTGACCAGTCTGAGAACATTTTTCACAGCCTATCCATCCCTCCTGAGCTATTCAGAGAGCAAAGTAAAAGAAATTAGAACTTTGAAATTGCTGCTTGTCCAGTGGCAACCTCTCTGGGACACTGAACGAGTTGCAATTTATCTAGTTTTCCCACTTAGAGAATTGGCAACAGCAGCTGTACTGACCACACTTAATGAGTATAGATGCATTAGATACTGTACTAAGTCTCTTGATCTCAGTTAATTTTCACAACAAACAGGTAAGGTAGCAGTGGTTATCCTTATTTTATAGACAAGGTAACCAAAAACTCAGAAAAGGAAGTAAGTCACCCAAAGTTACACAGCTAGGAAGTAGCTGAAAGACTTGAACCTTAGGTCTACTTGGTCCAAAGACATGCTCTTAAATGTTACATAAACTGCCTTTTCCCTTTTACAGCATCTCTTCTAAAAGATAAATGCTCCTTTTCGTTTTTTTTTTTTTTAAGATTTTATTTATTTATTTGACAGAGAGAAAGAGAGAGAGAGAGAGATCACAAGCGGGGGTAGGGGGGCAGAGGGAGAGGGAGAAGCAGGCTTCCCACTGAGCAGGGAGCCCGAAACGGGGCTCAATCCCAGGACCCTGGGATCATGACCTGAGCCAAGGGCAGACGCTTAACCGACTGAGCCACCCAGGTGCCCCGAAATGCTCCTTTTCAAAGTGGAATTGGAAGACAGTGGGTTGGGTCCCATTTTTTTTAAGAGGTGTGTCCTTGTGATTTGGGAGGTTAAGAAATATAAAAAATAATTTTCTGCTATTTCTCAACTTGGTAGCAATTTCAACTGAACTAACAGTTGGAACTGTTTTGTGGGAGAACTCCATTCCCCTTTGAGGACTGTTGCAGCAATGCACTGGTAGGATTTAAGTTCCTTCTAGGAGTTGGGCTGCCAAGGCCCAGATGGCCAGGAGCAGGGCACCAAACCAGGAAGGTCTGAAAGAGAAATAATGAGTGGGAGGAGAGGGAGACGAGTGTGATTCAATGTGTTTCAGTCACTTGAAGAACATCCAGGGGTGATTGTTGAGCTAGAGGATCAAAGAACATGACTAAAGCTTTGAAGTGAAGTGAGGATATGGCTAAATAAATATGAGGCCAGTTACATATGTAAGAATAAGTGAGGTCATTAAAGGACACAGTGTAGAGAGGGAAGGAGGAAATCAAGGTAAGAAGCTAGGGAGGAAGAGGAATGCCTAAGGAAAAGTGCAAGTGTTCAAAGCTAGGAGAGGAGAATTATGCAGGGGAATTGTTAAATTATTAGATGGTTAAAAGCACTGTCTACCACAGCTGAACCTGTGTGCCTACTCATGTGACCTTGGACACCCTCCTAGGTGTATGGTCCACAGGAACGGGTATGTATGGGCACATACCCATACATATGCAAGAATATTCATGACAGTTTTGTTTATAATAACCACAAGTATATCAACAGTAGAATAGAAAATAAATTTTAGCATATTCCCACAATTATAATTGTGCATAGCAATAAAAAATGAACTACTATACATACAACAACAAGGATTAACCTCATAGACATAATGTTGAATGAAAGATTTTTTTTTTTAAAGATTTTTAAAAAAGAAGTATTTGTAGAGATAGTAAAAATGGTAGAGGATTAGCTTTATATACTCCCTGGAAGAGACATTAGGGATTCTGATCCTCCCTTATAGAGGATTTATAGCAAGTCTACCCTTCGCTGGGAGACATTTTCTTTTGAGCCCTAATAGAGTACAGAATTGGATTTTTTCACTTAATTTGCACTTCCTCTTGCCCCCCAAACCCATTGGAGTGAACACAAGTGTAAATGCTGTGGAAATTTTGGACAGGTCCCTGGCTTTTTGGATTTGACTTTTACGACTAGTACCTACTCACTGAGGGCTAGGCAGCCTCTTGACCACATGTTGGGATTTTGTGCTTGGTCTTTTTTGGTTTGAGTTTCACATTTAGTCCAAATCAGTCATTCTTTTTGGAAGACTCTAAATGAAATACAGAAATAACAGTTTCCCCATTAAGGGTTTGTTGTTGTTGTTTCTGAATGTGAATTTCTTGAATATGTTTGCCTTATATGCCCCAAAGAGTAATGAGTACTAATTTAGGAATCCTTTTTGATGTGGTTTGGCTGTTGTAAGTCATGTCTTTTAGAAATTAGCACAAGCTTCTTTCTCTTTTTCTCTTTCTCTCTCTCAACATGAGACATCAGTGCTGCAGTCTTTTTCCTTTTGCTTCTAATAAGGCAAAGACTCCACAGGGTTAATTAATGCCAACTCTTCTGTGACAAAGATTGAGCCAGCTGAGAACATTAATTAATTACTCAGGGTGAACAAACCAGCTGTTGAGGAGGGAAAAAAGAGAATAAGCATCCTTTAGCAGGAGAGTGAAGCAGGGAAGGATCAGGGAATCTGTGAGGCAGAAGAAAGATTTCTAACAACTTGAGAGAGTAGCTGGAGGCTGGGATGGAGCAACTATGCAGGATGGAGTTAGAAATAAGAGGCTAAAAGTGAAGGTCTGAGGGATGGCAATAGCAAAGTGTATGAAAGAGTTGAAGAAGAGGCGAGAACCCCAGTTGAGTAGAGATGAAAGTTCGGTCAGTATCCACCTGCCATCAAGACTTTGAAATGAAAAGCATAATTTCCCTCCACAAGTGGAAGCAACTGAGTATTTCCAATTATCCATGCATTTTGTGGAGGGGTGGGAGTGGGTAAAACATTAGAGAGATTGAATTGCTTATTCTTTAATCATTCATTTTAATTCAATGGAATTAATTCAGTGGAAACATAGTCTTTAATAAATGATTATTCTACTTTTTATTGTGGAGATTTGAAAACATACAAAAGTTCAGGGAATATTATCCCCAAGGTGCCCATTACTCATTACCTAGTGCTAATAATTACCAATACTTTGTCATTCTTGATACATATTCATTTTTGCCAGATGAGTTCAGGGGAATTTTAATTGTTTTTTTGTATTAAAGAAGAGCCTGTGTCTACTTCTTAAACTCATTTGGTCTTTTAAATCAAAATAGCCACCAAATATCCAACCTAGATATATTTGGGGACTATTTTTCTATTTTTTATAAGTTGGCAGAATTAAGGGAGCAGGCAATAAGATCTGGTCGGGTTCACACTTATTGGCTCCGTTACGAATGAACCCTCAGTACCAGATGGTGGCCAGGTAGGATGGTTAAGGATCCGGGCAGATTTTGGTGCCTCAAGTCCTTGACCCATGGGATCCTTGGAGGCATCTTGGAGCTCAGGTATCTTGGAGCATCTTGGAGCTCAGGCATCTGGAGCTCAGGATCTCTCTACCTGTCTTTTATACAAAATACCTGCAGAAAATGTTTTGCTTGACTTACTCACCATGAGAATGGATGGCTGGGTATATTTCATGTCTGTTTGTTAGGGGGGGACTTCATTTTAAATGTAAATAAGAAACTGGGTGAAATATATAAATCAGTAATTGAAGAATGCAGGTGTCAGGCAATGCGTTAGGGAATTATTTCTTCAGGATGCAGGGCCTGGACCCTCAAAATCACTTGGTGTAGGCTGCCACCTATTTCTATACACAAAGTGGCCTCAGCATGTTGGTGATGTCCCTGAACCAGGTTGACCACTTCATGTTCAAAGCTCCCTGGGCCCAGTTCCCTCCTCTGAAGGCTGGTTAGGCTTGTGCTTGTGCCTTCAGGAGCCTGTCCATAGGCAAGGTCAAGAGCTTGTGGCTGTGGCACTTGCTGGGGTTTGAGAAGAGAATGTGCAGCTGTTCATTTTATTTTTACCTCTTCTTGTTCTTGCCTTTGCAAGGGTTGTCCTCCCTCTACTGCTTTCTGAAATTATTATTAATGGAATCCTCTTCACTTTTTCTGAACCCTTGATTTTTCCTTTTAGTTCCTGATTATTTTAATTCTGCTAGGCTCTTTTTCATGTCCTTTGCCTGCTGGTCCTTGATTTACACTCCTGCCTTTTTCCTGCTCATGTCCTTCTTTTCTATTCCTATCATATTCTCTCTCTTCCTTGAGCTTGCACAGACTGGAGCAAATGAAAATATACTTTTCAAATTTTACTGGCCCAATTATTCTATTTTAAATGAAGCCATGACAGCAATCACACTGATCTCTAAAACTCAGGCAATCTGAGGACAGAATAAAAATACTGGCTCTTCTTTTGCCTTCCCAGCCACTTGCTTTGATATGATTTTATCTCAAAGAATATTATGGATTTAAACATGTTGTAGGTCACATTAAATTTTTTCCCAATGAGAAAAAGGTAAATTACTAGTATTTTTGAATACATTAATACATCTTTTGAGCATCTTCTGGGTGCATAGAATTATGCTGATTAGCTACACCTTTGACTGGTATGTTTTCCAAAAGGCTGGTGTCCTCTAATTCATCTATAAAATAAGAAAAAGAAGAATGAAAGTATTATGTAAGTATTAAGCCATGAACTTGGCATATGGTTTGTCTCTAATAGTTTGGCTTGGTTCTCTCTATGAAAATGACTGTTTTCATAGTCATCATTGCTAGAAGATCCATTCTTGAATCTATCTATCTCTTTTTCTTCCCTCCCTCTCCCCCCTTCCTTCCTTCCTTCTTTCTATACATCTATCCATTCACCTATTCAATCACCATGTACTCACACACCCACCCACCCACCTGGTGCTTACTCTTTGTAAGGCACTGTACAAATATTGGTCATACAAAGAGCAGTATAGTCCTCACCCTCAAAGCACTCACAGTTTGGTAGGAGAGAACTTATAATAATAATAGAAGCTAATATTTATAGAGCTCTAACTATATGCCAGGTATTGCAATAAGTGTTTAAAATACATTCTCTCATTTAATCCTCAGAGAAATTCCTGAAGTACCATTTTACAGATGAGAAAAGTATTGCTGGGCTAGAATTATTGGACATTAAGGCTAGTTTGACTTTAGAAGCCCATAAACCTTAAATCTAGTGTGGTCAGCCTCATAAAACCCCAAGTGGTAATGTGTCTAATTTCTACAAACTTCATTTTTCTTCCATTGCTAAGATACGGGGGAGGCTGTGGGACCACCATTGGATGTCCAGTCACTGCTAGCCTTTCCTGTGGGGACGTCTGCAATGAAGGATTAGGTGGGGAACTCTGCTACTCATAGTCATACATTGGATGAGCTCAAGAATGGAAGGAAACCTGGCTCCTTGAACCCAGGTTTGGGAAGAAGGTTCTCCTCTGTTGATCTCTCATTGTGTTGATCTCTGCTATATTTTAATAATATGAACATATTTTACACTCCAGCTTGAAGATTCTTGATTTATTATCTCTGAGTGGCAGTGATGATAGTTGGGAAAGCATAGAGAAGTTAACTAACTTGACGAATGTTACAGGGCTAGGAAGTACCAGAGTGATACTTGAGCTCAGTATCAAGATACCTGTCTCTTGCTCTTAATTTGTTCCACTTACTTGGTGCTTATTGGATATGTACTTGTAGTACAAAGAGCAAATGTTTGGAGCCAAACCAATCTGGGCATGAACGTGCCCTCTGGTACTTGCTAATGTCATCATCTCAGACACATTAAGCTTCCATAGCTTCACTCTGTACTCATTTGCAGAAGTGGGATAGTGGTACTTCAGTAGACAGGCTGCTGTGAGGATTAACTGTGATGATGAATATAGAGTACCAGTGTGGTACCTGGCACACAGTAAACCCTCCATAAATGTCTGTCCTCTAATTCAGGTCTCCTGCCTTTTGGATTTTGCTTCCCCAAGGACATATCCCTGCTTCCTGTGGGAACTCAGGCACTATGTGATGAATGAATAGGGCTTTGGGGAGCCTTGTAAGACCAGCTATTGTCAGCTCTTAGATCACCAAGTAGCTCTCCACTGTCTCCTTAATTTTAGGAGTTACATAGATATTGTGGAATACTGACACCCCCACCCCAGCTCATCAAAGCCTTCAACCAAAGATTCTCTGGTCCTAATCTTCAGCGGGGTGGAACCTGATAATTCCTAATCTCTTCCCCATGATTCATATGACCCACCAGTTTGGGAAGCTACTAACCTCAGAGCATTCCATTATCTGCAATACCCAGTGTCCTATATACAGTTGCCAGATAAAATACAGATGACTAGTGAAATATGAATTTCAAATAAACAACTAATACGATTTTAGCATAAGTATGTCTTATATATCACACAGAACATACTTATGCTAAAATTTTTTCATTATTTATCTGAAATAAAAATTTAACTGAGTGTGATGTATTTTTATTTGCTAGATCTGGCAACCTTGGTGGCAAGCATGTGAGGAAAAGAGGCCAACACGTTCATGTACTTTCTGTTGTCCTCTGTGATGCACAGAGTGCGCTTCTGGTCCATTTTCTTCTCAATAAAAAACAAGGGCTGTTAACTGGGGTTGGCTGAGTCTCCTGAGATTTAATTTCTCCCACCCACCACAGACATTATTTTGTATAACCCATAAATGAAGGTAGATTTAGGTGTTGTGGTGGAAAAGATTTTTCTTTGAGAATTTCTGGCCCTTGAGGTTCCATGTGGTCACCCTTTTGTCATCATACTGGGGATAGCTTGAGGCAAAATAGTCTGCTCACAACTCCTCCCCACTACCCACCACTGGCCCATTTCCCTAAGTGTCACTGTGAATCCTCAACCCTCTCCCCTTGCTTTTTATGATCTGCAAAATGGTGAAAAGATGAAAAAATGCTCTGAGCTTAATCGAAAGTCTATCTAATAATAACGAGTCCTGCAGCGGGCTTGTAAAGAACGCAGATCAGACCCACTTAACCATAATGGTCCTACAAAGTAATGAAGACTCAAGTGGTCCTTATTAGGTATCAAGCTGTGAATGAGAACTCATCTAACATTCTGATTGCTGAAGGAAATCAGTAACTGATGTGACAGAATGGCCATTGTTATTATTATTATTACTTTTTTTGGGGGGGGCATAGCTGCTAGAAGCCTGCCCCCAGCCTCCTTGGGGTATACCGGGTGTGCAGGGTGAATGTTGCCCTTCCATTAAATCTTCAAATGGGGACTCTAATAAATTTTGCATTGAAATAAGTAATGACCACATTTAACGACCAGTTTGTGTGAGTGTTAACAGCTTGTGAGCCAACAAACTGGTCATTAACAGGTGCTAACTTCTGCTTTCTGGTTTAAACAATCCATTCTCATTTTTCTCCTGTTTGTGTTAGGGACTTATGCAAATTCAGGCTGGTTTTTGATTTTCCTTGAGATAGGCAGCTCTTATTAATCAGTTAGATACCTCTCTGCTCATAGCTCCTCTTTCTCAGGATTGTTTCTTTTGTAGTCCATAGAGGAATGCATTTAAAAAAAAAATCTTATTTTTTCTTCTGAAGGAATGAATACATCCTGGTGTAGTTTGGTTCCAGAATGAATTAGGTGAAAATCCTGGAGAAAAATCCACTCTTGAAATATGAAGTCTCCTTCTTTGAAGAAGGAATGCAAATAGGTTGAAAATATCACAGGATTTGAGGCAGCATTGTTTGCTGAGGGGACATGACAAAGGTTATCATCTTTGTGCTAAAAATGAACAGACATTTCTATTTGAAGAGATGTGATTGACCCTTCCTTAATCCAGTATGTGTCTGTAATGGGGGTGGACCCTCCCAAGAAACCCCCTTCTCACAGTCTCCCTTGCTTTGGTCTCCTTGCTTTTGGCAGATTGTTAGCCAGTACAAAGGGCATTACTTTCCTCTCTGTGTCCCCTTGGGGGAATGGGGTTGGGAGAGAGTTTGGGTTGCATTAGCTTCCATAGACAGAAAAGAAGTCAGAAAACAAGAAGTCCAAGTTCTGTCCAGTGGGAACCACCTTTCCATCTGTGTGTATGGAGGCTGCACTGGATTATACACTGTTCTTTCTAATGCAGTGCTTCTGAAACTATTTATGGCAAAGGGCTATTAAAAAAAATCCAGTCCATTGCAAATTGATAATTTTTAAAGTATAAAATATAGATTTTTAAAGTATAATTGGGTGTCCTGGCAATGTCAAATTACCGTACATGTTTCTAACTAGTTTCTCTCACTTTCTGTATTTATCCTATCTTGGTAACAGAGAGTGTGCAACCAAGGTCAGTCATGGACAACATTTTGAGTAGCACTGCTCTCCTGAGCTTGAGTCTTTACTTTTTTATAGGTAAGAGGGTTGGTGGGAGAAAACTGTGCTTCAGCCACAACTTGTGATGATTATTTCCTTGGGATGACTTTATGGGGGAAGGGTGGGCCATGACTGGATAGGTTTCTCAACTACCCCCTTTTTTTAGCACAATCTTCTATGATATTTGATCAACATGGAGGAAGCAGCTTAGTTAAACTAATTTTCCCTTCTGGGTATTCTCTAGACCAGAGTGGCCAGACCATTTGTCTTGACTATTCTAAGCCTAGGTGCAGAGAGGAAGGCACTCTGGTCCAGCAGTAGGGCTGGCATTTGGGAAAGAAAGGTAAAAGTGGGCTGAGTCTTCTCACACATGGAAGTGATTCATAAAATGGGGCCTTTATAAGGTTTTGTGTTCTTTATAAGTGTTAGAATTTTATAACTTAGTATTATAAAACTTGTAAAGATGATGGCAAAAATCTGTAAAATGGCATTTAGAGTCACATTTAAATTTTGTTGTCAGATGCTATGAAATTTAATTGTATTAGTAAGCTACAAGGTACCATTTACTTTGTTGTTTATAGTTGTTTTCAGTTCGTCACAGAATCTGAAATAAAAATGCACTGTTTAAAATTATGAGTGGTGTTCGATACTTTAATATATTTCCTTTATTGTTCAAACCATATTGAAAAGCAGAACTATCAAAAGTGAACATGTATTTTATGAAGACTTGGTATTGCTTAATGGTTGGCAATAATCATATGAATATCAACTTTATATCAAAGAGTTTGTTGAATTTGAACTAAAAAATCCATGTGTTCTAATTCTAGCACCATAACTCTTAGAGTTCCTTCATCTCCTTGCTTGTTTTCTTCTTATTAATATATTGGAGGCCCCAAGAGTTCAGTTTATCTCTTCAGTTAACATTTGTGGAGCACTTATTATAGTGAGGCAAGGTGCTGGACACTGAGAAATCAAAAAGAAATAAGACATGGCCCTGCCACTCCTGGCACTTGCAGTGAAGCAGGGAAGATGAGACCTGTGGGCCACACAGGTAGTCTGACATCCAAGAGAGGCACAGCCACAGCGAGCTACGGTCGGGAGGCAGATGAGGAGATACTCACTTCTGGACAGTGGCCTGCAGTGAAGGTAGAGGCTAGGAGAAGGAAGGGATGATATTGTAGGCAGAGATTGGCAACATTTTCTTTAAAGAGCCAGATAGTAAAGATTTTAGGCTATACATACCAGATGGTTTTGGTTGTAACTATTCGACTCTGTGGTTGTGATATGGCTGTGTTCCAGTAAAATTTTTATTTACCAAAGCAGGTGGTAGGCCAGATTTAGCTTATGATAGGGCAAAAGGTATTCCTAGGGAAAAAAAGGAAGGAAGGACCTGGAAATAAATGTGGATCTGTTCTAAAGAAATTTGGATGCTTAAGCTGAGTAATCTGAACTTTCACTTGAAGGTAATAGGAAAAAAAAAAATCACTGAATTGGTCAGGCCAGGCTACGTGGCAGTAAAAACAAAACAAAACAAAGCAAAACAAAAAGAAACTACTCCCAGAGCCTTTTCATGCAATGGTTTACTTCTAGCACATACAAAATTTTATGTGGTTGAGGCTGTTTTCCCAGATGATAGCCAGTCATCCTCTATATGGTAATGCAGTGACTCAGACGCTTCCATTTTGTGGCTCTGCCATTTCAACTGTTGGCTTCCTGGGTCACCACAGCAGGAAAATAGGGCTTAGAAAACTCATACTTGTTTCTCAGTGCCTTGGTCCAGAGGTGATACCCTCTCTTTCATTCACAGTCCAATGGCCTGGTTCTTTAACTGCAAGAGGGATGGAGAAGAAAATCAGAACAGGTAAGCACTAGAAGTCTCTACCACGTTGTTTGTAGGCCAAATGAAGCCAGTGCTGATCTGGGAGGAGGGTGGCAGAGAAGTAATGTGATCATAGTGTTACCTTTGGAAGATTAATCTAGAGGATAGCCTGGAGTAGGGAGAGGCAGGGAAACCAATTAAGAAGTTACTGTAGAAGTCAATAACGGACTGAACTAAGGTGGTGGCAGAGGAAATGGGAAGGAAATGAGAGATGTGAGGGAATTAAGGTCTGCTTGGGCATGAGGACTAAGAAATGACTGAGTGAAAGGTGTTTCCTTGGATTATAGCTCAGGAATGTGCTCAGGGAAGTCAGAAAGAAGGGATAAGTCATAGAAGAAGATATGGAATTCAATTTTAGGGGACATGTAGAAGCTTCTGACAGAGCTGGAAGTTGAAATTGAGAGACTTTAAATGTGGTAATTGATGCTGTAGGGGTAGAGAGATCACTAAATGACAGAAAGAACTAAATATGGGGGAGCTAGGAGGGGAATGGAGGCAAAGCAGGAAGACAAGGAGTTAACAGAAGAATAATGAGGCAGGGATGCTCTCCTCTTATAAAACCAAGTTGAGAAAGTTTCAAAAGGGAGCATGTTCAACATTGTCAAAAGCTGCAGAAGGATGAAAAGGCATGTTGTAATAGCTAGTGCTGATGAACTGCTAGTTTCCCTTGAGTCTCCTTTAGTGTTTCTTGGTGACCCTTGCTCAGCTTCAATATGCTTTTGGCTCCGCCTCCTTATACCTGCAACTCTCTTGTGAAAGCCACCTTCAGGCTACTGGAGCGACTTTGCTGGCTGGAATTTACCTTCCCCTACCTCTCATCCTGAGCCTTTAGCCATGGCTGCCAGTTGGGGAGTATGAAAGCCCAGTTTCCTTGCCTTAGGTCAGGACAACTCTAAGGTATAATTTAGACTCTAGAGCTCCCCTGTGGGGCTTTGCTTGGTGTCTTCTCCTCACTGTCCCTCTTCCCCCCCTCCCTTACTTTTTCTCCCAGGAGCACTGCCTTCACTGCCTTAATAGATCACTTGCATGTGAATTCTCGTTGCAGGGTCTGTTTCTAGAACTAATTCTAGAATTGGATTTAGGATAGTTTGGTCTTGGGAGAGCAGTCCTGATGTGATGAAGCAACCGCTGAGGCAAGAGTGCTGAGAAGCACATGTCAGGATTTAATTGGTTGAGGAGTGACAGGATGATAACAAAACCGATAGGGGACACCCGTAGAGAATATTCAGTGAAGTCTGATGGTGAAAAGCTCAAGAGAATGACAGGGTAATAGGGTCAAATAAGGTTTCTTTTTGATTTTTAGACTAGTAGAAATCTGAGCATATGGATAGTCAGAGGGGATGACATAAGTGATGGAGAGAAGCTGAAAATACTAGAGCAAATGAGATGGGAGGAAGGTAGAAGTAACTATTGAAGAGGTGGTAGAGAAAGTCTCCAGAATGTAGGTAGGGAGATGGGTGTTAAAAGGGGCAACATAGTGGTCCTTTAACTCAGATATGGAAGCAGAAGCAAGTCAACTTGAGGTAGAGAGTAACAAATGCATAGTGAGGAGCCAGGCGGGAGGACTTAGAGATGATGCAATGTAACGCCTTCATTTTGCAGACTATAAAAAGGTACAGAGAACTCAACTCACTCAGTAGGCAAAGAGTGGAGATGAGACCTGAGCAGGTCTCCTCATGACCTTTGTACTTTTGTTGCTGTCCTAAGCAGCCAGGACTTGCAAGAGAAAGCCACCTAAGAGTGAGGACTTTGGACAGCGGAGGGGATGCTGACAAACACCTTCCTTCCTGGTGGTCCCTGTGCGAATGACAGAACAAAGACAAGTGAGAGCCTTAGTCTCTCTTAGACCAGGTCCTCCTGACTGACACAGGACACACTCAACATGGCAGCCTCAACAAAATGAGTTGTTGCATAGGGAAATAATTTTTTCATCTGCACAGTCCAAACTGTGGATTTGGGAGAAGATAGAAACTCTGGGAAAGAGGAACTGGGTCAGCTTCCCAGGACAGTTTTCAAGTTGATTTCCATGTGTGTGATTGTTTTAATACTTTTAATATTGGCATAAACACCACTTAAAGAAGTTTGTCAACAAAGAGAAGCCTAGTAAGCTTACTGACTCTGGAAGGGTTGGAGGTCAAAACAGCAAAGAGGTGGAAGGAGTCTTTTTTTTTTTTTTTTTTTTTTTGGTAAGGGTCTGGAATTTAACTTAAGTCATTAGCTATTGGGCATTAAAGGGGGCCTTTATTTTTGCAAGAGGATTTATGGTCTTTTATATGTTTTTTTTTCCTTCACTATTAGACATCCAAGGAAGAAAGAACACAAGGGTCAGAGACTCCCTCTGTCCAGCAATAGGCCACATCTGCCTAGGTTTCCAAGCTCAAGGTGTTCCCTGGAATAGAGTAAGGGGAGAAGGGCATGCTTTCACTCACCTGTGAGTGAGTTTGCCTTACTTCTCATCTAAGAGTCAGCCTTCCTACCCTCATTCTCATCCCATTCAGCTTGACCCCACCCTGTCCACCCTTGCCATTCACTGACTCTCTTGCTCATATTTTCATGATTTCCAGAGGGATCTGTCAGGCACTCTGCTTGGTTTGTGAGAAATACAAAGGAGGATAAACTATAGTGGTGTCCCCAAAGTGTTTACCTGGTAGGTGGGGAGCCTTTTTATATACCCACAGAGTTAAATAATTGCTTTAATTAAATCAATTCAAGACAGTTTTGAGAGTTATCAGTGGATTGTTAGGCACTCAGAGTTTAAGGATTCAGGGCAAGAGATCCCTGGACTAGAGTGGGTGTTCTGTGAAGATTTCTTAGTGGAAGTGGGAGGACAACCAGGCCTGGACATTTGGGAAGACTTTAGATGTAGAAAGTGAGAAGAGACTAGGTGGGGGGCTGTTTCTCTTCATGCACGCCGTGTGTATGCATAATCTGTGATGGATGTTTAAACAGATTTGGTGCATAAAGGAGACATTGATCTGTTTTTGTTTCCAAGGCAAATGAACTTGTGTGGACAGCACGGGGGCTCATTAAATGCTTGGTGAATTGGAAGGCAGTTTCTGTGAGCTTGGAATGCTAAGCCTTGCAACACTGAAAGATCACTCCATCAATATTTAGTGAGGTACTCTGAGTTGCAAGGACTCCACTAAGGAGATGCTATAGGAGATACAGCATGAAAGAAGATGTTGTCCCTGCCCTTGAGAACCATATAGTCAATGATGAACTCATTGGCTACATGCCTATGAGCAGAAATTTAACAGTTCAAGACTCTTAAAGGATCAGTACAAATAAGTGGTATACCAAAGTTACTAGAGGAATTTGAGTACCTGGTGGGGCGGGGAGCAGGAAGGAGTGTTAATTACATTGAACGTGACTTTTTTCTTTTTTTTAAATCAAACTGTTGGGTTTTTGGGGGAAAACTTAAAAATAAAGCAAAGAAAATAAAGCTATATGAAAGGACACATGAATGCCCGCAGGAGACTTTATACTGAAACTAAACATCTTCGATCTTTCATTTTATATCAACTCTTTGCTTTCATCTAGCAAAGTGGGGTAGATAAGCATGGAGAAGTAACTCTTAACAATCACTTCCAAAACCCATGCTGAATCATTAATTTTCTCTTCTTTCTCATGAGTTTTAATGTCAGAGCCAGCAGTATTAATGTGTCTCCATAAACCATCATTTTGAGTTTCACTTCTTTTTTCAGCATGTGGTCATTTACCTGTGGGGGCGCTAATGAACAATGGAGTGGCAGGGGTACACCATGCAGGGATGGGGCAAAAGGCCAAGGGAGGCAGAGGGATTGTGGTAAATTTGAAGGATTGACCCCACATTTCCTAAATTACAAGTGTTCATCCATGGACAGTAAGACATTTCATTAATTGATGGATAGATCTTTGATCTCTCATTTTACAGGTTGTCCCTTCTTGGCCTCATACTCAATTCTTTCTTGACCATAACCCGGCTGTGGATAAAAGTCTTTCTATGAGGAGAAAAATTTCACAGATAACCCAGAGGTAACCCAGCCAGAAAGCAAAGAGTTGACTGTGCCATACCTAATTGACAGTGGAGGGGTAACCTCAGGTTACGTGCCTTGTGACTCAAGTTCCATATTAGCTGTTTGCTTGGAAGGAGCAGATGTTTTGGCTCTGGTGGTCACTGCTCACCTCTGTCTGGGAGGTGCATCAATCACTTTAATTATAATGGAACGTGGGGCCAAGAACTGAAGGAGAAAAATCAACCCAATCCCAAGAACAATCTTTCTTGATGAATTCTCCCCTAAATCGAAACAATTCACTGGGTATCCCAGCTGGGGTTCATATGCTTTTGATTACTGTGGGCTATTTAGCTCTACAAAATGACAGGCTGCTTAATGGACTTTTAATGGTTATAGGTTTCTCTCTCTTTTTTTAATGAGCTTCACCAGTTTGTTACTAATGCCCTGTAGAAGTTTGGCGAGGGGCCAGACTTGATGCTATACATTTCTGGCTTCCAGGCGGTATACATGGCACACACTCAGCCATCATTGCCAGTGGGGAAGTATGTTGCCGACTGTAGTTGGGTAATGCCATTGGGGCAGGAAGAGCATGAAAGCTAACAGAGTGCCCTCTTGTCCTAATAATGATGCCATCTTAGAGAAAAGGGTGGCTCTTTCTAGCTGAAGTTACCTTGAAGTCTTCAAAGGCCTTGGGATTCCTGGTGGCTGGAGAGTTTTTGATGTTGGAAGCAGGCTCTGCCTTCCTCTGATTTCCACAATGTTGGTAAAAGGTGTCCCTCATAGACTCAGTTGCATCCTGTCCACCAAAGAGTGTATGAACATCTAAAAACCAGGGCCTGGTCTTGTCCAACCATGTTCTTATCTGTAGCACCTGGTTGCAGACTGGGGCCACAGTAGATACCCAATTCATGTCTGTTGAGAGAGGCTACAGGGAATGAGGAAGAGTGAGGAAGAAGGGCTTTTACTGAGGGGACTCCCTGTTCTGGGCAAAAGCTTGAGATTTGGGGTAGGAGAAGTATGAGAAACGAGGAAGAATGAGGGCATCCTGAGTCACTAATAACAATAATAACTCCCGTTCCTTGTCATGCACCATCCATTGTGCTAAATGCTTTGTATCCATCACCTCATTTAGTCCTTCTGGTAATGCTGAGTGCTAGGCGGTGCTGTGCTGCTAAATGTTTAACAACCAACTTTGGATGGTCTGGGGAGGATGCCCAGATCTGTAGCATTTGCAGATTTCTGTAGTAAATACTTCCACCATGGCCTGTTTCAAACTTCCATGTGATGTCAGCCATCTGGTAAAATTTCTGAAAATTTAACAATTGGCTTTTGTGAGCCAGTGTGAGCACACCCCTAGAGGTAGGTATCGTTATCCCATTTTACAGATGCAGAGGATGAGGCTAAAGAAGTAAACAGGCCTTGGTCATGGAGAAAGTAAAGGACAGAGTCCAGGTCCAGAATAATTCCAAAGACTACGCTCTTAACCATTGCACTGCACTACATTCCTGAGCCCACTTTGACAATACTGGAGTAGCCACAAAACTGGGAAGTGGACGTTGTATGGCCCATGCTCATCTAAAGCTCACTCTGGTTTCCTGTGCTGCTCCTGTAGGTTACCTATGATAGTCTCTCTAGAACTTTGTTGGAGATTTTTGTTCCTGGGCCACCCCCTCCTCACTCACCCTGCAGTCTCCTCTCTCACTATCTGGAGGTTTTACTTCTTACAGCAATATGGGCTCTAGTCCTGTTGTGAGGTACTGATTATGGTGCTGCCTCCCCATTTTATAGATGAGCAGACTGGGGGCCAGAAAGATTAGATGATTTATCTAATTACACACAGCCTATCAGTGGCAGTACTAGAAATAAAATTGAGATCTCCTGATTCCTAATCCAAGGCTCTTCCCTGGAAATGATTCTGCCTTCCATCGCTTAAAAATAATAAATGGGACTTGGAGATTTTTTTTTTTTTTTAAGTAGCGGGGGGTGGATTTTCCTGCCCCATTGCTGATGTTCTTACTCACTGCTGGCTCCCATTTTGAAAGATTCAACTTGACTTCCCTCGATTCAGGGGCAATGAGCCGAGAATTCAAGGATAGGCACCAGGAGCAAGTTGTGAGGTGAATGCAGCAAACATGAAAGACATTCTTTGGGAGCTTTAGTGGATGGGAGGAGGGGGAGGGAGGAAAGGTGGGGGCTCCTTGCTAAAATACCCTCATGTTTCAGAGTCCCGAGATACTCCTAAATCACGCCCAGGTCATATGGTGCCTATACTTGTCTCTCGGCCTAGGGTGAAAACAGTTCACGTTGTAAAATTAACTTTCCACATTTGGCTGGCCCACGCGGGCCAGCTTTCTTTCAAAGCGAGTTTGCGAATGAATGAATGAATGTGTTGACTGGGTTACTGTTCTTAGGGGAGCCTTCTTTGCATCGGACTTGGAGAAGGATTAAAGCTGGTTTTGAAAAGTGTTGGTGCTCTCCCAAACACAGCATGCTGATAGAATTCTGGTTGCACTTTTATTTGCTATGGAACAAAATGCTCTAGTTTCATGGAGGAAATAGCCCAGCAGATGGTGTTTGGTGGATGGCATGAATGTAGCCTTATAAATAAGCATTCAAAATAGACCAGCTTCCCCCCAAATTTACCATCTGCCCCTTACCCCATGAGGTCCACAGGTGGTAAAAGAAAGAAAGGAAATTGATGCTTTTAGCTGTTATTGTTATTATTTTTGTAGCCTCAAATTATGGCGTTCTTAAATTTGGTTTATAAAAAATTTTGAGAGCAGTGCCTCCAATTTGATGGATTTTTCAGAGTTTAATCTGGTTTAAGAATAATTGTCTAAATGGCATTGCCCTGTTTACCTTCTTTTTTGGGGGTAACTTTTGATGTGATACTTTTTCTGCAGCTCTCATGGCTGAGAGTCTTCTACATTCTCCCCTGGCTCTGGACAAGACTCTCAGATTCACTGTTGCTTCCAGTCTCCCGAAAGCAGGGTAATCTAATGTGCATAGGATCTAGAATCATACATATCTGGGTTGGAATTTATTTTTAATCTGTGGAGCAATGGACAAGTTAATCTCTGTAAATCTCAGTTTCCTCATCTGTAAAATGAGGAAACTAATGCGATTGGTAGGACCACTGGAGAAGGTCCTTAAAATTAAGTGAGAAAAGGCACTCAGGACCATGTAGGCAATGTTCAAAAAATGTTCATTGTTAATCAGTCGTGTCATCATCTTTATCACCATCATCTGTGACCATAATATACAGCTATAAGCTGGGGGGTAAAAGAGAATTTTGGATATTGGTGATTTATTTCAGGGGTGGTAGGGAAGGATGATGGAACTCATCAGGCTGATGGCTTCTACTCTTTTTTTCCCCCAAAAGGAGATTCCCATAGGCCATCAGCCAGAACATGACTCAGAGGATGGAATGCTTTGTGAGGCTTTTGGTGGGTTGGGTTGACTATTGAGGCAAGGAAGATTTAAGTCAAGATTTTCTCACATGTAAATGGTGGATGATTCAATGGGACGGACTGAGCATTCAGATTAGGAATCTGAGGTCAGAATCTTTTGAAGACATGAGTCTATTTTAAACACTAGGGCCATGGGAATTCTTGATTGTTGATTCTCTCCCATTTTTTGTAGAAATAGAAAGATTGGGTTTAACCTATAGGATTAATTTGCTCAGATCTAGAGTAAGGATTTACAAGGGGGCTGGATTTAGAAAACCCTAACTTTTGGAAATTTTTGTTGCAGCTTCCGTGATGCAGACATTTGGAACAAAGTGGTGAGGTGGAAGCAGGGGCCAGAGAGGAAAACCTCTGGAGCATATCTTTGAAGAGCTTCTCATTGGGGTGCAGCTGTCTCTTTTTAGTGATTGTGCTTACATTGAGAGAGTGGGGATTTGCTGGGGTACAACTTATTGAGAGGAGGAAGAACAGATATCCCAAAGGAGACTTACAGCTCTTCAAAAAGGACCGAAGGAGATTTGACATTACCTCTCTAGCATTTAGCTGGTTCCTTTCTTAGAAACTTTTGAGTGGCAGTTAGAATCATGGAATTATAGTAACAAAAGGTATCACAGAAATTTTCCAGTTCCCATCTCCTTATGTTACAGATAAGGCAACTCCAACACGATGAGATCAAGTTTTTATCACTCCCTGCAAAACCCCTGCCCCAAGATCCAGAAGTCAAAGGTAGAACCTGTGTTCTTGTATTCTTGGTAGAAAAGGTCAGGATCGCCCAATTTTTTTTTTTTTTTTAGCTCCTTCTTATACTAAAAGTAGGTGTTTTTGAACTCATTGCATTCTGGTTAGTACATCATTGTCTTTAATAAATATTAATCAAATATTAAGCCTAATGTATATAGACTTATGATGAATAAGACATGGCCCTTGCTTTAAATACTTTAATATCTTCAGGAAATAACATCAGAGTTCAATGAAGTAAAGCAGTGTAAAGCCTGTAAATGTTCTGCTAGAGAGGTATAATTGAGAGTCCCAGCCCAAGAGCAAGGGCCCAGTTTTAGTGCTGGCTTTCTGCCTCTTCACTGACTATGACAGCTTGAGTAAGTCACTTGGTATTTTTGAGCTTCTCTCCCAACAATTTTTGAACACTGATAATGATACCTGTCCTTCCTACTTCTGAAATTTGAGGCACAGATGAGATCATAGATTTGTCTATAAACTGTGAATTGTAGTAGAAATGGAAGGGATCCCACTTGGTGGGACTGTACTCATAGAGTGAAGAATTACTGTAATTTATCATTCTACTTACTGTCATCCTCATAATCATTATCTTCACTATTACCATCTAGGAGTTTTCATTAGATACCTGTCTGTATTCGGCATTTTCTTATTCTTCAGCACCCTACAAACCGAACAGCCACTTTCATTCAGCAAGTTCAGGCATTGTGACAAATCAGGGCTTACATCATCTGGTTAGATGTTGCAATTGTCCACATCACTTTTTGCATCTGTACATGGCAACTTGTGTAGCAGTTTGGTTTTTCTTTAGACACACTGTGTTCAACAGAGGGAAACAGTTGAATATTAACTCGATGGGGCTTAATTTTTTTCTTTATCAAGTCCACAGGTACAATGTTGACTGTTGTAGATGTTGACAGTGATGTGGCCAAGGAACGATGTCCTTCATATCAAGGAATTTTATGGAGAGCTGACACAAGTTGCAAATAATTGTAAGAAACAATTCCTGGATCCAACAGAAGACAGAAGTCTTGAGATTATACTATAGCCCAGTGGTTATGATGCATATTGTTAATTTGGTTGTCAAGGCTGAAATAAACATTCCAAGCTGGACTTGACTCTCCTTTAGAGATGTCTTTGCTTACTTCAGCAGCCTAAGGATCAGCTAGTTACCTACCTCATCTTTCTTTTATTCTCCCTTGTTCTTTGTAACAGAAATTGGATTTTATTTGAGTGGCAATGTGCTCAGTCTCCCTTGTTAGCAGTTAGGTTAACAAGAGGTTGTTGGGGTGCCCCCTGGGTGGCTCAGTCAGTTAAGTGTTCGACTCTTGGTTTCAGCTCAGATTGTGATCTCATAGGCTGTGGGATCAAGCCCCGAGTTGGGCTCCGTGCTCAGTGGGGAGTCTGCTTGAGGATTCTCTCCCTCTGGCCTTCCCCCTGCAGGTGCATGCTCCCTCCCTCCCTCTCTCTCTAAGATAAATAAATAAATCTTAAAAAGAAAAGAAAAGAAGAGGTTGTTGTTTAGGACTTCCAGGAAACCTCCTTGAGAAGGGAGCAGTAGTTGACCTGTACTCCCTTTCGTTTTTCCTATTTTTCTTGCTCCATGCCTGGATAGCCTTTTTGACCATGAGGCAACCTTGAAGATGGAACCCACATGCCAAAGGTGATGGAACCTAAAGATAGGAGTCTGACACCATGGCTCTTCCATGCAATCCTAAACTCCCTCACTCTGGATTTCTTTTACGTGAGGAGGGAAAAACCTTATTTAATCACTGCTAATTTCTAGACCCTACTACTAGCAGTCAAATGTAATTCCTAACTGATACAGATGACTTCCCCAACCCTTGAGTAGTGCTGTTGTTTCTTTGCAGCTAGCTCCTGGAAATTCTGTCTGTTGGTCCATGCTGATTCACAAGCCCCTACAAGAGCAAAGTTGGACTTAGCTTCTGCTAATGAGCGGAGAAATTGCTTGTGAATACAATGCTGGGATTATAAGGTGCTGGCAGCAATACCAGAATAATAAGGTCAGATGGAAAATCATACCAGTAAATATCTTCAGTGAATATCCTGTCCCACTCTAGTGCCCTCCAGATACCATAGCCTGGGCCCACAATTCATGTGGTGGGATTGCAGCCTCTCTTCCCCGGAGCCATCATTTCTGTTTGTGGGGAGAGTGATGAGGGTCTTGGGTACCACTCCAAATTTTTCTCTGTGTAGTTATTAAGCAGGAGCCCTTATTTGTTCTGACTTGTAACTGAAATCCTTGTTTGTTCGAGTTTCTTTTTCCTAGCAGTTTCACCTATAATCTCAAAGATGGTAGCTGTAGTTTGCTTTGCTAATCTCAACCTTTGGCTGAGTGACATGCTGCACTAGAAGAGGCTCAGAGACATGCAGACACTTCCTCAAACCACTGTGTCCCTGTATTAAAGGATTTTCCTTTTGACCATTTGCTGTGGACCCTGTAGTGTTGCACCCACATTTCACATAGTTTTAAGTCTGAATTTCAGGGAAAGATTTCAGAAAGATTTCCATGATCCATTAGTTGCTCTCAACACAGAGCTAGTTAATCTTTCAGTGATATTTTCATGCATTCTTGGGACTAAAAAAATCCAGGGCAAATCTAAGGCGGCAGAGCTGGGAAAGCAGAAGAATCTCTGCTGGTCTTCTCTTATGGGTAGGTTTGGTGACTGTGGGCCAGATCCGAGTGTGTTTATCAAAGGTACCATTTTAAATTGAATTCAGAAATTAGAATGACATTGTCCACTGTAAGTGACTTTTGAGTAGTTTGTATGGTGAGCTTACTGCTCTGATCATATTTAGGGTCACATATTTCTCACATAATCCCCTATACCTCACATATCCCAAATATTGCTTATATGGAGGATTGATTAGGTGGGTGAGGTTGCCAGTTATGGGAGGGATTAAACAAATAGCTGCTGTCTAATGACTTGAAAACAATTTTGCAAGACTGTTATGGTAAAAGGAATTTTTTTCTCTTGGAGTTATTTGTAGTTAAACACACATCGGGTATGGGCAGGAGAAGGAAGGAGTTTGTGGAGAGAAAATATGTCCTTCTGAAACTTTTTCTTAACATAATATGAACTTAACCCAAACTGAAGACTTTACTTCCATTTTGTTGAGACTTTAAACAAACTGAAACTTGCAGGGCAGCCTGTAATCATATTTTTCCAACTTTCTCTTCTTTACAGGAGATTCAGGTCTATGAACTGAAAAAATGTACTTAAGGAAAAAAAAATCAACTCACATGGAAAAAAAATCACATACTCTAGAATAAAAAGTTTATTGTTTTTTTACAAACCTTAAGTTATTCTATAATATACCACTGTTCAATAGAAATGTGATGTATATGATGTGTATATAGTTATAAATTTATCTTATTTAACACAATATATCCCAAGTATTATCATTTCAGCATGTGAAAAATTAACTAGATACTGTATGTACTTTTACAGCAGATCTCAGTTTGAACCCACAAGGGGCAATGACCACTGTATTGGACAAAACAAGTCTAGAGGATAGGGGTTGTATCTGATTTACTCAGTTCCCTTGCCAGCTAAACAAACCACTGCTGAAAGAACTGACTTTTTGATCATGAGCTTTTCATCCTCATGTATTCATATTTCTGCTCTGAGTGCTAATGTCTCATAAAATATTCTGGGAGGAGAGCTGGTCAGCTTAAAAGAGGAAGTACTCCAAAGCTGCTGGAGACCCAGACTTTCTAAACAGGAGGGGAAACATCCCTAGATTAGGGAGGCAATGGGGATTCCATGTTTTCTGCATGGAAGTTACCCCCCCCCCCCCCGCAAACCGGAAGGTTCAAGGCATCCATTTTTTTTTTTTACCTGTAGGGGGAGCTCTTGTCCCTTCACTCTTTATAAATTCCAAGTCTGGTTCTCAGAGGCTGGCAGCTCCGAGTTCTTTCACCTGGGTCTGTGGAGAGTTTGTTTTTGGCTCCACACCAGCAGTGCTTTCGCAATCTCCACACGTTACAGCTGCTGAAATGCTAGGACACCAGCCGGGTGGCGGCTTGAGTCTTGTGATTCCCAGGCAGTCCAGCGAAATGATAAACAAAAGTCTTTTGTGCGATATTAATAAGCTTTAAGCACTCCCCAGCCGAGCCCCTTGTCATCCAAGTAAGTCATGTGTATCAAAAGCCCTTATATGTGAAAGTTTGTTTTCATATCTGGCCAGCATTGAATGGGAGCCCCCTTTGCCATGTTGTAAAACAAACATTTGTTTATTTTGTGAACAGTGCTGGCAGTATGATACAGGAACCGGGGGCTGAATAGAGGGACCCCTTTCCAAGGAGGCGCCTTTGAAAACCTTTCTGCTGGACCATTCCAACTGTCAACTGATCTTGAGTTCTGTTTACATTAAGACAATAACAGTGTTTCCTAAATAAATAAGTCAGAGGCACCCATAGGCCTTAATGAAACCCCATAAATGGGTTGGGGGTGGGGATAGGGGAAAGGAGTTTTTGTGCTGCGCAGGAACAATGGCTAGTTCATCTTACCATGTATCCGAGGCCTGTGTTTTTAAGACAGAAGGGGGCCTTTGTGTTAATTGCACTGATAAAACTCTCCTGATAGAGCTTCCCCTGGAACACTGGGACAAAAGATGTGACATTTTGCCCTGTGTGAATGCCACACTGCCAAACAGACATTTTCTAAAGCAGAGAAGTATTGGTCCCCCCCCCCCCCCCCCCCACCTCGTAGCAGATCAGCTAACCTCTCCTGGTGTGCAGAGAAAATAAATAAAAACTGTAAGACTAAACCATCTGCTGTTGGGGGTGTCTGGCTCTTTTCTTGGTTGGTTTGGAGCTTCCAGGAATCCATTTCAGCTTCTGACGGGTCCAAGGGGTCTTCAGACACAATGGACACAGAGGCAGGCAGTTAAGTAGAGGAGCATGTGCTGACCAGGGAGTTTGGGTGTCAGCGGGTCTTCCTGGGAAGCAGGAATTTCAGCCAGTTACTGGAAATCACATTTCTGAGCAAAAGACATAATATTTCTAGGTGAGAATTGGAGGCTGAAGATGAGGAGCCAGCAGGGCTCACTGCATGTATATTTTAAAAATATTTTATAAATATTTTATATTATATAAATATGATAGTATGCAAAATCTCTGAAATAGACTTCCCCATACAAGTATTTTCAATTAAAAGGATTCCTTATTTGTTTTGTTCCATAGAAACATAGTTTAATATGGGTTTAATCATAACATTTGTATAATTTTGGAACTTGCTTTTTTCTTGGTTATCATTATTTCACATGCATTTTCTCCAAGTCACTACATAACCTTTGTAATTACCATTTTCAGTAGATGTACAATCTACCAAGTGGTTATACCATAATTTATGTATGTTTCCTTATTCCTGCATACTTAGAATGCTCATGACTTTTCACTATTCTAAATAATATTACAATAAATACCTTCATACCATAAATATTTTTCTTTTTTAGGGAAATATTAATTTGGATAATTCCCTAGGCTATGAATACTTAAGGCTTTTAAACACATAGTATTATATTGTTTTCCAGAAGGATTTTTAAATGGAGCAATTTATTTTTCAGACTGTAATCACACCCTCCTTTTTACAGTGCTTCTTTATTTTCACACTCCCTTGCCCCTCTTATTTGCTCAGGACAATCCCTCCACCTTCATGGGCTTCCTCAAATCCCCCCCACATAAATATTACCTATTCATTTCCCTTAAGACTGGGATGTTGCCCCTTAGAGACCCTTAGATGAGGATGTTAAATGCAATTTATTTTCGTCATTGTAGGGTAGAATATTCAACCTGTAATATATAAATTCCTAATTGCTATCTAGGTGTAAGATATACTTAGTTTTAGACTAATTTGTAATTTATATACATCTCTTTACCCTCCAATAGCTTGAAGGTATTAATAGGGGTAGACTTTTGAGAAGTCTGCTGAGTCCAATAGCCAGATCTCCTTAATTTATGAGTTATCGCCATGCTGGATCACTTGACTTCCTCCTTCTTCCCCCTCCCCCTCCTGCTCCAGTCCCATGTTTGTTGGGACCATATGTGGATGCTTGAAACAAAGTGAGCCATGTGCCATCATAGGACAGAGAACCAGGGGTGGAGGGGAGAGGGAGAGGAATAATGCAGTAGACTCAGAGAAAAACAGAGTTGGGAGTGAATAAGAATTGTTTCCTGGGTTCCTACTGATATCACAGTTCTTAGTTCCAGTCTTTTCTCAAGTCTGGCTACATATGCTTGACGTTGAATTTGGAGAGACACCCCAAATAAAAATTCTCATAATAAATCTTCCTCCCACTTTCTTTCTCTCCTTCCTTCTCTTCTTTTTTGTTTTTATTTTTTGTATATGCTAACTTGGCTACTAATACACTGTACAACAAATAAAACTGGAAATAGTCCCTTGGTGATGTGTTAATCCATGTAGCCTAATCATAAAATAATGAATTTGGACATTGATGAAAGTTTTAGCTATTCTTTGCTACTGACAGGTGGGGCTGATGGGTTGAAACAGGCCATAATTCCATTTATGATTCTGAAGCAATGAAATCCTTGAGGAAAACATTCTGCGCCCCCCAATAAGTGAAAATTATTGACATTGTAAAACCTAGTTTATCACAGCTGCTCAAAATGCTGGACAGTTCGGATGATCTTACACAATGACTTTGATTCAAGGCTCTGGGTGACCATATATACAGATTGATCCAAAGGGCAGAATGTATATAATAGTTCCTCCTGCAAACTTA
Organism: Callorhinus ursinus; assembly: GCF_003265705.2. Taxonomy (NCBI): domain Eukaryota; kingdom Metazoa; phylum Chordata; class Mammalia; order Carnivora; family Otariidae; genus Callorhinus; species Callorhinus ursinus. The sequence goes on from NW_027397072.1 coordinate 54,766,261, forward strand.
GCTGAATAAATGGGGCTAATTCTGGAGGCAGAGAGCACAGTTTTCAAGGAAGAAAAAAAAAGGCTATTTGGTCTTCTTTGATACAATTAAAACAAAAACTCAAGAAAACCTTAAAGACCTCGTCTCATGCCTTCTCACCCATATCTTGTAATTTTTCCCTTCAAAGACAGAGTGTGGTATAAATTAGAATCTTATGCCTAAAACTTCATTCTCCAAAGGATGTTTGGAAAATCTAGCTGGACACCTTTGGGTTACTACTGATCTTATATTTTTTCCCTTTCTTGCTTTTGTCTGTCTGTCTATGTATGTATGTATGTATCTGTCTTCCTACAGATCATGGAGCAAAAAGGGGAGCGTGAGGGTTAGAGTGAGACAGCCTCCTTGATACCAGAGGAAGCCTTTCATACTGAGAAACAACACAAGCCTCACTAATTGGGATAAATTGTAAATCATGCCCCCTTGACCTGTTGGATGGTGGAGTTGTATTAAAGGACCTGACCCTGGAAAAACATCCTTTCTCTGGTCTGAAATGCTTCTCCCTTTAGAGCTTTGGAGATTCTGGAAGCCTGGGGAGGGACTGACATTTCAGAAACTCCATACAGATCTGTTCCTGCCAATGGAGAGAGAGAGAGAGTGTGTGTGTGTGTGTTTAAATTACAAACAATTGACTAACCTTTTATGACTGTGATTGTACAATAAGGAGCAATGGGCAAAGCTATCAAATCATTTTAAATTGGCCTCTCAGTATTTTCCCGTTTGCTGACTAGATGGAGTTTATCAGTGGATTGACATATTTCTTAGCATATGTGACCTCAGGCAGTCATTCTCCATTTTTTCCCCCTGCCAGTGTTTTCTTCATTCATTTAATTAAAGTGTGACGAGTGCCCAGAAAATGCCTGGAACTGTGCTGGACATGATGATCGCTACTCAGGGCAGATCTGCTGCTGTTCCATGGACCCTCTGCTCTGATGGGGTCAGAAGGCAGCGAGCCTAGCCAATGTGAGCCAGAGAAGCAATAGGTCAGCAAACAAAGTGAACAATGCCCAGCCTCAAGCAACGTGCAATCTGCTCAGATGAGGGAAGTGCCTTTGGTCCCTAGGCAGTGGAAGTGGCGCGGTGGCCATAGGCTCCCTCCGCTATGGAAGTGGCAGAGATGAACAAGGACTGCCCACGGGCAGAACGTGTCTGGCTGAAGTGGTGATCCAGGTTATTGCTAAAAAGGAGTTTGACTATGTCTTAAAAAACAGGCAAGGCTGGAGGAATGGGCAAGTGGGTGCTAGAGAGAGAAGGGGTGTGGGGAGAAGCAGTGTAACTATACTGGAGAGTAGTGTAACTATACTGAGCTGGGCAGTGGGGTGCCAATTTTTGACTGGTTCACAGACTTCCTTTGGACCTTTTTGGCCCCATCCCTAGAGGTTCCACATGTGGGCATCGTCTTTTCTTTCCTCTTCCTTCAGATGGAAGAGCTACTTCAACACCCATTAGACTCTCAATTTTGTAGTCTGAAAATAATGACCTTGAGCTTTGGGTTAAAAGCCTTGTTAAGGAGGGGCCCAGAGCTTGGTATAGGGTGGTGTGGGATCAGTTCTTTGCCTGTGGTCTCAAGCTGGTTTCTCTGTGAGAGAGATTTTCAGAATGCATGCATGTGCAGGGTATGTGTGTGTGTGTGTGTGTGTGTGTGTGTGTGTGTGTGGTGGAAGCAGATTTCTAAGAATATCTGACAGCCTGGTAGCAAGTTTGCCAGGGGGATTTATTACTGTCTTTCTTGAAACCCAGGATATTGAAACACAATGAAAGCTTTTTTCCCAACTTAGGAAGAGTTTTCTTGGAGAACATATACATATACACATATAAATACAAATACACACTTACACACACACACACACACACACACACGAGATATATATATATATATATATATATATCTTCAAGAAAACAAGTATAATTTTCTTTCTAACCTTTATAAATGTATTTATTTTGGGTTTTAGGACAGGGTTTTCATCTTATTTCAACACATATATCTGTTAAAGATTTTTCTTCTTGAATAATAGGTTGAGTCTATAGAACTCTTGTCTTTTCCCCCTCTGGCTTATTTCTCTCTTCATCCAATATATTTCTGACCTAGATAGCATCTGCCTTCTCTTTTTCAGAGGCTGCATGCTCTCCTGTGGAATGGAGATGGGCTGGGGAAAGGTTGGAGTGAGCAGATCACACCAATCTGGGTAGAATATTGTCTTCCTAATTTAGTCCTGTAATCAGAAAAGAATCTTATGAATGGAGCCCTAAGGGTGTGCTTTCCACACACTCCAGCTCCAGAGAGATGGATTGTAATGCACCTGTTCAGGCACAAGTTAAAATAATATTTTATTTTACCGTTTGTCTCCAGACAGAAGGGAGGTAGTGATTCTGTCTGAAGGCCTGGAGGTGTTGTGACACTTGGGGCTGGTTGGGGGAGCCGTATGAAGACACAGGCAGACTGCAGAGGGCAGTGTGAGACCATAGCGTTGCGAGCTGTGTGGCCAGCCTGGCTGTTCCCAATATAGGCCACCTGTGATGTTTCAAGATAAATTATGTTAGATGGGGAAACCGGTCTATTGGATTTACAGTAAATGTATGCTAGTTACCTTCACCCAAAGAAAGTCTTTCTAAGATTTTCCCTTCTTCCCCAATTTCAAGACGTCAAGTATTGAGACTGGCTGAATGGCAAACTTGTACTCTTCTGTTCAGGGGTGTGAATGTCCCTTGTAAATCCCTGTGATGACAATTGAGATGATATTTAGTGCCTTATGATGGACTGAAGTTAAAAAAAAATGATGCACTGAAGTTTAACTGCACTGGGTGCTAATGCAGCTCTGTGTGTTGAGAGACACTTCTTTAATATTCATTATAATAACCCAGACACCTCCTAAATCTTTTCTGCAACAGTCGGAATTGTAGCAAGTTTGTTGCAGGAGCCTTTTCCTCATGAGCTGGTTCTGGATGCTCAAGGTGTTCTGAAGGTGGGCTTCCAGGAGGGGAGGGGAGATTGGTGGGTGTCAGAGAGAGTGGCTGGTCTGGCACAGAGCTTAAGTGTATGCTTTAGGCTGAGACAGACTTGGGCTCAAACCTGTCTTTCAAACTTTCTCCACTGTAAAGTTGAGGTAATCATGACAAGTTTGGCAAATTCCCAAAGTTTCTATATTAAGTGAGATAATATATATGAAATGCTTAGCACAGTGACCAAGAGTAGAGAGTATCTGGAACATGATGTCATTACTGATGTTCAATTTGCAAATATTTATTGAGCACCTACTAGGGGATTTGACAGAGAGCAACATCAACAGAAACTTACCCTTGGGTCTAGTGAAAAAGATAGACATGGAGACCTTATTACATCATGGTGGTACTTGGGGGAATTGTAGCTAAGTGTTAAAGAACTTAGTGATATTCACTAAGTGATTCACTAAGTGGTAAAAGTGTCTGGTGTCTGAATTTTAATCCAGCTCTGTTACTTCTAGCTGTATGATCCTTGGGAAGTCTCATACCTTACTAGTATCTACCCTATAGGTTGATTCGTTGTAAAAGGGAAAAGGGCAGGATTCTGTTGGAACTGCATTATAGGAAGAAGTAAATTAAGTTCCATAAAGGTGGGGAATGAATCACAAAATTAATTAGGGGGAGAAAGGGATAACAAACAGATTTACCTGCTTTCTTATGGAATAATCTCCAAGATACACAATTAAGGCTAAAAAGTGATGGGGCATACCAATATGCACAGCATGCCCCTATTTATGTAAAACATTTTTTTTATCTATCACGTGTGTATGTATCCATCCATCCATCCATACAACCATCCATGTGTTTACTCATAGACTATTTTAGATAGGATGCACCAAGAGATTGCTAATAGTATTGCCTTGTGGGATGGTCTGAGAAATTGTAATGGGAAGAAGCCTTATTTTTGGACTGTCTGAAATTTATGAGTATTTATTATTTCTCAGGTTAAAAAAAGAAATAAACTAGAAAAATAACCAAGTAAGATATATATCTTTTCAGGCTAAGAGACATAGTAAAACTAGGGCTAGTCTTAGGTTACAGATAATGGAGGCCATGCTCCCTGGGCCTCTGGGAATGCAGAATCAGCCTTCTTCTACATAGGAATCTCAGATCTAATCAGTCCATAGATTACTCCTAAGGAACAGCTTTTCCTCATATCTTTACATGTTTCTCAAGCCACCCTCTGACCTCTTGGACTCTCTTTGCTTATCATTATGTTCCACATATTGTCTCTTTTCCTTTTTGAACTAAAATAAAGACAGTACACAATGAGAACTTTGGATTTCAAACTACTTTAGTCAGGAAGCAGGCCAAGAATATTAGGTACAAATACAGAGCATTTCTCGTGGAAAAAATGACCTGGAAGGCAGAATCAAGAGCCCATGTGTAGAACCAGGATCTGTGAAGAATCATTCCCCAGGAGCAGTCCTAATCACTAGCCCTAATCCTAGTGACTTGTGCCAGACTGCACTTCAGAACTGCTATGGACCAGTGATTGCTATATGCCTTGCATTCCCATGGTTTTTGAACAAGAGTATCTGTTTGGTTATCCTAACTGGGTTTCACCCTTGTATGTAGGGTGTACAGCATGTTGAGTATTTTAGAGGTAGGTAATTTTTCTCTTTAGCTCTCAGGTCTTCAAAAGCAACAGGAACTGTACCAGATAATGATACTTGAGGATCCTCATCCATACTTAGGCCTGGTCTATATGGTTAGATACTGGGCCTGAGCCTAAGTCTAATACTGTAATGGGATGAGATTGGCTCTGGCATGTCACAGAAATGTAAATAATCTATGGCCAGAGGGTAGATGTGGAAGCTAAAACAAAATGACCGCAAGTTCTTTGACATTCTTTCCATTGAGAGGTGGGTCTATGTCTCTTTCTCAGTGGTATGCTGGAGCTGGCTCACACCAGCTCTTGAGAACCAATTGTGTTCATCTTTTCCCATAAGCTTGTTCAGTGACATCTTGTTGGTAGCTTGAAATCAGCTGTGGTGGAGGTTTTTATATCACACGAACTGGCAAATGCTAAAAACTGGAACTTTTGTTTTTCCTGGAGAGCCAGTTGTTAAACATTCACCAGTACTTCATTGCTTGTATTGAAACATTTCAAAGATGTTCATGGGGCTGGAATGACTAGTTCATATAGAGTTTGATTGACTCCAGGCCTCTTTGCTGACCCACACGCACTACCCATTCTTGTTCTGAAAAGTTTGGAAGGAGAAATAGTTGGCATTACCTAAATGGGTTAAGTCATTTACCTGGGAGAGGTGACAATGACACATCCACAGCTATTACTTTATCTGGTGGGTTAATCCAGCAATTTTCAGAGTGTGATCCAGGGACTCTTGGAGGTTTCCAAGGTCCAAACTATTGCTAATAGTACTGAGATATTATCTCCTTTTCCACTCTTAGTTTTTTATGAATATAGTTTTCCATTGTAAATTTGGAAGATCTGCATAATTCAATAAATCAATTATTTTCCAAATGACAAAAGGATGATGGTATAAAATTATGCCTGGGTAAAATTTCCATTCAGAGTAGAAGAAACACTAATGGATTTTAATGTAACAATCTGAAAAGTTTATTGAGAGTTTCAGATTCCTCATTAGCACTTGTTGAGTTTTAGTGTAATATTAAATCAGCACTGGTGAGTGTTGATGTAATATCAAAGAAGAATATCTAGACTTATCTGAAAAGACTATTAAAATACATACCCCTTTTTCTTTTTTTTCTTTAAGATTTTATTTATTTATTTGAGAGAGAGAGAGAGCACAAGCTGGGGGGAACAGCAGAGAGAGAGGGAGAAACAGGCTCCCTGCTCAATACGGGGCTCGATCCCAGGACGCTGGGATCATGCCCTGAGCTGAAGGCAGACGCTTAACCAACTGAGCCACCCAGGTGCCCCAATACCCCTTTTTCTTTCCTCATACATTTCTGTGTGAGGTTAGATTTTCTGCATATACTTCAACTAACACAACAGTTCTGAACAGACTGAATGCAAAAGCAGATAAGGGAATCCAGCTATCTCCTATTAAGCTAGATAAAAAGGTTTCAAAAGATCTAAAACAACACCACTCTTCTCATTGACTTGTTTTGGTAAAGTAGTTATTGTAATAAAAATGCTATTTATGCTTATATTTAATGGGTTTATTGTTATTTTGAAACAAGTTAATAAGTATTTAAAATATTTCTTTTTAAAAAAGATTTTACTTATTTATTTATTTTAGAGTGAGAGAGAGACAGAGAGAGTATGTGTGCATGGGTGTGCTCAAGCAGGGAGAGGGGCAGAGGGAGAGAATCTCAAGCAGACTCCCTGCTGAGCCTGAGCCATGTGGGGCTCAACTCTCAACCCTGAGATCATGATATGAGCTGAAATCAAGAGTCAGCTGCTTAACCTACTGAGCCACCCAGGCACCCCTAAAATATTTCTTATTTTAAGTTACTAATATGGTAAAGGTGGTAGATATAACTCATATAAATAGAAGTTATTTGGGGATGTCAGTTGTTAAGAGTGTAAAAGGGTCCTGGAACTAAGGGGCAGGAAGCCTGTGGATTACACCATTATCACTGGCTACACAGGTGCCATTGGTTGGTGGTGTAAGGAGGTGGGAGAAGGGTGTAAAGTACCTTCTGTGGGTGTGTGGGAGGAGGGAAAGTGAGCAGCACTATGTTGTCAGGAATGAGAAACTGGGTTCAAGGGAAGCTAAGGGACTTTTCCAGAGATACCTCATACTCACCTGGTCCAGACAGGGGCAGCTTAGGATCTCCCACATTCAGTACTTATTTTGCCGAGTCTGTTCTCTTGGGATGCCCATAGGGTGCCATGCATAGTTAGGTTCTTGGCAGATGACTTTTTAAAAAAAAAAAATTTAAAAAAAATTTTAAAAATTTTATTATGTTCTGTTAATCACCATACATTACATCATTAGTTTTTGATGTAGTGTTCAATGATTCATTGTTTGCGTATAACACCCAGTGCTCCATTTAGTACATGCCCTCTTTAATACCCACCACCAGATGACTTTTGATCATGGTGCTGGCAGTGATTCCAAGGGTATCCAGGGAACCTGTCTTTACTTGGGGAGATCCAGGTCTCAACTGGCTTCATATCAAACACAGGCCACCATAGAACTACCAGCTGTGATGCTTTATATATTCTCCACTACTGAGTGATGTAGTCACAGATTTAGCAAGTCTTATGCTCTTCGTACTATGTTTTGTGGGGACCTCAGCCATTCATATCCACATGCTCAGTATTAATAGGGGCAGATTGAGAAGTTCAGCAGTTCAATGTCTGTTTACAAATATGAATATTATTACTACTACTATTTAACATTTACTGAGCACATAGTGTTTTCCAAATATTATACATGGGCCCACCACACATTAGACACTAGAGGTCACTAGGGGCCTGGGGAAGAGCACTCTGGCTTCACAGTGGATTGCAATCACAGTCTGGGAGGGTCTGGTGGGGCTGGGGAGGGATGGAATTGGAAAGTGCTTGGCAGTGACCTAGAAAGGTGTGCAGATGTGCTCACCTTTTTCTGCTTTATCTTATTTGATTAAAAAACAAATCAAAACTGAGCCCAGCCTGAAGCTAGGAGTTTCAGCATGAAGATACCTGGTTTGAAAAGTCTTGTAGCTTAAAGGACAATTTGAAACATTCCTCTTTCTCTTCTACTTGGAGGAAAGTAGAGGACCGCCCAATGAATTTTATCTGTAGCTCTCAGTTTTATTTCAATAATGGGGAGGGGAGGGAAGGAAAGCTTCATTGGGTAGTAGATCATCTTCCATGTGATGATGACCTACTGAAAAATCACAGCTATTTTGTCTCTTTCATTCTATTGGAAGATGGGACAGGCATTGCTTACTTATTATTTGAAAGCTACAAAAAGGTCTGTGTGACCCAAAGTTTTTCCCTCCAGGCCTTCTGTAAGTTCCTACCACTCCCACCATTAGCAAGACTCCTTGGGGACCTTGGGGAGCTGTGTTCATTTTAAATGACTGGACATGTTCTCACGCTCATTTGCACAACTTAGTCCCATGATTTGGTCCCTGTTCAGCATGCCGTCCAGTGGCCAGCACTCAGAGATCTCCAGCTGCCCTGAGTCCCTCCATGAATCCGTCAGCTGCTGACACTTAACTGTTCTCAGCCTCAATTCTCATATGAAGACTTATCTGTCCCATGCCCCAGTTCCCCTGACCACTGTCCTAGCCCCTAGGTTATTCGTACTAAAAATAAATAAATAAAAAGACTATTTATTAGATCTGGGGTTTTACACTGTGTTTTAAAGAGCTCAGGAAGTCCCACAAAAGTAACTTTGGAGCTACTATGGAACCCACTAGGAAACCAGGATGGGTAACCCCAGGCTGGCAATTCATTTATACCCATGTAGCACCACTTGTGATTTTATATAGTATTACTTTCTTGGAAATATCCCTTTGAAGGGTCTTGCTTGAAAAAATATGGCATCAGAATGAATGCCATTGGTTACTGTCTAATAACCTAGAGGACGGGAATGGTCAGGGGAAGCTTGCCTGCTTCCCATCTTGCCCACAGCTTGCCCTTTTCATCTGTTCCTGCCACTAAAGGAACTAGAGGGGATAACAATCAAATAGAGTTTCATACAAGTAAAGCGCCTAGTGGCTGAGACACATCCCTTCATCTTGGCCTATTTTTCCCTTCTAACTTTTTAAATTGTGAAATGGACACAATGAAAAGATGGACAAAACAAAATCACATTGCTTAAAAATTGATCAGAAAGTAAGCACTCATTTATGCACCACCCAGGTAAAAAAATAGAACATTACCAGCACTTCTAAGTTCCTTCCCCTACCCCTTCCTTCTACCCATCACTATCCCCAAAATGAATCACTATCCTAAGCTATATAATAATTACTTCTTGGATTTTCACTTTAGCAAGCATCCCTAAGCACTACAGTTTAGTCTCACCTAGTTTTGAACTTTATATTGACAGAATAATAAAATCTGGCTTCTTTTGCTAAAAGCTATCCTCCCCCCCGCCTTTCTAACCCCCCCCTTCCAAGAAATGCATTCTGTAAATCTTAGGAAGGATTGCAAAAACATTTCTACATTATAAGACTATAATGAGAAAAAGTAGTTGAATAACAATGATTCTTTTTTTTTTTTAAAGATTTTATTTATTTATTTGAGAGAGAGAATGAGATAGAGAGAGAGCCTGAGAAGGGAGAGGGTCAGAGGGAGAGGCAGAGTCCCTGCCGAGCAGGGAGCCTGATGCGGGACTCGATCCCGGGACTCCAGGACCATGACCTGAGCCGAAGCAGTCGCTTAACCAACTGAGCCACCCAGGCGCCCTGAATAACAATGATTCTTAACAAATGTCTTCAGCTTGGAGGTAATTACAGTGGGTGGGTATTAAAGTAAATGCAGCATCGCCATAGTTAGTATTTTTGGAAAAATGTTCATGGGAAGGACTTTCTATTTTAACTTCACAGATGCTTACAATTCTTGAGAAGCAGGTATATGACAAACAGAAGTGTCTGCTGCTTCTTCACCTTCCTTTTTTCTTCTTCTAAAATCTCCTTGGTAAGGACACAAGGGGATATATATTATTCTAGGGTCACCCAGAAAGACAGGGGCAACTGGGAATGCAAGCAGCCCCCCTGACTTGGGTCTGGCCTTCTGCCCCCTTGGTTCCCACCTCTTTCTGATGGTGAATGTTGAGAGATGGTGATGGATAGTTAGTCACAAATAGTTTTCAATTTACCAAAGTGCACCCGGCTTTCTCTGAACCTCTTTGAAATGCTTTTAGAGCAATGTGGAGAATGGAATTCAACAACAGTTCTCCACAGCTGCAGTCAGAATACAGAGACTCCCCTCCCCCACCCCACCCAGGAGCAGCTGGGGGCAGTGTTTTCATGTGTCGTACTTGCCGTTTCCTTAGAAGTCCTTTCAGAAGGTTCTGGAAGGTCCTGTGACACCCATATACTGAGAGACTAAGTCTGAGGCAGACCCTTAGATTCCAGGCCCTCACACAAAATTTGACAAGTATTTGTGTCCACCTCTTGCCAGTCTATTATCAGTGGGGTTAGTGGTTTGACAAGGGACTGAGTTATCAGTGCTATGGACAAGCAAGCAGCTTATGGCGCTGTTCAGGGCAGTTCCCAACTTGAAGGGCTATATTCTATGCCAGTTCTTCTCAAACTTCAATGAGCCTATGAATCACCTGGGGGGTTCTTGTGAAATGAAGATTTTGATTCAGTAGGTCTGTGTGGAACCTGAGAATCTGCATTTCTAATAGGCTCCCCCGTGTTGCTAGTCCCCAGAGTGCATCTGGAGTGGCAAGAGTCTATAGGACATAACCCCGTTCCTACACACAACTAATTGGACTTAAAGGGTTGGACACCTGACCCCACCTGACTCCAGCCAATCTATGACTTGACCTCTGATAAAAAAGGGATGATGAACTAATCAGGAATTTAAATAAGAGAGATAGGTAGTATTTTCAGGAGTAGAAGTGGAAATTATCTAATGAAACAGATGGACACAGAGAAGACCTGACTAATTCTATTGACAATATGAGAGAAGGACTCTATAAGATGGTGTTATAAGGGCATGAGCTCTCAGTTTGAATCCTGAACACTGAGTGACCTTCTTGTTCTTGTTCCTACCAGGACTGCTGGACTCTACTTCTCATTTGTCCTATGAGGACTGGCAGCTGAGATTTTTTTCAAGGTTCCTGGGGGGCCAACAAGGTAACTGAGATTCCTATTGAATCCTGAAGACTCCAGGTTGAAAAGAAAAATCTGGCATTTGGGTAGGGTCTCATACTGAGTACTTTGGATTGCTGTTTAGATTGCTGGAAAGACTTGGACACCTGGAGACAGAGGTATGTGGGATGAGAGGCAGTGCAGAGGTAATGGAGGGTAAAAGAGAGTCAGACGTTACCGTTTGTCCAGGGTTGCTTACAAATATTATCATTGTTGTCAGTTTATTTGTAGAAATTTGGATTGTCACTCACATATTATTTTTTAGAATGATTTTCTTCCCCTCCATCCTCATGGCTGCTGAGAGAGCACTTACATTCTTATAATATCACTCCAGCCCCTTGCCAGAGTTGATTGGTCCAGCAGTGGACAGCTCCTCTTCAATTTTTTGGGAGAGTTAGAGAAGAATTAGCATAATTCTTCTTTAAATGTTTGGTAGAATTTACCAGTGAAACCATCTGGTACTGGGCTTTTCTTTGTTGGCAGGTCTTGGATTATTGATTCAATCTGGTACTGGGCTTTTCTTTGTTGGGAGGTTTTGGATTATTGATTCAATCTCCTTACTTGTTATTGGTCTGTTTTGATTTTTCTATTTTTTTTTTCATGACTTAGACTTGCCAGTTTGCATGTTTCTAGGAATTTATCTGTTTCTTCTATGTTGTCCAATTTGTTGGTATAGAGTTGTTCATAGTAGTCTCAGGATAGTTTGTATTTCTGTTGTAACAGTTTAATATCTTTTCTTTCATTTATAACTTTATTTATTTGAGTCCTTTCTCTTTTTTCATAGTAATTCTAGCCAAAGATTTGTCAATTTTATTTATCTTTTCAAAAAAACAACTCTTAGTTTTGTTGATCTTTTCTATTACTTGTCTTTTCTCTATTTCATTTCATTTTGCTCTGATCTTTGTTATCTTCTTTCTTCTGCTAAGTATGGGCTTAGTTTGTTCTTGTTTCTCAAATTGTTATTTATTTGAGATCTTCCTCTTTTTTTTTAATATAGGCATTTATTGCTATAAACTTCCTTCTTAAAACTTCTTTTGCTGCATCCCTTAAGTTTTGGTATGTTGTATTTCCATTTTCATTTGCCTCAAGATTTTTTTTATATCCCTTTTAATTTTATCATTTACTTATTGGTTGTTCAGGAGTGTTCTTAAGTTTCCACATATTTGTCAATTTTCCAGGTTTCCTCCTCTTATTGATTTCTAGTTTCATACCATTCTGGTCAGAAAAAATCCTTGGTATGACTTCAGTCTTCTTAAATTTAAGACTTGTTTTGTAACCGAGCATATGATCTATTCTGGAGAATGTTTCATGTGCCTTTGAAAAGAATGTGTATTCTGCTATTGTTTTATAGAATGTTTTATATATATTTGTTAGGTCCATGTGGTATATAGTTTAAGTCTAATATTTCCTTATTGTTTTTCTGTGTGGATGATCTGTCCGTGTTGAAAGTAAGGTATTGTAGTCTCTACTATTATTGGATAGTTGTCTATTACTCCATCCAGATCTGTATATTCTAAATATGTTTAAGTACTCCAATGTTGGGTATACATACACAGTCTCTTGATGGATTTACCCCTTTATAATTATATAATAATTCTTTGTCTGTTGTTACAATTTTTACTTAAAGTGTATTTTGTTTGATTCAAGTAAAGTAACGCCTGTTCTCTTTTGTTTTCCATTTGTGTGGAATATCTTTTCTATCCCTTCTTTTTGGGCCTGTGTGTGTCCTTGAAGCTGAAGTGGGTCTTTTGTAGGTAGCATATTGGTGGGTTTTGTTTTTTATCTATCTAGCCATTCTATGTCTTTTGACTAGAGAATTTAATCCATTTACATTTAAAGTAATTATTAATAGGTAAGGACTTACTATTGCCATCTTGTTTTCTGGATGTTTTGTAGTCTTGTGTTCCTTTCTTGCTGTCTTCCTTTGCAAATTGATAATTTTCCAAGTAGTCTACTTTGGTTCTCTTCTCTTTATCTTGCATGATTCTACTCTAGGTTTTTGTTTTGAGGCTACCCTAAGGCTTACTTGAAACATTTTATTGATTTAATAGTTTATTTTAAGCTAATAACAGCTTAACTTCAATTACACACAAAAACTCTACACTTTTACTCCCCCATTTTATGTTTTTGATGCCACAATTTAATCTTTTTATATTGTGTATCCATTAATAAATTACTGTAACTATAGCTGTTTTTAATACTTTCATCACTTAACCCTTATACTAGAGTTAAGTTGTTAACATACCATATTACATATTAAAATATTTGAGGGGCGCCTGGGTGGCTCAGTCGTTAAGCGTCTGCCTTCGGCTCAGGTCTTGATCCCAGGGTCCTGGGATCGAGCCCCACATCGGGCTCCCTGCTCGGTGGGAAGCCTGCTTCTCCCTCTCCCACTCCCCCTGCTTGTGTTCCCTCTCTCGCTGTGTCTCTCTCTGTCAAATGAATAAATAAAATCTTTAAAAAAAAATATTTGAAATCTATCTACTTATTTTTTTACCAGTGTGTTGTATATTTTCATATGTTTTCATGTTACTAATTAGTATCTTTTTATTTCAGGTTGAAAGACTCCTTTCAGCATTTCTTGTAAGGCAGGTCTAGTGGTGATGAACTCTCTCAGCTTCTCTTTATTTGGGAAAGTATTTCTCCCTAATTTCTGAAGGATAATTTTGCTTGGTAAAGTATTGTTACTTGACATTTTTTTTTTCTTTTAGTACTTTGAACGTATCATCCCATTCTCTCCTGGCCTGCAAGGTCTCTGCTGAGAAATATGCTGATAACCTTGTATGAGATAAATTTATTTTCTCTTACTGTTTTTAAAATTCTCTCTTTGTCTTTGATTTTAGGCAGTTTTATTATAATGTGTCTTGGGGAAGATGGTTTTGGATTGAAATTATGGTGTGATCAATTAGCTTTATGAACTTGGATTTCCAAATCTCTCCTCAGGTTTGAGAATTTCTCACCCATTATTTCTGTAAATAAGGTTTTTGCCCCTTTTTTCCTATCTCCTCCTTCTCATTCAAATAGATCTTCATTTTTTTTTCATTTCTTTTTCTTTTTGCTTTTCTGATTGGCTAATTTTGAATGATAAGTCTTTGATCTCACTGAGCTGAACTCTTGAATTTTTCAGTTCAGTCATTGTATTCTTCAGCTCCAAAATTTCTGTTTGATTCTTTTTTTATGTTTACTCTTTGTTGAATTTCTCATTTTGTTCTTGTATTGTTTTCCTGATTTTCCTAAATTGCTTATCTGTTTTCTTATAGTTCTCTGAGCATTTTAAAACAATTATTTTGAATTCATTGTAGGGCAATTCATGTATCTCCTTTGCTTTGTGCTCAGTTACTGGTAGTTTACCATGTTCTTTTGGTGGTGTCATGTTTCCCTGATTTCTCATGATTCTTGTAGTCTTGGGTAGGTGGCTGTGCATTTGGAGGAGCAGTGATTTCTTCCCCAATTTATGGACTGAATTTGTTAGGAAAAACCTTCACCTGCAGCACTCTGGAGCATGCTATGACCTCAGGTCTAGTGATGTAGGATGCCAAATGTAGAGGCATATGGTGGCTACTAGTCCAGGGAGTCATGATGTCTCTTTGGCTCAGGCCACTGAGGTCCACATCATCAACAACTGTGTAGTCCTTGTCAAGTGTGGCAGGGATCTGCAGTGGCTGCAAAGGCTGTTGGTGTCCTCAGTGGCACCTCCAGGTCCAGAGGCTAGGAACCGGGACAGTCAGCAATGGTGGCCAGAGGCAATGGTGTGCACATACTCAGCTGCAGGGCCCAGCTGCAGGTACTTATGTAGTAGCAAAGACTGGCTGTAGACACACATGTAACAGTGGTGGCCAAGGCCAGCAGCAAGAGCGTGGCTCGTCTGCAGGCACACTTTCAGCTGCAGGGCATTTGCTGATGATGTGCACTCTTGTGATTTCAGTGTCTCCCCATGCATGCATGCCTGGCAGTGGAGGCTGGTAAGCAGGGTCAGGCCAGGAATGTGCAGATGCACAGCTGGAGTAGCTAGCTGTAGGTGAGCCTAGTTGTGCAGGCCAGGGAGAACAGACAAGGCTGAATCCAGGCCCACAAGCAGCTGCAAGTGCTCTGGCTGTTGCTGTGCACTTTTATGGCTGTAGAATCTCCTCACAAGTGTACATATGGCAGTAGAAGCTAGTAATGGCAATCAGTCTGGTGGTATGCAAGTGCACAGCTGATGGGGCTAGCCCTAGGAGTACACAAGGTTGTAAGGGTCAGCTGTGAGCACCTATGCTCATGTCTTTTATTTGTGCAACCACAGAGGCCTGGGTTGGCTGCTGGTATGTATCCCAGGCTCTGCTGGGGGCAGCGATGGGAACAAATGGGGAAGGACACAGGTGGTTGGCATCTGCAAATGGGAATACCTGTGAGGCAAAAACTGGTGAAGTCTTCAGGGGGTTCTGGCTGCTGTGTGGGTGATTGGTTTCTCAGTGGCAGATGCTGCTGGGGTCCTCTGCAGAGCAAGTCACTGGGAACCCTGGTCGCTCCCACGGCATGGCTGATACTGGTAGCCCTTGCTCTTCCTCTTCCTAGCTGTCTTTATAAGTCTCAGTTGTGCTGGTCTCTGGGTAGGGTGAAACTGATGTGGGTCCTTTGTGCGGTGTTCTGGAAGGCTGGGGAAGCTGGTTGCTCACCCCACTCTTTCTTTCCTGGTGAGGGGAATTCTTTGTAGCTGGGAAATTCCCTCCTGGCACTGACCAATGCCAGCCTTGGGGATGGAATGATGCAGGCACAATGAAATTGTTCTCCCTTCACTTTTTCTATTGTTATTCTTGAGTTTTTTGTTCTGCTGTGTTGCTGAATTTTAAGTGGACTCGAGCTCTCTCAGAGCTTTTTCTTCATGGATAGCTGTCTAAGTGTTGATCTTTGCTGGGGGATAGAGGCTGGAATCTCCTACTTTGCCATCCTGGTGATGGCACTCCCAGTTTTCAATTCCTGATAGCACTTAATCCTCATAACCCCTGGGGAGGGAAGAAGAGAACGGTGCTGGAGGGAGCAGAAAATGTCAGCTTCTGGTCTTCGAGTGGCCTCATCTATGTGATTGTGGCTAAGTCATTTTACTACACTGTACTGCAGTTACCAGTGTTACACGGGGATAATAATGCCTTCTCTTTCCAAGGGCAGGAAAGCCAGATGCGTGGCTTCTGTTTTGGACAGAAGAGCAGAACTTTCTAAGAGCCCCTCTTAGGTCAGGTTAAGAATTTTGGAGGCCTTAAGCACTGAAAGATTTTAGTATCCCCCTTCCCCATCTGTAATTAAAAATAAAAATAATACTAAACTCTACAACACATATAAAGAAATCTAACAATTCTTACTACGTTGTTGTCTTTTCACTTTTTAAACTATTCTTTTTCAGAAATTTTTTTCACACTGTTTTTGGAGTCCTTGGCATTGCGGGTGGCTTAAGCATGTGCCCAGAAGCCAAATGGGTCTGTTGGTCCATCTAGCATCAGCACATGACCATGTGCTACCAGTGAGACCAGCAGGAGGTCCCCCTCCCCACTGACAGTGCTCCAGCCCTTGACTGAATGGGGAGTGGGCCTGACTGGTATCCAAGACTGTCTCCTGCCATTTTTCTAACAATAGGCAAGAAGCCAACAGGACAGGCCTTTCTCCTTCATTTACCCCTCATTAACTCAGGGGGCAGTGGGATCTCCTGGAAAGAACAGTGGTTTGGAGACAGCAGACCTGGATTTCATTGCTGGCTCTATCCATTTCTGTTTGTGGGGCTTGCATGAGTTTCTTTACCTTTCTTCTCTGGTTAAATGATGTTGCTATGGACCTCATGAGACTGTGAGGAATAAGTGGCAAAATACTTGAGGGCAAGCTGCCTGACCATCCCGTTTATCAGTACATGCTTGGTGCACGCATGCTGTCTGGCACATATTGGGGACTCAATAAGTATCCATTGAGTACATCATCTCTTCATCCCCATTGTAGTTCTCAGAGTCATATTTTCATTGAGAAGGTAGGTAGTAGTA
Organism: Callorhinus ursinus; assembly: GCF_003265705.2. Taxonomy (NCBI): domain Eukaryota; kingdom Metazoa; phylum Chordata; class Mammalia; order Carnivora; family Otariidae; genus Callorhinus; species Callorhinus ursinus. The sequence continues at coordinate 54,783,054 of NW_027397072.1, forward strand.
TGCAAATTTCTCAGTTGCTTGTGAGTGAGTTAGTAAAGTGGATGGAAGGTCTGCTTCTCCAAGATGGCTAGAGTGCCTCAGGAAAGTGGTCTGATGTGGTTGCTGGTCCCTTTGCAAATTTTGTTTGGTGATCAGGAATTTGAACTATGGCAGTGAATCTGAACCTGGGCTACAAAGCATTTTATACCTATGTTGATATGTATTCAGATAGCTAATTACTGATTGATTTACTGCAGACTCATGGACAGCAATGTTGAGTAGGTATTGCCCAGCAAAGCACTGAAGCGATACCTTGGTAACAGTATTGTCTCGTGTGGTAACAGATACAGGAACTGCTGGCATTTGTTTTGTTATTTATTTGTATTTATTTATTCTTTTACTGTGCCTCTCTTGATACCACAATCTGTATTCATTATCTATTTTGGTATGTAACAAATTACCCCAAACCTTAGCAGCATCAACAACAACATCTATTATCTTCGTTTCTGTGAGTCAGGAATCAGTTGTGGCTTAGCGGGGCCTGTTACAAGGCTGCAGTAAAGGTGTCCCCTGGTGCTAGGGAATGATCCACATCTAAGCTTATTCATGGTCGTAGGCAGGACTCCTTCCTTGCAGGCTGTTTGACAGAGTGCCTCGGTTCCTCGCTGGGTGTTGGCCAGAAGCCATCATCAGTTCCTTGCCACATGAGCCTCTCCACAGGGCAGCTTTCAACATGTCAGTTTGCTTTGAGCAAGTGAGAGAGAGAAAGAGACAGAGAGAGACAGTTTTTTATAGCCTAGTCACTTCTGCAGAAGTGACATCCTATCACTTTTGCCCTATTCTGTTCATTAGAAGTAAGTCACTAGGTCCAGCCCACACTCAAAGGGAGGAATTACACAAGGATGTGAATACCAGGAGGTGGGACCACCAGGAGCCATTTCAGAGGCTGAGCGTGGGGGACAGCGCAGAGGCAGCAATGGCTTGTTATGCCACCCACTCCCCTGGGTAATGGGCAACCGCTGAAACATTTCACTGTTGAGGAGGAGCCTTAAAATATTGCTCACCCAGAGCACAGAAAAGATTGGAAAGGGAGCATGGGTAGTGAGAGCTGTTGCAAGGAAGCTTACAAGGGGATGGCCACACAAGGATGTTCATTGTATCCCACCAACTTGGAGGTCAAGGCCAGCCTGGAGGGTCACAGGACCCGCTTTGGGCCTCTGGCCAAGCTCTTTCTCCTGTTTCAACTGCCTTTTTTTTTTTTTAATGGAAATATAATTGACATACAGTCTTACATTAGTTTTAGGTGTACAACATATTGAGTCTGATTCTATGCATTAATTAATGCTCACCACGATTGGTATTTGTTTTATTTATTTTTATCTAGGTGTGGGAATGGTGGCAGTATTCTCTCAACAAGTTTATAAGATAGTGAGAGCTAAGTTTTGGGTCCTGTCTTTTGGGTCTCTGTTCTAACTTTTCACCTTCATTCAGAGATGGGGAGAGCACAGAGCAGGGGTGGAAAGGTGGTGATTGGGATGGAAGGATATGGAATGGACCCTTCTTAGGATCCAACTACTATGCTGCATGTACGTTTTTGTGGGCTGAAGTTTCTGGGGTTATATGCACTCATTTGGGAGTGAAGAGGAAGAATCTAACACCTCAAGAAGAGCTCTAGTGCTGGCCTTCCACCCCAAGCTTTTGAGAGCAGTTTTCAACATGAGCTACATCCTGGAGAAGTGTTGTGTGTCAGGGTTGCTACAGAGCTGCAGGCTTCTAGGGCACATCTAGAGGTCAAGGGTTTAATAGGTGGCTCTTCAGAGGAAAAGAAAAAGAAGGTTTGGTGTTGATGCTTAAGAATTTGACATGTATTTTGCAGCTGGGATGACTGGGTTGCATTCTCTGTTTCTGTTGGGCTATCTTATAGCTCAGGACACTGTATCCCAACTTCCCTTGGAAAAGCTGATGGCACCTGGCCTGGCCCTGGTTGTTCTGCTTGGCAGGGCTTTTGGTTTGTCTGTTTACTTCATCTCTGACTTTGAGTGAGTGACTGGCTAACCAAAGCACATGGTATTGAAGGAAGATGACCAACGGAATGCAGAATCAAAACCCAGTTTTCTTTCTTTCTTTCTTTCTTTCTTTCTTTCTTTCTTTCTTTCTTTCTTTCTTTCTTTTTCTTTCTTTCTCTCTCTCTCTTTCTTCTTTCTTTCTTTCTTTCTTTCTTTCTTTCTTTCTTTCTTTCTTTCTTTCTTTCTTTCTTTCTTTGATTTTATTTATTTGACAGAGACACAGCAAGAGAGAGAAAACAAGCAGGGGGAGTGGGAGAGGGAGAAGCAGGCTTCCTGCTGAGCAGGGAGACTGATGCGGGGCTCGATCCCATGACCTGAGCCGAAGGCAAACGCTTAATGGCTGAGCCACCCAGGTACCCCCCAGTTTCTTAATATTAGGGAAGACCGGGCTGCAGGTAAAGAGAAGATCCATAAAATGAAACAAGAGATGAGGTATGTGTGGTTGTAATGCTGTGGATATATTCATTATCATTCAGTTGTGTGAGAACTGAGACACTCGTGGTAAACACATAGAAACTAATAAGGTCTCTTTACTGAATGTTGGGAGCCTGAGAGGATAATACATTTTCTAGGATATCATTTGTCTAATAGATATTGCTACTCCCACAGTGGCCAACTTTTTGTTGGAATAAAATCACTGATGTATGCTATAAAGATGTGGTTTTTTTCCCCCATAGTGAATAAAATACCCTAAAAGTGACTGGCATAAACATTTCAAAGTGAACTTGAACTTCAGAGTCCATCAGAACGGTACTGACAGTGGTTTCCTGATTTTCATAAAAGATTTTAGTGTTTCAGTGAGCATTGCTCAGCTCCATCTACTTCAGATAGTTCTTGCTCAGCCATGTGATAGTGATTTTGTTTGTGGTTAGTTCTTAAATAGAACTAGAATTAGAACCTTTTTATCAATTATTGATAAATTAGCCAGTAATATCTTCTTTGCTTCCTTGACTACTTTTATTTCTTCAATAAATTCAGAATGGAGACCTTTTGAAAATGGCCCCATCTTGTTTCTAAATCCTCTGAAATGATCCACATTCTTTGTTGATTCTATTTGCCAGAATGCACAGGAGTAAACCCCCCCCCTCTTCTTTGGAAAATGTTACAACATCCGTGTCTGTTCTTCTGAACACTCTCATTCCAAGCACAGAATAATTATTAGCTTGCAGGGACTCTGCTGTTTTTTCCATTTTAGTTGAAGATGTTGGGATTCCCGCCTACATAAATGAAGTCAGGAAACACACAGAGATGCTAAGATGTTTCTATTTTCTTCTTTCCTGGGTGGGTTTTCTGAAAAGATGTCAGCATCAATTGGTGGCTACCACCTTGTGGCATTTAATTATTCTTGACATTTAATCCATCATGATATGAAAAAAGAAAATACAGTCTGTCTATTCCTCCTCTTCTTCCAAGGGAAACAATGTAATAATTAAGATGGTAACTAAAGTTCTAAGAATAATGAGAAACCACATAAAGACTAGCATCATATTACTCTTAGAGCATTAACGGGAAATGAGGTCTGGGGCTATCTCCTTCTACTTCATTTTTTTTTCTATCCAGATAATCATGAGTCATCATTCTGTATAAATGAATAATAGTTTAATTTAAATAAGCCAATATTGTGTGGAGGTCATTTATCACCTCACAGCTCATTCATAGACAACTCATGTGGAACTACAAAACTTTCTTTTGTACACTCGAGCTGGAAATCTCATTGAGTTTGGGAGGGCTTCCTTCTGCATGTTTGAATTTTCAAGTTCAACATTGTTCTCAGGAAGGGCATGGATAGGAGCAGTGATGGGCTGGGGGTGAGGCTGGAAATCTGAGAGCTGCAGTGAGAGGTTTGGGTTTTATATTTGTCATTTTAGAGCAAAGGAGCTGGATTTGGGTTTTAATAGTAGTCTGTTGATAGTGGCATACATGCACACAAGTGTGTGTGTGTGTGTGTGTGAGAGAGAGAGAGAGAGAGAGAGAGAGAGAGAGAACTGATCGAAAAGCATAACTTTTCAATAAGAACAACCTTACAGGAGAGGAAAGGGACTTTTTTTCAAGACTGATTATAAAAATTGAATTCATATTGTTAGAATTAAGGCAAAAGAAGACTCAAGCAGTGCTCCTCAGCCAGCATGTTCAAATGATAAATTTCATTGAGGCACTGAAAGAAACAACAGCTGCAGTTAATGAAAAGCCAAATTTATCTAAATTTCTTCAGTTGATCAGTATGGCTCTCACTCCATTTTCATATATTTTTTTTTTTTCTGGAGTCGGGGAGAGAGAGGACAAAGGGAGAGGATAGGTTTTTGTTTTTCAAGGTATGCCCTCTGAAAAGGAAGTGGCTCTAGAGCTAGTCTGTGAGTAGTTCTTGAGAATCTTTTTTTTTTTTCCTCTTGGTATCAATATAGTCAGTACTTTAGTTTTGTTGCTTTATTTTTAACCTTCCTTAGGAGAGTGTGGTTGGCTCCTGTATCAAATGAAGCTTATAGGCATGGGCTGAAGACAGGAAATCCAGGAGGAAGATTGTGGTAATTACACAAATCTGAAATGCTTTCCAAAACATAGTTATGTCCACTGAGGTGTTTCACTATTGCTACACTTGTGAAATAGGACTGGTATTGACTGTGTCTTTTTTAAGAAGAATGAGGTTTCGGGGACCAAGTAACTTGCCCAAGGTCAGCTAATAAGCTCCTTTAAGACATGGGGACAGAAGAAGGTGCCTACCCTCCTTGCCAAATGCTTTACTAGAAAATAGAACAAATTCCCAGTGCCTCCTATCCCTACATGGTAAAAGGAGGAAAATCCTGTTGCAGAAACCACTCAGAGAAGCTGCCATCAAAGGCTGCTTGGGGCCAGCTTCCCCCCAGCACAGAGCTCTGCACAGAGCCTGCATGTGGTGTGGAATTCCATTAGAACTTACTCACCATATGTTTGTTTGCTGGTGTTCAATGGAACCTGAGGGAGGGCATAATGGATCTCTGTTACTAAACCATGTGGAAGGCTTCCAGAGATTTAATAGTCTATCTCGAGGTGATGAATAGAGGGGCTCTCATATTCCTTGCATAATCAGGGAGCCTTGGTGCTCTCAATGCACACTGCACTCTCCTCCAACACCCTTCTGGAAAACTCTGTACATCTGGCACTCCTGGAGTCATTTCAAAAACAGAGATGCGGGGGTGGGAGAGGGGAAGGTGGTGCCTTCCTCTCATCTTTCCTGAGAGATCTGTGGGATGAGATTGCACTGAAAGCTGGAGATTTTGAGGGGAAAGTAGGCTAGAAGAATGGAGAGGAGAGGGGAAGGCATTTCGGTGAGTTAGGTTCCCTGGCTTTTGGCTGTGGTGGTCTGATTATTTTATGAAGGCCATTGCTGGCACTATGGCGGTGGTTTGTGGGTGCTTCACTGTGCATGGTGCCCACAGCCAAAGGTGAATGGCTGCTGCTACCACTGACTCACAAGGCTGCCAAATGGGCATGGAATTTTATTCCTTCCAGTAATTTTCTCACTGATGGGCTTATAATTCATATGGTGTGGAAGAAGGCTGGAGGGTATTCATTGCAGGGAATGACAGAAATTGAACCACAGTAGAACTTCGTTGGTTTGTCTGCCAGATGACTAGGGCACTTAGAAAAGAAGTGCTCAGAAAGGGCAGAAACCAGTCTGCTTCTTGTGAATGAACTTAAAGTCTAGATAGAGGTGAGAATGGGGGGCGTGTAGAGTGGAGGTTATCAGTTCTGTTTTCTCAACTTTGTGGCTAACAACTACTCTCCTGTTCCCTCATCTTTTAGTGAATAGTTCTCATTTCTGCTGCATTTATCTCTCCCTCCCCCTTTTTTTGACAGTCAAACCCACAAATTAAGTCCTACCATGAAGACTGAAGCCAGTGTCTTCAGTACAGATTTGGTGTTGTACCAAAACAAGGGCATTCTTGGTACCTCAAGTAATATTTGAAGGAGATGGGATGGTGAATGCCCGAAACCTTTCTGCAGTCATATTTTTCATGAACTTGCTTAAAGACCTGTGCATGGAGTAAATAAATCATAATCTCATATTATTCTTCCAATTCAAGCCAACTATGAGGCCTTCGTTTCTTCATTTATTCAGTATCTACTATGTGGCAGATACTGTTCAGGACACTGGGAGGGAACAAGACTTGTGTACAAGGCTTGGTGCTTGCCCTCACATTGCCTTGTGAGAATGACATTAAAATAAACAGTCTAGATATTAAGTGGTAGGTGTATGGCAGTATTTTCTTTTCTCTGCCCCATTTGCTTACAGGATTCCAGGAACTGGGAGAGGATAACTGGGCTTGTTGCAATGTCAAGTTAGGAGAGAGGGTTTTATAGGTTGGGAAGGGGTAAATTTTTTTTATGATTATAATGTGAAATTATGTCAGTTGCCAAGTTTGGGACCAGGCATGGTTGTCTTATCCAGACCTATTAGCAGGTATTGGCAGGAGAGCAGCCTCCTATGCAAGTGGAAGATACATCTAAAATGGTTTTTAGGTACTTGAGAAGAACAAAAGAAATTAAGAGCAAGCCGAGCCAGAGTGGTAGACCACCTTGCTCTTTCAGCATCTGGGGCCCAAAGCCCAGCAGCAAAGGAGGAAGGGAATAGCTGAGACCATAACGCGTGGCAGGCCCTGAACTTTAGAAGGTTGGGAGATGCCTGGGATGTACTGATGCTGGAGGAACAGAATTAACCTCAGAAATGGAAGCATCAGGGACCTCTGGAGCAGAGAAACTGGGAAGAAGGATATCAGAAAATTTGGGTAGTTTAGCCAAGACTTACTTATTTTATTTGTAATGGTGGTGGTATTCTCAGGGTACAATGGGTGATCAAAAGAATGGTTTCTAACCCAGACAAATGGGTTGGACAGTTTAGGAAAGGTGAGATAGTTAATTTCATATGTCAATTTGACTGGGTCATGGGGTGTGCAGATATTTGGCTAAACCTTTATTTCTGGGTGTGTCTGTTATGGTGTTTCTAAATAAGATTGCCATTTGAATTGGACTCAATAAAGCTTATTGCCTTCCCCAATGTGGATGGGCACCTCCAGTTCATTGAGGGCCTGAATAGAACAAAATGTGGGGGAGGGAAGAATTCATTCCTTCTCTGCCCAACCATATTATGTAGTTGTTTATTTCTGGTTTCTTTCACTTAGCAAACTCCTTTTAAAATTCATGCATGTTGTTGCTTGTACCATTAATTTTTTTTATTGCTGAGTAGTATTCCACTGTCTAGATCTGCCATAATATGCTTATTCATTTGCCAATTGATTTATTTGCAGTTGTTGACTATTATAAATAAAGTGGCTATGAACGTTTACATATCAAAACATTGTATGGAAAAATGTTTTTATTTCTCTTGGGCAACTACTATAAGTAGAATTGCTAGGTAGTATGGTAAGTATATGCCAAAATATTTTCCAAAATGGCTGTACCATTTTGCATTCCCATCAGCAATGTATGAGAGTTACAGTTATTCCACATTTTCACCAACTCTAGGTATTGTCAGTCTTTTTAATTCTAGGGAAAGTAGAGTGGTTATCCTGGCTTTAATTCACATTTCTCTAATGACTAATGACATTGAAAATGTTTTTATGTGCCTGTTTGCCACTCATATATTTTCTCTAGTGAAATATTTGATAAGATCTTTTACTCATTTAAAAAGTCAAGTTGTTTGTCTTTTTACTATTGAGCTGTATTTTTTAATATGTTCCAGATACAAGTTCTTCATTGGATACATATTTTGCAAATATTTTCTTCCATTTTGTGGTTTGTCTTTTTGTTTTCTTAATAGTCTATTTTAAAGATCAAACATTTCCAATTTGATGAAATCCAATTAGTCATTTTCTTTTATGCTGTAATCTGTGATAATTTCAGGGCTTACCTCCTTTGTTTCCTTTCTCTCTCAGAGCACAGTCCTATGCTATCTGTTGTACAGTGTCTGAATACCATTGTTTCATATACACAGTTTGACTTTGAGCTGTTTACAGAGGGAATACATTTCCCATGATAGATAGTCCTTCATTGGCAGGAGTGGAAGTCCTAGACTTTCAACAAAGGAAACTATTGCTGTAGGACTACATCTCTTATAAAAGAGGCAAGTAATAATTGTTAGGTAAAATTCTCTTTAGAGGGCACCTGGGTGGCTCAGTTGGTTAGGTGGCTGCCTTCAGCTCAGGTCATGATCCTGGAGTTCCTGGATTGGGTCCAGCATCGGGCTTCCTGCTCAGCGATGAGTCTGCTTCTCCCTCTGCCCCTCCCCGCTCTTGTGCTCTCTCTCTCCCTCATTGTCTTTCTGAAATAAATAAAATCTTTAAAAAAAAATTCTCTCTAGAATTCTTAAATTTGCCCCACCCCACATGACCTCAACCCTATGTCAGTTCCTTCAGTGGAGTTAACTACTATCACCAGGTTGGTGTTTTTGTTTGTTTTGTTTGTCTGAACTCATTCTATAAATTTACAAATTTATCTGTGTATATAAAAGAATATATCTATGATTTTATGTTTTTTTTGGATATAAAATTTTTACATAAATGAAATTTTTACGACTTGTTATTTTCACTTTACATCTTGGCTGTATATCTGTATGAGTTCAGTTAGACCTATCTTATTCTTTTAAATTGCTGCATAGTATAGCCATATGGATATGTTATGTAGCACATAGCATATCCATATAGACATCTGAATTTACTAACAATTTCCTCCCTTTAGACTTTTTACCTCTCTGTCTTCTATGGATAGTTATGGACTACTGAATACCATAACTTGATTTTAAAAAAATTGTCATACATTCAAGGGTGCCTGGGTGGCTCAGTCAGTTAAGTGTCTGCCTTTGGCTCAGGTCATGATCCCAGGATCCTGGGATTGAGTACTGCATTGGACTCCCTGCTTAGCGGGGAGCCTGCTTCTCCTTCTGCCTCTTCCCTCTGCTCATGCCTGCACTCTCTCTCAAATAAATAAATAAAATCTTCAAAGAAATTGTCATACCATCAAAAGATTGATTAAATGGGTCAATTAAAATAATAATAATAATAATAGGGGCACCTGGGTGGCTCAGTTTGTTAAGCGACTGCCTTCGGCTCAGGTCATGATCCTGGAGTCCCGGGATCGAGTCCCACATTGGGCTCCCTGCTCGGTGGCAAGTCTGCTTCCCCCTCTGACCCTCTTCCCTCTCGTGCTCTCTATCTCTCATTCTCTCCCTCTAATAAATAAATAAAATCTTTAAAAAAAATAATAATAGTCATAATAGTAATAATAATAAAGCAAACACCCTTGACCTCTCCACCTAGGTTATGAAATAAAGCATTGATAGTTTTGTAGAAACTTTCTTTGTGCTCCTTTTTGACATAGCCCCCCTCTAACCTTCAAACATAACTATTCTATTGAGATAATAATTTCTTTTGTATACTGCATGGTGTTATCACTAATATATGAATCATAAAATTGCATTGTATTTCTGTTTTATTTTGAACTTAATAAAAATGGACTCATGCTGTAAATATACTTTTGTCACTTACTTTTCCTCCTCAGTTCTGTTTTATTTTACTATTTAAAAAATTTTTTTATTGTTATGTTAATCACCATACATTACATCATTAATTTTTGATGTAGTGTTCCATGATTCATTGTTTGTGCATAATACCCAGTGCTCCATGCGGAACGTGCCCTTTTCAATACCCATCACCAGGCTAACACATCCTCCCACCGCCCTCCCCTACAGAACCCTCAGTTTGTTTTTCAGAGTCCATCGTCTCTCATGGTTCATCTCCCCCTCCAATTCCCCCCCTTCATTCTTCCCCTCCTGCTATCTTCTTCTTCTTCTTCTTTTTTTTTTCTTAACATATATTGCATTATTTGTTTCAGAGGTACAGATCTGTGATTCAACAGTCTTGTACAATTCACAGCACTCACCATAGCACATACCCTCCCCAGTGTCTATCACCCAGCCACCCCATCCCTCCCACCCCCCAGCACTCCAGTAACCCTCAGTTTGTTTCCTGAGATTAAGAATTCCTCATAACAGTGAGGTCATATGATACATACCTTTCTCTGATTGACTTATTTCGCTCATCAAAACACCCTCCAGTTCCATCCATGTCGTTGCAAATGGCAAGATCTCATTCCTTTTGATGGCTACATAATATTCCGTGGTGTATATATATCCACATCTTCTTTTTTTTAAATAATTTTTTATTGTTATGTTAATCACCATACATTACATCATTAGTTTTTGATGTAGTGTTCCATGATTCATTGTTTGTGCATAACACCCAGTGCTCCACGCAGAATGTGCCCTCTTTAATACCCATCACCGGGCTAACCCATCCCCCCACCCCCCTCCCCTCTGAAACCTTAGTTTGTTTTTCAGAGTCCATCGTCTCTCATGGTTCGTCTCCCCCTCCGACTTACTCCCCTTCATTCTTCCCCTCCTGCTATCTTCTTTTTTTTCTTAACATATATTGCATTATTTGTTTCAGAAGTACAGATCCGTGATTCATCAGTCTTGTACAATTCACAGTGCTCACCATAGCACATACCCTCCCCAATGTCTATCACCCAGCCACCCCGTCCCTCCCACCCCCCACCACTCCAGCAACCCTCAGTTTGTTTCCTGAGATTAAGAATTCCTCATATCAGTGAGGTCATATGATACATGTCTTTCTCTGATTGACTTATTTCACTCAGCATAACACCCTCCAGTTCCATCCACGTCGTTGCAAGTGGCAAGATCTCATTCCTTTTGATGGCTGCATAATATTCCATTGTGTATATATACCACCTCTTCTTTATCCATTCATCTGTCGATGGACATCTTGGCTCTTTCCACAGTTTGGCTATTGTGGACATTGCTGCTATAAACATTGGGGTGCACGTACCCCTTCGGGTCCCTACATTTGTATCTTTGGGGTAAATACCCAGTAGTGCAATTGCTGGATTGTATGGTAGCTCTATTTTCAACTTTTTGAGGAACCTCCGTACTGTTTTCCAGAGTGGCTGCACCAGCTTGCATTCCTACCAACAGTGTAGGAGGGTTCCCCTTTCTCCGCATCCCCGCCAACATCTGTCATTTCCTGACTTGTTAATTCTAGCCATTCTGACTGGTGTGAGGTGGTATCTCATGGAGGTTTTGATTTGGATTTCCCTGATGCCGAGCGATGTTGAGCACTTTTTCATGTGTCTGTTGGCCATTTGGATGTCTTCTTTGGAAAAATGTCTGTTCATGTCTTCTGCCCATTTCTTGATTGGATTATTTGTTCTTTGGGTGTTGAGTTTGATAAGTTCTTTATAGATTTTGGATACTAGCCCTTTATCTGATATGTCACTTGCAAATATCTTCTCCCATTCTGTTGGTTGTCTTTTGGTTTTGTTGACTGTTTCTTTTGCTGTGCAAAAGCTTTTTATCTTGATGAAGTCCCAATAGTTCATTTTTGCCCTGGCTTCCCTTGCCTTTGGCGATGTTTCTAGGAAGAAGTTGCTGCGGCTGAGGTCGAGGAGGTTGCTGCCTGTGTTCTCCTTTAGGATATTGATGGACTCCTGTCTCACATTTAGGTCTTTCAACCATTTGGAGTCTATTTTTGTGTGTGGTGTAAGGAAATGATCTAGTTTCATTCTTCTGCATGTGGCTGTCCAATTTTCCCAACACCATTTGTTGAAGAGACTGTCTTTTCCATTGGACATTCTTTCCTGCTTTGTCAAAGATTAGTTGACCATAGAGTTGAGGGTCCATTTCTGGGCTCTCTATTCTGTTCCATTGATCTATGTGTCTGTTTTTGTGCCAGTACCATACTGTCTTGATGACAGCTTTGTAATAGAGCTTGAAGTCCGGAATTGTGATGCCGCCAGTGTTGCTTTTCTTTTTCAACATTCCTGTGGCTATTTGGGGTCTTTTGGGGCTCCATAAAATTTTAGGATTATTTGTTCCATTTTTTTGAAAAAAGTGGATGGTATTTTCATTGGGATTGCATTCAGTGTGTAGGTTGCTCTAGGTAGCATTGACATCTTCATAATATTTGTTCTTCCAGTCCATGAGCATGGAACATTTTTCCATTTCTTTGTGTCTTCCTCAGTTTCTTTCATGAGTCTTTTGTAGTTTTCTGAGTACAGATCCTTTGCCTCTTGGGTTAGATTTATTCCTAGGTATCTTGGGTGCAATTGTAAATGGGATTGACTCCTTAATTTCTCTTTCTTCTGTCTTGTTGTTGGTGTATAGGAATGCCACTGATTTCTGTGCATTGATTTTATATCCTCCCACTTTAGTGAATTCCTGTATGAGTTCTAGCAATTTTGGGGTGGAGTCTTTTGGGTTTTCCACATAAAGTATCATATCATCTGCAAAGAGTGAGACTTTGACTTCTTCTTTGCTGATTTGGATGCCTTTGATTTCTTTTTGTTGTTTGATTGCTGTGGCTAGGACTTCTAATACTATGTTGAATAGCAGTGGTGATAGTGGACATCCCTGCCGCGTTCCTGACCTTGGGGGGAACGCTCTCAGTTTTTCCCCATTGAGAATGATATTCGCTGTAGGTTTTTCATAGATGGCTTTTATGATATTGAGGTATGTACCCTCTATCCCTATACTCTGAAGAGTTTTGATCAAGAAAGGATGCTGTACTTTGTCAAATGCTTTTTCTGCACCTGTTGAGAGGATCATATGATTCTTGTTTTTTCTTTTGTTAATGTATTGTACCATGTTGATTGATTTGCAGATGTTGAACCAACCTTGTAGCCCAGGGAGAAATCCCAATTGGTCATGGTGAATAATCCTTTTAATGTACTGTTGGATCCTATTGGCTAGTATTTTGGTGAGAATTTTTGCATTCATGTTCATCAAGGATATTGGTCTGTAATTCTCCTTTTTGATGGGGTCTTTGTCCGGTTTGGGGATCAAGGTAATGCTGGCCTCATAAAATGAGTTTGGAAGTTTTCCTTCCATTTCTATTTTTTGGAACAGTTTCAGGAGAATAGGTATTAATTCTTCTTTAAATGTTTGGTAGAATTCCCCTGGGAAGCCATCTGGCCCTGGGCTTTTGTTTGTTGGGAGATTTTTGAGGACTGCTTCAATTTCCTTTGTGGTTATAGGTCTGTTCAGGTTTTCTATTTCTTCTTGGTTCAGTTTTGGTAGTTGATACACCTCTAGGAATGCATCCATTTCTTCCAGGTTATCTAATTTGCTGGCATATAGTTACTCAATATGTTCTTATAACTGTTTGTATTTCTTTGGTGTTGGTTGTGATCTCTCCTCTTTCATTCATGATTTTGTTGATTTGGGTCCTTTCTCTTTTCTTTTTGATAAGTTTGGCCAGGGATTAATCAATCTTTTTAATTCTTTCAAAGAACCAGCTCCTAGTTTCGTTGATCTGTTCTACTGTTCTTTTGGTTTCTATTTCATTGATTTCTGCTCTGATCTTTATTATTTCTCTTCTCCTGCTGGGTTTAGGCTTTATTTGCTGTTTTTTCTCTAGCTCCTTTAGGGGTAGGGTTAGGTTGTGTATTTGAGACCTTTCTTGTTTCTTGAGAAAGGCTTGTATTGCTATCTACTTTCCTCTTAGGACCACCTTTGCTGCATCTGAAAGATTTTGAGCAGTTGTGTTTTCATTTTCATTGGTTTCCATGAATTTTTTAAATTCTTCTTTAATTTCCTGGTTGACCCATTCATTCTTTAATAGGATACCCTTTAGCCTCCATATATTTGAGTTCTTTCCGACTTTCCTCTTGTGATTGTGTTCTAGATTCAAAGCACTGTGGTCTGAAAATATGCAGGGAATGATCCCAGTCTTTTGGTCTTGGTTGAGACCTGATTTGTGACCTAGGATGCGATCTATTCTGGAGAATGTTCCATGGGCACTAGAGAAGAATGTGCATTGCGTTGCTTTGGGATGGAATGTTCTGAATATGTCTGTGAAGTCCATTTGGTTCAGTGTGTCATTTAAAGTCTTTGTTTCCTTGTTGATCTTTTGCTTAGATGATCTGTCCATTTCAGTGAGGGACAATGTTACTGTATTGTTGTCAATGTGTTTCTTTGCTTTTGTTATTAATTGCCTTATATAATTGGCTGCTCCCATGTTAGGGGCATAGATATTTATAATTGTTAAATCTTCTTGTTGGATAGACCCTTTAAGTAGGATATAGTGTCCTTCCTCATCTCTTATTACAGTCTTTGGTTTAAAATCTAATTTGTCTGATATAAGGATTGCCATCCCAGCTTTCTTTTGGTGTCCATTAGCATGGTAAATGGTTTTCCACCCCCTCACTTTCAATGTGGGGGTGTCATTGGCTCTAAAATGAGTTTCTTGCAGACAGCATATCGATGGGTCTTGTTTTTTAATCCAATCTGATAGCCTGTGTCTTTTGATTGGGGTCAGGGTAACTATTGAAAGATATGAATTTAGTGCCATTGTATTGCCTGTAAGGTGACTGTTACTGTACATTGTCTGTGTTCCTTTCTGGTCTATGTTGCTTTTAGGCTCTCTCTTTGCTTAGAGGACCCCTTTCGATATTTCTTGTAGGGCTGGTTTCGTGTTTGCAAATTCCTTTAGCTTTTGTTTGCCTGGAAGCTTTTTCTTTCTCCTTCTATTTTCAATGACAGCCTAGCTGGATATAGTATTCTTAGCTGCATGTTTTTCTCGTTTAGTGCCCTGAAGATATCATGCCAGTTCTTTCTGGCCTGCCAGGTCTCTGTGGATAGGTCTGTTGCCAATCTAATGTTCCTACCATTTTAGGTTACAGATCTCTTCTCCCGAGCTGCTTTCAGGGTTTTCTCTTTGTCTCTGAGACTTGTACGTTTTACTATTAGATGTCAGAGTGTTGACCTATTTTTATTGATTTTGAGAGGGGTTCTCTGTGCCTCCTGGATTTTGATGCCTGTTTCCTTCCCCACATTAGGGAAGTTCTCTGCTGTAATTTGCTCCAATATACCTTCTGCCCCTCTCTCTCTTTCTTCTTCTTCTTCTGGGATCCCAATTATTCTAATGTTGTTTCGTCTTATGGTATTGCTTATCTCTCGAATTCTGCCCTCGTGATCCAGTAGTTGTTTATCTCTCTTTTTCTCAGCTTCTTTATTTTCCATCATTTGGTCTTCTATATCGCTGATTCTCTCTTCTGCCTCATTTATCCTAGCAGTTAGCACCCCCATTTTTGATTGCACCTCATGAATATCCTTTTTGATTTCGACTTGGTTAGATTTTAGTTCTTTTATTTCTCCAGAAAGGGTTTCTCTAATAACTTCCATGCTTTTTTCAAGCCCAGCTAGTATCTTTAAAATCATGATTCTGAACTCTAGGTCCGACATCATACTAATGTCCGTATTGTGTAGGTCCCTGGCAGTTGGTACTACCTCTTGTTCTTTTTGTTGAGGTGATTTTTTCCATCTTGTCATTTTGTCCAGCGGAGAATAGATGAATGAGACAATAAAATGCTAACAGGGTAACAACGTCCCCAGAAAATATACTCTAAATAAATCAGAAAAGACCTGAAGCCGGGGGAAAAGAAAGGGAAAGAAAGAAAAAAGAAAAAGAAAAAGAAAAGAAGAAGGAAAAACAAACAGAAACAGAACAAAACAAAACAAAACAAAAACAGAATATGATCAAATATGATCAGGCTGGTGCATAGATCAGTGCCACACACTAGATTTTTGGTGTATTTTGGTCTGTTAGAAGAAAGTGCCTCCCAAAATTTTATAGAAAGAAAAACCCTTATATGAAAAAAAATAAGAGTTGATATGATGAAGGGATGGAATATGATGGTATAGATGAAAATTATAAAAAATTTTATAAAAGGAATTGATAAGATAAGAAATTGTTTGAAAAAAGAAAGAAGAGGATTTAAAAAAAAAAGAGAAAAGAAGAAAGGAGAGAATGTGATCAGGCAGGAGACTAGAGCAAAGCCATACACTAGAGATTCAGGGTATATTTTGATCTGTTAGAAGAAACTGTATCTCAAAACTTTAAAGAGAGAACAACTTATATATATATGCCAAAAATAAGGGTAACTACTATGAAGGGATAGAATTTGACTCTAAAAATGAAAAATAAAAATGTTTTTTAAAAAAGGGATTGATAAGATGTTGTTTGAAAAAGGGAAAAAGAAAAATTAAAAAAAAGACAGTTAAAAAAAATTAACTTTGAAAGACTAAAGAATCATGATAAAAAAAAGCTATGGATTCTATGTGCAGTATTCCCCTAGCGCTGGAGTTCTGCTGTTCTCATTGATTGGTAAACTTGGTCTTGGCTTGCTGGCTGTTCTTGCTGATCTTCTGGGGGAGGGGCCTGTTGCCGTGGTTACCAAATGTCTTTGCTGGAGGCAGAATTGTCCCGCCCTTGCTGGTCTGGGCTAAGTAATCTGCTCTGGTTTGCTCTCGGGAGCTTTTGTTCCCTGCAAGCTTTCTGTTTGGCTTTGGAGGATGAGAGTGAAAATGGCGTCTTCCCAATCTCTGTCCCGGAGGAGTGAGAACTCAGGGCCCCACTCCTCAGTGAGCCCTCAGAGAAAAGCAGTCAATCACTCCCATCTCTCTGGTCTCCGAACACACTCTGTGCTCACCTGGCCTGTGACCAAGTGTTTCTATCTCTGGCACCCGACTTGGTGTGGAGTCTCCAAACCCAGCAGATCCTTGCGGTGACCTTCCGCACCGCTCTTCCTGGGTGAGGAAGGGGAGTCTCCCCGGATCTGCTGCTTGTTGGGTCCCTGCTGGAGGAACAGTGGCCCAACTGTGCCACGGATCATAGTTTACGGCAGCCCTGAGCTGTGAGCCCACGCCTTGGCTCTGTCTCTGCAGCCGGCTTCCCCACTCCGATACCTGGGAGCTCTGCTGCACTCAGGCACCCCTGGTCTTTCTGTGACCTCAAGGGTCCTGAGACCACACTGTCCCAGTGAGGGTTCCACCCCACCGCTTAGCTACTGGAGCGATGTCTCTCAGCGGAGCAGACTCCTAAAAGTTCTGATTTTGTGCCCCGCTGCTCTATCATTTGCCAGAAGCAGCCGATGGAGGCCCCCTTCCCCGCCATCTATCCTCCGGAATATCACCTCGGATTCACTTCTCCGCATGTCCTACCTTCCAGAAAGTGGTCTCTTTTCTGTTCAGAGAGTTGTTGCTATTCTTTTCTTCGATCTCCTGTTGAGTTCATAGGTGTTCAGGATGGTTTGATCCCTATCCAGCTGAATTCCTGAGACGAGATGAAATCCAGGTCTCCTACTCCTCCGCCATCTTGCTCCACCCCCAGTTTTGTCTTACTTTTCCCCCTCATCTGTGAAATTCATTGATGCATGTTATTGATGTTTACTCAGTTTTATTGAGGTATATTATTTTGTTTTACGAATATACCACAATTTATTTTTTCCATTCCACTGTTGGTATACATTTGAGTTGTGTCCAGTTTTAGGCAATGCTGCTATGAACAATTGGTACATTTGTCCTCTGAGGCAAGAGTTTCTTTGGTGTGTATGTCTAGAATTGCTTGGTTATAATGAATTCACATATTCAACTATTTTAGGTATTGCTAAATATTTTTCAAAATAGTTGTACAAATATATACCTCCACCAGTGGCAATTGAAATGTGACATTGCATCCACATCCTCACCAACACTTGGTATTGTCAAATTCATAAATTTTTCAAATCGGGTGTAAGTATAATGATAGCCCCTCATCTGAATTTCTTTGATTACTAGTAAGGCTGAGCATATTCTCATATGCTAGTGACTATTCAAATTTCCTTTTTTGAAGTCAAGGTCTTTTGCCTATTTTTTTTCCCTTTTTTTTCTTTTCTCCTCCCTGTGTCCCTCTATCCCTCCATCCTTCTTCCCTTCTGTAATTTGCAGAAATTATTCTGTAGTCTGGATTGCAGTCATCTTTTTTTTTTCAAAGATTTTATTTATTTATTTGATGCAAGGGAGGGAACACAAGCAGGGGAGTGGAGAGGGAGAAGCAGGCTTCCCGCTGAGCACAGAGCCTGATGTGGGGCTGGATCCCAGGACCCTGGGACCATGACCTGAACCAAAGGCAGATGCCTAAACAATTGAGCAACCTCGGGGCCCCTGAAGTCATCTTTTTTAGGTACATGAATAGCAAATGTTTTCTCCCTTGGAGCTTATCATTTTGCCTTGTTTATGATGACTTTTTGATGGATAAAAGTTCTTAATTTTAATGTAGTCAAATTTATCCATCTTTTTCATTATAGAGTTTGCTTTTTGTGGCTTGCTTAAAAAGTCCTTCTGTGTCTCAAGAAAATATTATCTTCTGAACACTTTTGTTTGCTTTCACATATAGGTGTTTAGGATTAAATACCCATAATTGATTTTTATTTTTATTTTTATTTATTTTTTTTTTTTAAGATTTTACTTATTTATTTGACACAGAGATAGAGCGCACAAGTGGACAAAGTGGCAGTCAGAGGGAGAGGGAGAAGCAGGCTCTCTGCTGAGCAGGGAGCCTGATGTGGGGCTCAATCCCAGGACCCTGGGATCATGACCTGAGCTGAAGGCAGTCCCTTAACCAACTGAGCCACCCAGGCGCCCCACCATAATTGATTTTTATATAAGCATAGGTAAAGGTAAATTTTATTTTATTTTCCAAATGAATACCCAATTGTTTCAGCACAGATTTTGAAATTTCAGCCTTTTGCTATTGATCCTCAATGCCAATTCAACTATACATCAGTTGTCGAGATGGTTATTGTTCAATTTTTGGGTTCTCTTTTTTGTTTGATTAGCCTATTTTTGTTTTGTTTTCTTTTTTTTTTTTAAAGATTTTATTTATTTATTTGACAGAGAGAGACACAGTGAGGGAGGGAACACAAGCAGGGGGAGTGGGAGAGGGAGAAGCAGGCTTCCCACCGAGCAGGGAGCCTGAAGCGGGGCTCAATCCCAGGACCCTGGGATCATGACCTGAGCAGAAGGCAGACGCTTAATGACTGAGCCACCCAGGCGCCCCTGATTAGCCTATTTTTCTATCTTAGAGTCTGTACCATGCTTTTTAATCATTGTAGTTTTATGATAAGTTTTAATAATTAGTAGGATAAGGTCTCCCAATTTTCTTATTCTTCATGTATGTCTTGCTTAAGAATAGCCAATACTTAATACTTCCACATGAATTTTAGAATCAGTGTCCAAGTTTCAAAACACTCAGACACACACACATTCTCTCTCTCTCTTTCTTTTTTGTTCCCTGTCTCCCTCCTTCTCTCCCTCTCTCTCTCACATGCAAAGTATTAGGATTTTGATCTCTTACTTATTCAGTAGAGTAAATCCTAAACTGTTGAGATCTATTGAATCTATAGATTAATTTGGGAAGAATGGACATTTCTATAACATTGAGTTTTCCAGTTTTTAAATATACTTTATCTTTCTATTTATTTACACTTAAATCTCTTTAAAAGCAATTTTATTATTTTCTCCATAGAGGTCTTTTATTCTTTTGTTAAATTTATTCCAAATAATCCATATGTTTTATAAATGGTATTTTAAAAATTTCATTTTCGGGGTGCCTGGGTGGCTCATTCGTTAAGCGTCTGCCTTCAGCTCAGGTCATGATCCTGGGGGCCTGGGATCAAGCCCTGCATCGGGCTCCCTGCTCAGCGGGAAGCCTGCTTCTCCCTCTCCCACTCCCCCTGCTTGTATTCCCTCTCTCGCTGTGTCTCTCTCTCTCTGTCAAATATATAAAATCTTTAAAAAAAATTAAAAAAATAAAAATTTCATTTTCTAAGTAATTATTGCTGGTATATAAAAATGCAAGTTTTTATAAAATGTTAATTTTGTTTCAAAGAACCTTGATAAACTGACTTCTAATTATGTTTCTGGAAAACAGTTTTCTTTTAAAAAAGATTTATTTATTTGTTTTAGAGAAAGATAGAGAGAGAGAGAGCATGAGCAGGGGAAGGGGGAGAGGGAAAGGGAGTGAATCCTCAAGCAGACTCCCCATTGACCATGGAACCTGACTCGGGGCTCAATCCCAAGACCCTGAGGTTATGACCTGAGCTGAAATCAAGAGTTGGACGCTCAACCAACTAAGCCACTCAGCCTCCCCTCTTTTTTTTCTAATCTTTATGTTTTTTATTTCTTTACTGTCTAGGACCTTCAGTACATCAGTAAATAAAATTGGTGATAGTGGGTATCTTTGTCTTATTTTTAATCACAAAGGGAATAAATTCAATATTTCACTCTTTAGTGTGATATCTTATATATATGTATATATGAATATATGCATGTATCACACATGTATGTTTATATGTATATTATATATGTGTGTTTTAAAAATTATTATTTAAAAATTATTTTAAATGTTTCCCTCTCTTCCTCTTTTGTTAAGAGTTTTTATTTTACATCATTAAAGGGTTTTGAACTTTATCAAATGCTTTTTTTGACAACTATTGACATAATTACATGATTTTTTCACCTTTATTCTCTTAGTGTGGTGGTTTATGTTAATTCATTTTTCTAATGTGAAATCATTTGTACTGAGGGATTAAACCCAATGCCGTCATGATTTATTATCCTTTTTATACATTTTAAATTTTGTTTTCCAATAGTTTGTTTAGTGATGGCTGTAATGTTCTTTTTTTTAATGGTCTTTGATATCAAATTTATTTTGGACTACTGGTTTTTGCTCAGGGATGCAGAAAAATTTATAAAGCATGTGAGAACGCAAGAAAAAAATAATAGAGCTCCAAGATAAAGCCATCATCAGATCCTGGCTCAAATATGACATGGATGTTGGAATTACTGGAAAGAGATTTAAAATAAATATAAATAATATTTTAAAGGCTTTCATAGAAAATGCAGACAGCATGTAAGATCACATGGATAATTTCAGCAGGAAGATGGAAACTAAAAAATATTGATTAGAAATACTAGAAATGTAAAACACAATAACAGAGATGAAAAATGCATTTGTCAGCCTCATTAGTGGATTTGATACAGCTGAGGAAAGAATTACTGAACTTAAAGCTAGGTCTATAGAAATTACCGAGATTGAAACATAGTGAGAAAAAGTGAAAATAAAACAGAACAGGATACCCAAGAATTCTGGGACCATAGTAAATGTTGTAACACATGTATAATTTAAATTTGGAAGGGGAGAGGGAGAGAGGAGAGGGTGAGAAAGGGAGAGGGAAGAGGGGCAGGAGAGAAAGAGGAGAAGAAAAAGAAGGAGGAGGAGGGGGAAGAGAAGTATTTGAAGATATAACGATTATGCTAGCTTCAAAGGCTGAGTGAGGGACTATCATGGATTAAATTGTATTCCTTCCTAAATTCGTATATTGATGTCCTAACCCCAGTACCTCAGAATGTGACTCTACTTGGAGATAGGGCCTTTGAAGAGGTAATTAAGTTAAAATGAGGCTGTTATGGTGGGCTTTAAGCTAGTCTGACTACTCTTCTTTTAAGAGGAGATTAGGACATCCAAAGAGAGACATAGGGATGCATGCATGCACAGAAGGGTGACCATATGAAGAGGCATCGAGAGGGTGGCCATCTACAAGCCAAAGAAAGGGGCTCCAGGAGAAACCAGCTCTGCTGGGACCTGGCTTTGGATTTCAAGCTCCCAGGACTGTGAGAAAATGGATTTCTGTTGTTTAGGCCATTGAATCTATATTATTTTGTTATGGCAGTCCCAGAAAGCTCATACAAAGTGTGTTCTGGAGGGTCTTGGTTTTACAGAAGATGTTTATCAACCCTGAATCACTTTACATTCTCCCAATGTGGAGTACCATCTTCTTGATAACTCTTCTTAGAACTAACCAGAGCTTAGAAGTATCCATCACTGTTTTATAGGATGTAGATTGCAAATTCCAATGTTTACATGGACTGGTCAGTGAATGTGCATGATTAAAGCAGACAGATAATAAAAAACTCTTGCAATCCTCTTGTAATCTCTTCCCACTTTTGGTAGGAACATAAATACAGAGAAATAGTTCTTTACTACAGGAGAAACAACAGCAGAAGCATAATGATGAATGGCAATTGCAGTAGGTCTCAGTCTCAGGTAACAATAGGGAATGGTGCCAACTATGGCAAAGTGGGTAGTTCATGTCTTATCTAAACGGAACAGTTACCATTAGCCCAGTTAATTGTGGCCATGGTGAATTATGGCCATGGTATGGTATGGTAAATTCACCATATAATGGTGAATTATAAACCTGAATTTAACAGATCTATTTTTCAAGAGAAGTCTGTAAGCAGAGTATGTTATGTGAAATTTCTCATTTTGAATATGTTGGCAATTAATTCATTAAACAAACAAAATCTGCAGAGGCAAGAAAACACAGGTGGACAGATATGGCATGTGAATTGTGTGTTTGCAAATTTTGCTGTAAACAGTTATTATTCTCATGCAGAGTTTTTATAATTGCTTCATATAATTAGAGTACAACTGCAAAGATCCAAACTTAGCTAGTTTAACAGGAAATTGACAAATTATTAATCATATGGTATTTGTTGTTTGAATTAAAAATGCTTGTATGTTCCCCCTGGCATTTTCTGTATATATTGCTTAAATTTATTTCAATTAGTAGATGATTTGGTTCAGGAAATAGAATCTCAGTTTCTTTTCCAGAAAAAGAATGTGCTAATTTTTAAGAATAATAGGTTTGGGAGAAAGAATATGCCCAATTTGGATATCAATAGGTGGAAGCAACCTTATTTTCATTTAGGTAAGCAAAATTTCAGTTTTCTTCATGCAACATAACAAGAGAGATTATCATTTGGTAAGTGTAATAGGATAACCTGACTGGGCCTTAGCAGACAACTATCAAAGTTAACATGTGGGTTATATTTGCATGTTTTCTTTCATCATCTTCCTAAGAAACAGTAACTAATTTTCAACTATATGTTAAATCCTGGCTATGTATGTAAGAGAAGGACTTCAACAAGTTTGTTAAGCACTTCCTTCATTTTTGCTCCAGATTTGGGAAACTGCTTACAGAAAGTATGAAATCATTTGAGATCTCAATCCCTTTGTGAGAACATCTTGATTAATAATACAGGATCTAGTATATTGAGAATAGGAAGTAACTCATTCTTGGTTCTATTTTACAAGGTGTGTGTGCGTGTATGTGTGCATGTGTGCGTGTGTGTGTAGGACAGTACAATGGACTGTAGCATTTAACCTAGTTTTATATTTAGAATGGGTTTATTGTATACAACATATAGTTGAATCTTAAGGCTTTTTATCCTCTCTGATAGTCTCTGTCTTTTTAATTGATGTATTTAGTATATTCACATTTAAAATGATTATCGATATAGTTGGGCCAGTATCTATCATATTTATAAGTGTTTTTTCTTCATTTCACTTTTCCTTCTTTTTTCTTTTTCTGTCCTATTTTTCTACCTTTTCTGGTTTTAATTGAGCATTTTATGTAATTTCCTTTTATCTTCTCTCTTTGCATAACAAGTAAACTTCTTTAAAAATTTTTTTAATGGTTGCTCTAGAGTTTACAATATAAATTTTTAACTAAGCTATTTTCAAATAACACTATCCCACTTCATGTGTAGTGTAGTTGTCTAATACAAGAATATTTCAAATTCCTGAAATGTAGTATTTATTAATTCTTTTAACAAATCAATGTGGAACACATTCTTTGTGACATACTGTGCTATTTTTTGAGAGCACTTTAGTGAGCAACACTGCCACTTATTTTTCAATGAGAGGCTGATGAATGAAGTGATCATACAGGTATACATTTAAAATGCTTAGTTTTATGAAGACCTATGCAGAGATCTGTAGGTTATGCTGAGGGTATGAGGGTAACTCTAAAATTTCCTCCTCTGGGGGACTTCTCATTTCTTTCTTTCTTTCTTTCTTTTTCTCCTTTCTTTCTTTCTTTCTTTCTTTCTTTCTTTCTTTCTTTCTTTCTTCTTTCTTTCTTTCTTTCTTTCTTTTTCTTTCTTTCTTTCTTTCTTTCTTTTTAAAGATTTTATTTATTTATTCGACAGAGAGATAGAGAGAGAGCACAAGTGGGCAGAGAGGCAGGCAGAGGGAAAGGGAGAAACAGGCTCTCCACTGAGCAGGGAGCCTGATGTAGACTCAATCCCAGGACCCTGGGATCATGACCTGAGCCAAAGGCAGCCGCTTAACCGACTGAGCCACCCAGGTGCCCGAACTTCTCATTTCATTGGGCTCATGTTTCCATAGCAACTGGCCTTCCTAAAGATGACAGAAAAAAACCCAGATGTATTTCTGGTCCAAGATTCTGAGAGTATTTCTGGACTGAATCAGTTCTTGAGGGGGAAAGGGAGGTACAATCTGTCTTTTCTTTTTACAGCTTTATTCCCACTACTTTATACCTTCCACCCCACCCCCATCACCCAATTTAGGTGAAAACAAATTACTCTTGAACTCCTCTTTCTTTTTCCTCTATCTCTTCCACTTTCCCTTCAGACCTGTAATAACAAGTAGTGGGGGGAAGTGTTGTAGGGAAAGCCTTCTAATGGAAATTTAGCACACTGTTTTAGGTGGTACTTCCTTCACCTAAAATCTACTTCAAGCTAGTATTAAGTAATTTCCAGGATTTCTATAGAGCATTTCCAAATTAGTAGCATGTTGGAATTGTCAGCTTTACCCAACTGTAGGAATAATACTATGTTTGTTTTGTGTTGGAGCCACAAAATATCCTGAGAATTAGCATATATGAATGTTCATCGTCACCTAGGAGTGCAAAAAATGCCATCTTTGTTTTTCTATAACTGACTTTACTCTGACTTGGAACTTCTGTTTTGCCTGATGCAGAAAACTTAATCTTGTTCTTTAGGTAGACTTTTTCTTCATTGTCAAATCTTTTTATCCCTTTCTTTCTCTAAGCGTTGATGCTATGTTGGATGGGGGCAGATGACACCGTGTTGTTGGTAGGGAAAGTGTGTTTGTTTTATATCTCCCTCTGTCTGTTACTACTCTGGAATACTTGAGATGCCCCTTATCTCTTTTGACCCTAGGGCATGTCTTCCATCCACTCTGGTATATATCCAACCCAAAGTAGTTCCTTCTTGGATTCTGGTATTTGTTCTCTGTTCCCACTGTGCCCATGGAAGAGGTCTCATTTTGGTTTCCATCATCATGTCTGCTGCATTCTCTGGACTTAGAGAGAAAGAGAGACAGAGCACCAGAGGTAAGGAGAGTGCAAGGGGACCAAAACACCTGGATTTATACTTCACTGTGTCATGACCAGGGTAACTTCTTCCTCAACTCTTGTAGCCAATAGTGGTTTTTGAAAAATGCCTTGGCTTTATTGTTCAGGCTAATCTGTGTTCAAATAGCATTTTGTTTGTATGTTTCACCTTGGTGAGTTATTTAGCTTTGTGAACATTTTTCCATCTATAAAGTGGGTATAATAATACCTACATTAGTGAGTGGTTATATGTTTAAGTATTTATGAAATATCAATATACTTCCCAGCCTAAAGTAAACTTGAGTTCAATTTCTTCTCTGTAACAGTAATCTCAAGCAAGTCATTTCTTCTCTCTGGTTTTGAATTTCTTCCTTGGTTAAGTCAAGTCTATGGTAAAGGAAGGGTGGGTGTGATGAAAAAGAGAAAGGAATTAAACCAATAACATTTGAAATTCTTTCCATTTCTTAAGCTCTAAGATTCTGAGTAAGGTCAGTAGGGGACAAAGGGAGTCTGTTTTGTTGACAGAATTAGCCAGTTTCTGGAACACAGAGCCAAGCTTGCTGTGCACTGGTGTGTGACTCTCTAGACTTGGGGATTTCAGTAAAGGCTTTGGCGATGATCTGTATCTATAGAGTTCCCCTGGCTGTAGCTGTTCACTCACAGCCTTGAACAGACAGGGAAACAATGACTCTGTAAATGGGAAAAAACCAAGATGCTATTTTTCAGAAGCTCCAGGCAATCTCTCCCCTCACTTCCTCCTTCAAACAGACCTTCGGGAAGCACTGGGCATTACTATTCAGCTGCCACTTGTTGCCAACTTTCCACAAGTCTGCTCTTTGTCACTTGTGTTCAGCTTATATCAATGTTTCTTAAGAAACTAACTCAACCCAGTGAGTGGGCTAAGTGAGATACTTGCTTGGTAATGGTTAGCTTTAAGCAGGTGGAATAGAGCAAGCAGAGCTTGTATGAAATTTGCTCCTGATATTTACTGGTGCTATGATCTTGGGCAAGCTTCTTAACCTCCCTGATACTGTTTCCTCATCTGTAAAATGGAGGTGTATTGAGTACCATGAAAGCACAATAGTACTACGGAAAGTTGTGGCAAGGATCAAGTGAGGTAATATGTAGGGCATGGTGAACACTCAGTGCATGGTAGTTATAATTCTTTTAAAGGATAAGGGTGTCATGATGGTTGCAGTTTCGTGAGGTGTAGATGGGCACTGGACCAGGGTAAGTTTCTGAGATCACACCTCCTCACTGCAGTCCTAAAGCTTATTGCCTCTTAGACTGTCCTACTAGGCTAGACCTGTGCTTTCCCTTCCTCTCAAGTCACAAGGCCTGGGAGGGCCTCTTTAGTTACATGGATTATTTCTAGTTATCAAGATTATCCTATTCTTGAAGAAGAAGCATACTTTTAAATTGTCTGGGACTCTATTGAACAGGTCAATATTTTCCTCACCAGAATTTTTAACATTGCATCCAAGGGCCACTAAGGTCTTTGGTCTTTCTGTAACTTCATGAAGTGAAAATATTTTATATAAAAGAGCATTTTTTTCTGAGGAGAAGTCAATCAATCTTTTCTGTAGGTTCTCAAAGGCAGCTGTGTCCCAGAAAAGGTTGAGGTTCTCTGTTCTCAAGGACATATTCGGTTTCCCTTATGATAAAAGTGGATACGGCAGGTTAACAATTATACCTTATGGGGAGAGCAGAACACGAAGCAGGTTGTATTATTTGGGCCCAGAAGCCAGGGTATGAGGTGGAAGAAGGCTGTTCAATGACCAAAATGTTTGTGGTTGGCCTCTCTGGTCCTTTAGAGTTACCGGACAGACAGGAACAGTTGAGGTCTACCACGTTCCAAATGCAGTTTAGTCAGTGGTGACCTCCTAGGACAGCATGGCCAGGGCTGAGAAAGAGGCAATTATTTCATGAACTTCAGAGCTGGAAAAGAACTTGGACATCACCTAGTCTAACTCAAATGGCACAAAGGAAGCCTGAAGGGGTTAAGTGATTTGCCCAAAAAGTCAATGGCAATCTGTGGCTGGGATCTGACTCTTCTACCCTCCCCTTGCCACCTTCCCTTACCAAGCAAATTCTTGTAATTATTAGCTCCTATTTTCACACAGATCATGAGCAGTTGGATATTTGGGCAAATGCACAGAAGTTTTGAAGATAACGTAGGGGTCCTGTGGTAGCAGGTGTTCTGGAACCCTGTTTTTCAATATGATTGAAATTGCTAGAATTTAGAATATGTTATTTTCCCCATGTTAGATGTACTAACTGGTTTAAACAGATAACAATGATAAGACTTTTAAAAATTCTGTTTTTTTTTTCTAACTATAAAAACTATTTTGGAATATATAATAATTGGGAACTACAAAAAAAGGATGAAAAAATCACTCATAACCTCATAACTAAGGTGTAACCCTATTCATATCATGGAATGTTAACTTCTGATTTTCTCTTTATCTGTCTCTCTTTCCCTACAACTCTCTCTATCTCTCTGTACTGCAGATTTGGAATCATATTGTATTGATTGCATTGTATCCTGCTTTTTCCATTTATCATTATATTGTGAAATGTCTTCTGTGCTATTAAAAAAACCTTTTAAAAACATCACATTTAATGGTCACTGATATGCTATTGCATGGCTGTACCCTCATCCCAGATTAATTTAAACTCAACCCGGTGGCTGGACATGTATGTCCATGGATAATCTAAATAGTGCTGTGATGAACATCTCCACACATAAATCTTTATTCACACCTCTTATTACTTCCTTGGGGTAGATAACTGGAAGCTTAGCTACTCGGGTAAGAGGCATGACCTTTTCCAAATCTCCTGATACCTACTGTCAAATTCAGAGGCATTTTAAATGTGAAGAAA
Source organism: Callorhinus ursinus (assembly GCF_003265705.2). Lineage (NCBI taxonomy): Eukaryota > Metazoa > Chordata > Mammalia > Carnivora > Otariidae > Callorhinus > Callorhinus ursinus. The sequence continues at coordinate 54,811,070 of NW_027397072.1, forward strand.
AGGTCAGTGGAAAAGGCGCTCCTCAAACTTCTTTTATGAGGCCGATGTACTGAACTTGCTGACCCAAACCAGATTTTTTATGACTTTAACGCATGTGAAACTTGATAATCAGTAAAAAAAGATCCTATGCCTATACTGGATGCTCTATGCTCTATGAGGTGATTTCTCGTTCATTCAAAACATAAGTGATGGCCACTTACTGTGTGCTGGATACTGAGGGTAGTTGAGTGTAAACGGATAACAGGGGAGAAAATAATCTCCTAGATGATCATGTGTTTGAATGCTAATGTGACTGGGTGGAAACATTGACTTTCAGGCTTCAGAGTGAGGTTTCAGAGACTGTTAAGATGAATTATTATATTTATCTGCATAGTATATTCTTTGAGTATTTTCCCACTTTCCCTGATTCTCCCTCAGTTTTGAATAAGTTATATAACTCTTCTTCCTTCTATATAACTTTCCCTCCAGAAGGACTGCTTGCTGGGAACAGAAGGGAAATATTTAGGTTAGTAAGAGGTATTTTTATTAAAAGTATACTTTGCCCCGTTTTTCAGGAAGAAAAGCTGCTCAGTCTCAATCATACCTCTATCTGTTTTTACCAAAGTCGCAGAAGTTCTAGAAGAGAGAAGTTACACTCCTGCGTGCAATAATCGGGTCTCCTGCATTCATTTTGTTCCCCACAATAAGTCAGAAAGTGTCTAGTAAATAGTTCTTTCTTCTTCTTATGCACCCAACTGTCCCTCCAGTTTCCCTTCTCTTCCTGTAGGATGGCACATAGATGATGCCTTAGGTGGAAAGCGGACTATTATTCACATAAACATGGTAACTATTACTGTAGTGATAGAAACATCTGTAATATAACTATTGAACAATAATCTATATTTTTTTTCTGATAATACCAGCCACAATCTACATTTAAAAAAGTTTATGTCTTCATACAGTTATTACTGGAGGCTGTGAATACCAGGGACAGAGCAGAGACTAGCCTGAACCAATCTTTTCAGAAGCAATGGACGTACTTAGCGTGGAAACTCAGAACAATGGCCTAAGCAGCGGTGTTCAGATGGAATCAAGCTCTTTCCTTGAGATCAGGCATCTAGTCTAGTCTGTAAAATCCACTGTCTGTTGAAGAGATGTATAGCCTTTTAATTTTTATTAGTTTAAATTCGCTTATCTAAGTAGAAAGAAAGCATGTGTCTTTAATTTATCTTTGTGGATCCTTTTGCTAGAGTCCCAGCTTCATTGAATATTTAGAATGCTTTTGCTTTAAAAGCAGAAATGTGTTTGAGTAAGAACTAATTTTTCATCATGTAGACAAATATTTGAATAACTGGTGGAAATAATAAATTACCAGCATAAAGTGATTTCATTGCTCTTAAAAGCAAAAAAGCACTTGGGAATTTCACGGAAATGACTCCATTTTCATATCATTCCCATGATAGCCATTTGATCTTACTCTGGGGTGGACTGGTGTGCAAGTTTATTTTTAATAAGTGAGCACCTACATATTCTGTGGGAAAACAAGTGGAGAAGTGGGTATTGGGAGAAAACAACTAAGATCTAAAAGCAATGATCACATCCTTGATGCCCTCCTGCCCAACTTTTAAATTTTTATCTTCAAACAAAACTTGCTTGTAGGAATTGCCTTGAAAAGCTTTGTTGTTCTTTCCAAGGAGTTTAATGAGTGCTCATTATTTCGACCATTCGCACTTTCCTGTTTCTTAGATTCCAACTGCATAATCCAATTTCGGTTTGTAGCTCTGGATGGAAAACAGTCTGACCAGGGAATTTAGATTTTGAGCCACGTTGGTCTTTGAGAGAGAGAACCATTGCTGGATCCAGGATGGTGTTAAGAACTGGACCTCTGGGATCAGGCTGTCTGATTTAATCTTGGTCTAGCCCATATCACCTTTGGGTTCTAGGAGAGTGATTTAACCACTCTTTGCTTAAGCTCTCTGAGCTTCCTCTGCTTCAGAAGGTAACAGTGGGGATTAAATGAGATAAGGCATGTGGCATTGGCACATAGCAACATCTGAATATGTGTTAACTGATACTATCACACTGAAAACATAAAAATTATAATCTTGTTTCAGGATTGGTAGGAGAATACTCATAGATGGAGCCAATACATTTGCAATCCAGGTGTGGCTTCTCCTCTAACCTCACACATATGCAAAGCACTCCTTACACACATTCCTGAGTTTTCTTTCTCTGGTGCACAGAAATTTTCACTATGATGACTCTAGAGTAGGTTAAGAAGTTTATATTCTCTTTTAAGATATTTTCCTTTTATCTGCTCAGTGATAATCATTTCCTGTACGTTATCTATGACATCATATTCAAAATATGTTAGTGCCTGGTCTTTCTGGCATTAAGCCAACATCACTGGTCCAGAGTTTCTGAAATCAAAGCACAGATTTTACAAAATCATACTGAAAGTTGGAGAAAAGTTGTGTTAAAGAAAGTAAACAAAGAGGGGCATCCTAAAACACACACCACCCCTCCAAAGATCTAACTTGACTTGGGATGAAGCCCAAGGTCTCTCACATTTTCTGGCATTGATCCTTTTTGAATAGCACTCAAACCTATCTTTCCTAATGCATCATATTTCCTTACCTGGGGTCTCTGGACCTCATCTACCACTGGGTTTCATGGGTTTTTCCCAGTGCTTGAAATTAAATGCTTGTTTGGGTATTTTTTTTTCCCCCCAGGAAGACTGTCTTTGGATTTTATTAGATTCTTAAAGTGGTCTTTACCTAAGAAAGGTTCAAAATTTTTGTTTTACTTGCACTGTACCTTTATTCTTCCCATACTTCCCATACTGGTATGCCCACTGTGGTCTGCAGTCACATGCTTGTTCCTACCTCTGGATCTTTTCTTTTCTGATATTTAACATTTTCTGCTTCCTGCAATGCCCTTTCCTCCTGCTATACCAGCATTTTATGCCATCATCTGTTTTGTTACCACCTCCAGGATTTGTGGTTTATCTTCATATCACCTCAACGATTATTTCTCTAATATTTCCCTTCAAATTAGTTGTCTTATTTACCTAAATATATTTTAAAAGAAAACCAGTGGAAAGATAATATAAAGAGTTGAATATGAAAGTTGGGGAAGACTCTGACCTCAGAGAAAAAAATTCTATCATAGCAGAAATAGAGGCCAAAGAGGGTGATTCCAGAGCAGGGGAGAAAGGAGTGAATCTGGGGCTGGTAACCCCTGTAATGTCTGGGGCTGAGAACAAGAGCCATCAGGAAAACAGTGGAAACTGAGGATGAGCAGCCAGATAATGGTGTGTCTGGCCAACCTGTGGGGAAAGGAGATAGTGCTTACATAGGAGAGAAAAGGAGCACAGGGAAGGAGTGGGAGCTAGAATATAGAGTTTCTGAGATTGATACAGGGTGTTAGGTGAAAGATGGTGCATAGGGTAAATCATAAATGAGAAATGAGCTTTGGAAACTGAAGAAAAGATGGAGGCTGAAGAGGGGCAATGGGGGGTGGGTGAATGTGGAGGCTGGAGGTGATACAGGCTGGAGGTTAAAATTAAAGAGAAGAGGCTGTGGAGAGGGAGTGCAGGATATCCCAAGAGGGTAACTTGAGGGGCTGGAGGAAATGCCTTGAAATGGGCAGAGGCAGCATGTGTGTGTGTGTGTGTGTGTGTGTGTGTGTTTGTATCTCATGGGGAGAGGGTATAAAGGGTGACAAATGGAGACCATCTTCTTAATAGGGCAAACCAATACCTTAATGGTCTGTTCTTAAGTCTGGCACAGGAATCTGAAGTGCCAATCTCAACATTGGCAGGAAGAGATAAACACTCTATAAACACTCTACAACACTGTACAGAAGTGCTTGAAAGTGCTGCTGTTTAGGTCAGATAAGAGATACTCAGGCTACCCTGTCAGTCTCTCATAGACTAGGGCAGTGGTTCTCAAACTGTAAGGTGCATGGGAATCCCCTAGAAGTCTTGTTATAACAAAGGTTATGACTCAGCAGTTCTGGGAGGGGGCAGAGAATTTATATTTCTGACAAGACCCTGGTGATGCTGATGCTGCTGGTTGGGAACCACACTTTGAGAACTACTTGGCTAGGAAAACCATTCCATGCCTTTTAGAGATTGTTGAAAGTGCTCTTATGTTTCTTTCAGCAGTAAATCACTATGATGTAAAATGAGATAAGTGAACATGCTCTTTTAACTCCAAACTTAACAGATAAATATAAAACATTTTAAATGTGAAATGAAAACATTTAAAATTACTATTGATTCTCATCAATGCAATAGTTCAATAAGGAAAAAAAATGTTTTCATTCCCTCCTCTTGGATTTCTGCTTTAATATGGATTCTTAGATTTGCCTTTTTTTTTTTTTTTTGAGAAAGTATGATTTTAGATTGAGTCTATGGTGGCCACTTTATGGCATGAGGGAAGGGGAAATGACATGGAGAGCCAGAAAGATTTTCTTTCTCAGCTGTGGAAAGGTGGGGATGGCTAGTGGTGAAGAGGTTTCTGCTATTGCCGGGCCAGGATGCTTTTCTGGCCTGGCAGCCTTGCCATGCGGGGCTGTGTCTTCAAGACTCAAGGCCCTCTGCCCACTTTGGCTGCCCCAGCCTTTCCCCTGGGTCGGGGTCTGAGCTTTGATTGCAGGGAGGACCCTTTGGGGGAAGGGTAGAGTGCATTTTCAGTGCTCAAAAAGAATGGATCTGAGTGCATCAGAAACCACTGCATTGCCTTGAGCATTTCTCATGATGAATCCACACAATGCGCATACCCCAATAGATGCTGGCAGGGTAAACAAAAAGCTTTTGAATATTAGCATAAGGTTCACATTTTTCTTTGCTCAGACTAGACAGAGTTGTCCTTACTCTTGATAAAAGATTCCAGAAATTGAGGCAGTGATTAAAAGAGTTATTTAATCATGAAAAGGGAAATGGTCCAATAACTAATTAATAAACATAAACAACATAAAGGATGCTGAATGTTGACTTCTTAGCACTCATCATGTTCAGCCATCAGCGACCTGTATGTGTTGGAAGCTGTAGCTGTCCATATTTGCTGTTTTCCTCCATAGAAAAGGGAAAAAAGAGATACCTAGAGCAAATCAGAATGAGAGACTATGTGCTCAGGTGTAGAGCTGCAAGAGAAAATACAGGATGCCCAGTTGAGTTTGAATTTTAGATAGATAATGAATAATTTGTTATATGAGACATTCTTATAACTTCTGAAATTCAAATTTAGCTGGACATCTTATATTTTTATTGGCTAAATCTGGCAACTCAAGAGACAATTTTCTGTTTTGAGAGCAGGCTCAACATTTGAGGCTGAGTTACCACTTGTCTTGCTTTATGCCATCCAGAATGTTGAGATTCACCACACAGAAAGATGCAAATTCACAGGTGGCACTTATGAATTCATGTTGGTCTTAAGAATTTAGATTTATGATCTTAGAAAAGGGACAAAAAAATTAAGACTGGTATTGACAGAAAGCCCAAAGTGACTCTTTCTGTACTTTTTATGGCAGTCAGCTAATACTGTCATTTGACACAGACTGTAACAGTGAGTAACAGATGCGCCACCTTTGGATTATCTGTGCTGCATTCAATACCTCTTTGAACAATAATTATAATTTGTTGGGGGAAAATATCAATTTAAAGGTCAAGTGCTTTCATAAAAAAGGTATTATTCAGTATTTTCTACTTTGAACCAAAGCACACACCAGGATTCATTGTATCACTGTCTTTTGTACAGCACATATATGCTGAAAAATGGATTGCTTAATTATATGATCATCTGTCTTCAGGGAGGATATGTGAACATGAATGGGAGCTGTCAAGAGAAGTACATTGTTTTACTTGTGATTCTTAATCTATATCTATAGCCATTATAGGTTACAAGTTGACTTTTAAAACAAATATCTAAAATATAAATTACTTTTACAATGCAAAGTGGACATTTTGGTGTAAAAGAGCTCCTTGAGCTGAAAAATGGACACATTACATGAGTGGGGCTCCAGGCTCATTCTTTTTTTCCCCCTCTGATTTCTAGTTATCAGTTTAGAAGGAGCACAAGGGAAGACACAGCCTCCTAATTAACTGGGGAGAAAGAGGGGCAAGGGCTATGCAGTTAACCTTTGTAATTGAATCACCCATTACAATGATAGAAAGGGATACCACTTTGCAGTGAATCAGAATTCTGGGAAAATCTCATGAAGATTCCAGGCACTGTGAAAGCCAAAAGATTGGAGAAGTTAAGCATATGTAGCCAGACTCCATTAATCTCTTTGTGTGCATTCCTTAGTCCTCAGGGGTTCATTTTGGAGAGGAGGAGTTTCAATGTACAAGAGAAAATTAACACAGTAATGTTGGTGTAAGCTAAAACTAGCAGGGAAACTGGGTTCAGCTGCAGCAGCAGAGGAGGTAGATGGTAAAGGTCTTCTAAAGGTGTAACTAGGTGTAAGCAGTTCAAAGTGACACCCTTGGCACACTCTTTTAATGGTCTCCCAATCTTTGAGCTAGTTAAGTTTTAATTCTTTATTTTATGACAAGCAATTATGTAGTTGCAGAAGACAGAAAAACAAGATGCTATACAACTTTATTAAGGTTGCATTTTGTCTCTATACCAAGGGATTCCAATCAGATGTTCAATCCTGAAGGTAAGTTCACTGCTTCTGCTTCCAAGGGCATCTAATGACTTTGAACATCATGCTCAGGATCAGTTCCTAATATGTAACACTAATCCCCTATCATGTTCTTGAGGGAATGAAAATAATGTATGCCTTATGTTTCTATATGTCAAATTAATCTAATCAATTTCCTATCCCCATGAACTTATTTACACAAGCAATGTTTTGGAGGCGAAAAATCTGCCAAGAAGGAGGAAAGTCTTACAAAGCTGAAAATATTTTTACAACCCAAAGATGAGCACCAGACACAGGAGAATAATTCATTTTGTGAAGGTTGCCAAGAAAACCTTGTTTTGAAATCCTGGTGCCCGTGATTACATCATGCCAGGTGAAACATCCACCTTTGGAAACAATAGATAGATATTTGCTCTTCTCTAACTCTGCTGCCTGGTTTCAAAGGGCTTTTTATTTTTATTTATTTATTTTTTTTGCCTCTCTTGGCTCCGAGTGGCTGAAACACATGGTAAATCTTTAACTTCAAGTGTCCTTCTGTGGTGACCAACTAAAATATTAGCAAAATAAATGTTTTATGGGAAAATGTTGGCAGGATCCCCAACAGAAACAGGTGGTATTGGGTTATTTCAATATAATGTAATGATACAGCCAGGTTTCCATCTGGACAGCATGTGGTTGGGTCTGCTCAGAGAGTACCAAAGAGTGTGAGTATACACTGGGGAAACCAGTGATGCACAAGTGTGCAGTGAGATGGCTACTTTACAAAATAATAGTCTGAGCTTTGGGTCCTCTGGGTTAAATATTTTTACTGTCAAAATCTGAATTTCTTCATAAAATATTAAAGGTGAAGCAAACCTCTGACATGCAATACTGAGCCGTGTAATTATAAGGCAGTTCCTGGAAACCAAAGAGAGCGTGCATTAAAGCAAGGCGTTTATTATAAAAGAGTTCATTACCCTTGAAAGTGAAGACATGTTTTAGAGGGAGCCTCAGAACAGAGAGGCTTTTTAGCAAGGCTTACTATACTATGAAAACAAGGCTCAGCCTTGTTGGTAAGAATGCAATTAGGAAATAAAGAGAGAATGGGATTAGTTGACTGCTAAGGGCCTGAGCATGATTCAAAGCCAAAGAGATGTATCCTTAATTTACCACCAGGGAAGAGTCTTTCTCCCTCTTCCATAAAATTCCTGCTTCAGGCACTTCAAAACACATGGAATTAGGAACACTTGGAACATTTGGTTTTGCACTCAGCTCTCCTCACTGTATATTCATGCTAAGCTCGATAATAAACTCTTGGCTCAACAACTCCCTATATGTATCCCGGGGAGAGACATCAAATTATGGCTATGTGCAGAGGTAGATCCTCTTCAGAGGCAGAGAGACCTCACTGCCTGGCTCTCTCAACTCTAGCCAGAGGAAGACAGGAATATTCACACAGGGAGTAAGCAAGTTGGAGGTGGCTTGCAATCTCCTTGATGCTGACTGGAAGACTCAGGAAATCATACATGGGCACCATCTCCCAAAATGAAGGAGCCCATTTGATCCCTGGGTACTTGGCTAGGAAAGCCTGGCTTCTAGAGAATTCATTGCAGCCATTAACTGATAGTGCAGCAGATCTAAGAGCTGATGGACGGAAATGATGGAGCAGTGGAGGCTCAGAAAGAAGAGATCAAAAAGTCAAGCATGTAATTATAATGCCCTCATACCACTGGTTCCGGGGGGTGGGGAGTCTACTCAAAAGGCTCATGCCTATTACTCAAAGAGTGGGCTGCCCTTAATTATCTGCTGCATTTTCCTAGATTTTTAGAGAGAAAAGGAGAGATGGTATGCTGAAAGGCCTGGGAGCTCTGGAGTCAGATTCTTTTACTATTACTCTTGTGTGGTTGGACTGAGGCTAAAGAGAGAATGGTGCCCTAAGGGATAAGGCAAGTGGTACTGTGGGTTCTGGGTTACTTGGGAAAATGATTTTCTCCATCTGGAGCAGACCTGATGTGAAATAATAAAGATGTTTCTTGGTTCCCTCCAAAATGTGTTGAGTACCTATTGTATATACCATAGGACTTTGGCTCCTGTGGGGTGCTAGACGGTGGTGGAAGACACAGTCTTCCTAGTTGAGGAGTTTATGATCAGAAGAGGGAGAGTGTGCACCCAGAGGGGAACTGGAATTTGAGCTGCCCAAGTACAGAGGTTCTGTCTTATTCTTCATTTTACTCTCCATCATGTGGCATATAGTAGATACTAAAATAAATACTGAACTGAACTAGACTAGAAGACAAGTGATGGGGTTTGGCAGGTATCTGATTGCATGTCTTAGAAATGTCTTTTGAACTCTTTGATGGGTCTCAATCCCTCCTGTGTAGAATGAAGAGTCAGATGATGGGCTCTATCTCCCTCCCAGCTCTCAAATCCTAGATCCTTAACTGAGAGAATATAGAGAAGACAGTAAATACACTGAAGTGACAATGATTATAGGTAATAAGTCCTACCATTTGTTAATATCTCCTATGTTAGTGAATTTAGTCCCCACCATAAATCTGTGAGTTTAGAAGCTTTGTCTCCATTTTTCAGATGAATAAACCCATTCTCTTGCCCAAGTTCACCCAGCTGGTGAGTGTTGGAATTGGGATTCCCCAAATTCAGCTCTGACTCCAAACGCTGAGTTCTTTCCTCTGTATATCAAACTGCTTCCCACCTCTGTGCTAAGGAAATATTAGAGTGAATGTAATGATTTAAGAGAGAGGTGGGGAACTTCATAACCAAGACATGATTTATGTCTAAGATTTAACTGCTTGGCTTTTTAGCCAGGTAGTGTATTTTCAGTCTTTAGAAATCATCTGAGATTGGGGCAGTTCACTGAATTAATTGCACAACCATTAAAAACTCTTCTGAGTATCTTGTCCTGGAGTTCTCTCCCTGATTTTCCTTTTCTCCTGAATTCTAAACTATTCAGGTCTCCAAGTGTAATGACACCAGTTTTTCCTTAAGGAAAAATAAATACTTTAAGCCATGGAGTAAAGTGAGTGGTCTTTCCAGAGTTAGGGAGGAGGCTGGAGCAGAGTCTGTGTTCTATAGGTGGGGAGAGCAGTGGTATTGACCTGTGGACCCCTCTTGCTCTGCTGCTGGCCTGTGGTGGCCAGTATATCTGATAGAACTGTGTATCAGTATAACTGATGTGCAGGAGGAGAAAAGGAGGCCAGGAACTTTGTGGAGAAATGTAGTGACTCTGGTTCCCCTTGAATGGTCACTTGGCTCTACATGGCATGGTTGAAGTGTGGAAGGTTGCCTCATTAGCTTCAGGCCATTGGGGAAATTGTCCAAACTATTCTTTAATATTGGGGTGACAAAAAACCAGATGCAGATGTAGAATTTGAGTGGTCATTCTGAGAACTTATTGAAAATGTTGCTAATGACTAATATCTACTGAGCACTTAATATGTGCAAGGTCTTGTGGTATGTGGTTTGCAGGTGAGAAAATTGAAGCTTAAGAAGTTTGGGTGACTGGCCTGAGGTCATAGGGGTTGGAGGGGTGAATCCAAGTCAGGTCTGTCTTGAGTCTAAAACCCAACCTCTTAATCATTATGCTTAAGTTATAGCCTAAATATAGTGCTGTATCTTACATCATTCAGAAAAATAAATTCAAAATGGATGAAAGACCTAAATGTGAGACAGGAATCCACAAAAATCCTAGAGGAGAACACAGGCAGCAGCCTCTTTGACCTCAGCCACAGCAACTTCTTGCTAGACACATCTCCAGAGGCAAGGGAAACAAAAGCAAAAATGAACTTTTGGGACTTCACCAGGATAAAAAGAGTTTGCACAGCAAAGGAAACAATTAACAAAACTAAAAGGCTATCTGTGGAATGGGAGAAGATATTTGCAAATGGCATAGCAGATAAAGGGTTAGTATCTAAAATCTATAAAGAACTTATCAAACCCAACACCTGAAGAACAAAAAAGCCAGTCAGGAAATGGGCAGAAGACATGAACAGATATTTCTCCAAAGAGGACATACAAATGGCTAATAGACACATGAAAAAATGCTCAACATCTCTCAGCATCAGGGAAATACAAATCAAAACCACAATGAGATACCACCTCATACTGGTCAGAAAGGCTAAAATGAACAACTCAGAAAACAACAGGTGTTGGCGAGGATGCGGAGAAAGGGCAACCCTCTTACACTGTTGGTGGGAATGCAAACTGGTGCAGCTACTCTGGAAAACAGTATGGAGGTTCCTTAAAAAGTTAAAAATAGAGCTACCCTACAACCCAACAATTGCACTTTTAGGTATTTATCTGAAGGATACAAAAATAGTGATTGGAAGAGGAATATGCACCCCAATGTTTATAGCAGCAGTGTCCACAATAGCCAAACTATGGAAAGAACCCAGATGTCCATCAACAGATGAATGGATAAAGACAATGTGGTATATAGATACAATGGAATATTACTCAGCCATCAAAAAGAATGAAATCTTGCTTTTGCCACAATGTGGATGGAACTAGAGGGTATTATGCTAAGTAAATAAGTCAATCAAAGATAGACAAATACCATATGAGTTCACTTACATGTGGAATTTAAGAAACAAAACAGATGAACATAGGAGAAGGGAAGGAAAAATAAAAACAGAGAGGGAGGCAAACCATGTAAGAGATTCTTAACTGTAGGGAACAAACTGAGGGCTGCTGGAGGGTAGGTGGATAGGGGGAAGGGGTAATTGGGTGATGGGCATTAAGGAGGGCACTTGATGTAATGGGCACTGGGTGTTATAGACAAGTGAAAAATCACTAAATTATACCCCTGAAACTAATAATGCACTATATGTTAACTCAATTGAATTTAAATAAGAAATTTTATAAATAAGTAAGTAAGTAAGTAAATAAATAAATAAATAAAGTAGTGAATGCATATAGTATCAGTGGGTTAAGTTGGGACTCATGGGTAACCATTTAGCCTGGATCAGAGGGGCCTTTCCTCTTGCCATGGCAAAATAAATTTCAGATGTATTAAATATACAGGCTAAAAACAAAAGCAAAACACAAACTGATAAATGTAATGGGAGAAAAAATTGGTAAGTATAATAAATGATGATATGAGGCAAAGAAGGACTTTATAAAAATAATAAAAAAATATGAGAGAAGGATAGATTTGGCTGCAGAAACCCTCCAACATTTCTATATGTCAAAACTATGAGAAAAGTTGAAAGACAACTGGGGGAAATGTGTGTAGTCTTTGTCAGCTAAAAGGTGCATATGCATACTTCATTCTTACCACCCAAATAAAGAGACAAATAGTTTAATAGAAAAATGGATAAAGACCATGAATAAATAATTCATAAAGGAGAAATACAAATGAACAATCAACAAATGAATACGGGCTTAGTCTCATTAGCAATAAAAAGTTAAATTTTAATTCATATGTCTTTTTTTAGTTGTCAGAGAGAGAGAAAATAATTAAGTTGGTGAGGACATTAGGAAAATTCACCATACTTTGGGACATTTTCATAAATGAATGTTAGATTGTAATTGTACAACTTACTGGTAGGGCATTTAGCCAATATGTATCAGTGTTTTAAATTTGTTCACACTCTTTGTCCTAAATTCTACATCTAGTAATTTGTCCAAGAAAAATCATATGAATGAATGTGAGCAATGGCTTACCTCTAAGGACAGGCACTGTTTCTAGTGGTAAAAAATTAGAAATAATCAGAATACTCAATAGAGAATTAATGTAAATTTTTTACTTTCATCTGAATGGTAAAAAATCTGATAGAATTTATCCGATTACTCAAAATAACTTTGTAGAATATTTAATGTCATGGAAAAATGATCAGTCTGTATTTCTTAGTAAAAAAATAGACTATAAAATATATTTTCCTAGAAATTATGTATGTTTTCACCTTTTTAAAAATTACTAGAAAAAAAGACACTGAAATGTTAATAGGGTTTATCTCTCTGACAAAGGTGATTATGTTTTTATTTCTTTTGTAATTTTAAAATATTTTACATGTATTTTTTTGCAACCCAGAACAAAATGGTATTAAAAAGTGGACTGCCTATTTTGTATATAGTTTCCTATGACATGGTGTGTTTTTGTGTTAGAGTAAGGACCAAGTGCTATGAAATGTATCATTTGAAATATTGCTTTCATTTCTGAGTGTGTTATTATGGTTTTGGGAAATCTAGTGTGTTCTAAGGAGCACAAAGAATGCATGCAGAAGCAACTTTACTTTGAGAATTCCAAGTTAAGGCAGAGAGCTATTAATTTATTGATAATAAATTATCAATGTGCACGAATATAAAAAGCTAGACAACAAGATGTTAACCTGACCTGGAAGTGGATTCACTCATGGAAGCAGAGGTCAGCCAGGGTCTCTCCACGCCTTCCAGTGTGAATTGGACTGACATCTGGATTCTCTTACATTCACATTTTCAGTTTCCAAGTCCCTCTCCACCCTATGTAATCATATTGAAATTTAAGACTAGAGTTTAGTAATTAACTAGTGTGTGTGTGTGTGTGTGTGTGTGTGTGTGTGTGTGTGTGTGTGTGTGTATGTGAAGAGATGGGCATTACAAGCTTTTTGTTTTGTACTTTTGAGATGAAGCCTATTGCTTTGATTAGTTAATGCTCTAATTTGGGTTGAATTTATCAGCTCTGTTCATGATCAGTTTTTCAAGGGTTTAATTAACTACTTAATGAAGAAATCTGCTATGCTGTGCAAATTCATGCCTTATTAAATCCTGGCTGGAGACTGTTTAAGGCAGGACTGGGATCTCCTTCCTAGTGGTCTACTGGCCCCACTTCTAGAGCTAGGAAGTGGAATTCTGGATTGCTAAAGCCCAGATTCAGGACTCTGAGCTTTTAGGGTATGCTCTAGATGTGAAACAGAATGTTTACCTAGTACCTTGGTCAGCCAGCTGGTAGAGTTCATTTAGTACAGTTTTGTATTATCTTTGGAGAATTCAGAACCACCAACGGTCCCTTTGCTTCTCCCTCCAACCAAGTGTTTTTTTGGCAGTGTCTTTATTTTGTGTTTATATTCCTTTGCACTTTTCTCTGTTAGATGCCAATCTGTGTTCAAATGAACCATTTTCTCTAATCAAATAGAGGTATCTTAAATTTTATCTCTTATTTTCTAGATATGAATAAATCCACCCAACTATTGCATCTGCCCACATCAAAAAACCCAATTATTCTTTTATCATTTTATAAAGATTTTATTTTATTTTTTGCTGTTGTCTTATTTTTTAAATTTTTTTATTAACATATAATGTATTATTTGTTTCAGGGGTACAGGTCTGTGATTCATCAGTCTTAGACAATTCACAGCACTCACCATAGTACATACCTTCCCCAGTGTCCATCACCCAGCCACCCCATCCCTCCCACCCCCCTCCACTCCAGCAACCTTCAGTTTGTTTCCTGAGATTAAGAGGCTCTTAGGGTTTATCTCCCTCTCTGGTTTCATCTTGTTTCATTTCTCCCTCCCTTCCCCTATGATCCTTTGTCTTGTTTCTCAAGTCCTCATATCAGTGAGATCATTTTATAAAGATTTTAAATAACAGTGGAACAGACATAAGAGACCAGCCTGTTTACCCTCTTGAAGGTTGTTCAACACTTAATTTCCACCTATTAAGTGTCATTCAATGTTATATCAGCAATATAAGGTAAGCAAAGTTAAGACAACATGGAAATGTTGTGTGGGCCAGTACTGAATGCCTCATTAAAGTTCAGATGGATTCCATCTGTTTTTTTTTTCTTCTTCTGCACTTTAGTTACCTGAAGTGTCATATGGTAAGGGAAAATAACTAGGATTTGGATTTCTTTGGATTTATATATTTCTCCAGTGCTGAATGGTTATATTCTCAAGTCAGACCATCTCAGTTGCCCTTCATGGGAGCAAGAAATGGGGCAGTATATTTAATTCGGCAGCCAAGAATCAGTGTACCATACCAAAGGGGTGGTAGAGTGGTATGCAGACTCTTTGCTCTGGCTTGAAAAATGCAAGCGCCTTCTGCTAGATAAATCAATTTGGAGTGGCCCCAAATCAAATGCTTTCATTTCAAAATGACTGGACTTCGTTTTAGATCTATGGGGAGAAGAGAAAGTCTAGAGGATTGGAGAAAATCCAAACCAGTTCATCAGCCCTTAATGTTTTCAAGAACATTTTATTTTGCTGCAGTGTCTAGTACAGAGATTAAGGTTGCCTTGGTGAGGGATGAAAAGCAGAACTATTTAGGACTGGTGACTTCATAAGCTTCAGAATGTGGACTCAATTAAGCTAAAGACCTTGAGAAAGGTGTGTCTTTAGGGTATTTATTACAAGTCTAGAGTATTATAAAATTAAATAAATCCTTCTCTTTAGAAGGAACATCCACAGTTGTGGCCATCTATGAGAAACATACTGATTTATTAATAACTTTGTGTTGGAAAGCTCAGCCCTTTACATTTTTAGCACAGATATGGAACAATGTTCTTCCAGGAATCCTTTGTGGATAGTGGAAATCTGTTTGAGATGTGTAGAAAAATGCAAAATGAATTGCATTTGGCTATTAGTAACAAAGGTCAGAGATAACAGTAGCTTATATAAATTATGAGTCTTTCTTTTCCATGTAATAGAAGTCTAGAGACAAGCACTAGGCTAATATGGTGACCCTGTGATGTCATCAGGGTCTCAGGTTCTTTCTAGCTTTCTGTTCCTTCATCAAGAAGATGGCTAAAGGCATGTATCATATGACCTCACTGATATGAGGAATTCTTAATCTCAGGAAACAAATTGAGTGTTGCTAGAGTGGTGGGGGGTGGGGGGGAGGGGGTGGCTGGGTGATAGACATTGGGGAGGGTATGTGCAATGGTGAGCGCTGTGAATTGTGCAAGACTGTTGAATCACAGATCTGTACTTCTGAAACAAATAATGCAACATATGTTAAGAAAAAAGAAAAAGAAGAAGATAGCAGAAGGGGAAGAATGAAGGGGAGTAAGTCGGAGGGGGAGACAAACCATGAGAGATGATGGACTCTGAAAAACAAACTGAGGGTTCTAGAGGGGAGGAGGGTGGGGGGATGGGTTATCCTGGTGATGGGTATTAAAGAGGGCACGTTCTGTGTGGAGCACTGGGTGTTATGCACAAACAATGAATCATGGAACACTACATCAAAAACTAATGATGTAATGTATGGTGATTAACATAACAATAAAAATTAAAAAAAAAAGAAGATGGCTTCCATCCCTACTTCTTGGTCCAAGATAACTACTGGAGCCATAGTCTTGCCTAGGTAGGAAATAAAGGGCGAAAGGAGATGCTAGTTGTCTTTCTTTTTCTCAAGGAGTTTTCCTAGAAGTCCTTTTCAACAATATCTATCTGCATATCATTGGCCACTCTGACTGGCAAGGGCATATTTTAGCCAGGCATCCCCAACTGGATTCTTTCACCAAGGAAGAAGGGAGAATATACACTGACGGGGCTATTAGCAGGAGTTCCAGGAGCCTGTGTGAGGCATTTCTTGAGCAAGCCTGTCTCCTCCCAGTTCTGATCCTGAAGTCTTTAGTACCCTTTCTCCATAAATTCAGAGCCTCCCAACATCCTGTGTGATGCAAGACTAGTTCATCTATAAAATAGATACACCTCAGAGAGTTTACCAATTGGCTATGGGATACACAGCAATCTAAAAAGGAAGGCAAATAGGCCCTGTATGCTGGAAGGAGACATCAAAGGCAAGAGCATAAAAACACAATTTGAAATATTGTCATTGGTGTCACCAGTTCACCAAGGACAGCAGGATGTGGGCATGGTTAAATCTCAGATCTCCAATTTATCACCAGCATAGGAGTTTCCAGAGTAATAGCCACCTTTTACTACACACTTAATAGGACCAGGTGCTAACCATCCATAATATCTAATCCTCATATGACTGTATGGGAGGCATTGATATCCAGTTTTTCAGCTAGGGAAATTGGAAGTTGGGGGGTTAAATCACTTACTGAAGTCACACAGCTAATAAGAGCAAGAGTAGAGATTTGGACCCACACCTCTGACACCAAATCTGTATCTCTCTTCTCTGCTGCATACTGGTGATTGGGTGCTGGTTTAGTAAACACACTGAGATCCTAGAAAAAGATTTGATGGACTTATCCTCCTTATGGGAAGTGGTATTTAAAATGGGGTGAAGTTTTCCTGTTCCTAATTGATGGCAACTGTTCCCTGACCATTCTGCATTGCACCCCAGGCCCACTGTTGGGTGCTCAGAGCAGCAAATGCCTGGTCTCTTCTTTTCCTCATTGGGTCACATTTTGTGCCACCTTCTTCCCCATGTGCCACTCTGGAGTGGAGAAAGTCATAAAAGCAATCAGTATACATTCTCATATTTTTTCTTCACATAAAAAGATGAAGTCATGGCATATGGTCAGATTGCCAGCATTGTTAATAATAAACCTCATATAATTAAGCACTGATTTATTCCTTTATATAAGTGAAACAAATTGCTTTAACTGCCTTTGCTCAAGACCATCCAGTCAGATGGATTATGAATAGGAAGTTGAAACTAAAAATTATGGGTGCTCATATTTCACTGTGGTGGAGGTTTATTGGAGGTACAATTAAAACCCTAACTAAATGTGTCCTGTGTCCCTTTTGATGGAGAGATCAGATATTAATCTGGGGATATGGCTAATTCTCAACACAGCTGCTCTCCTTGTTCTAATATTCCTGCTTTAGGTTCAAAACCTGGAAACATGTTTAAAAAATTGATCAGAGCTTATAATAGCAATAATCACCTTGAAATTGGTTGTTACTCTAGTTAATGAACTGAGTAGTAGAGCATAAGCCTCCCTCTGTGTCCCTCAGGCCTTTAACTAACAAGCTGGTTGTTAACCACTGGGTTTATTAAAAAAGAAAGATTTCTTTAGGGGATTGCATTGGGAAGAAGTAGGGGGCTGAGGGTTTTCATTCAGGATCCTTTGACAGCAACAGCCACCTCCAGTAGCCACACCCCTCTTTTGCCAAAGCCAAGACTGGGGTGACCCATTGAAGATACCCAAAGAGAAGTCCAGAAGCTTTTTAGAAATGCAGAATCTCAAACACCACCCCACACCTGTGGAACCAGGGTCTGCATTTTAATAAGAACCCCCACTGAAGGAGCCCTGAGCTGGGTGACTCCCCTAGTTCCAAGTCCTAGTTTATAAAACTGGGACCTCATATCAAAGGCTTCTCTGCAGGCTCTCATAAGGTCTCAGCAGACCCATTTTTTCTGACCTCAACTGGATCCCTACAGAATAGGGCAATGTACACCAAATTAGGGACTGTGACACCTCGTGGGGAATAGACCCTTCATAAATATCTGTTTAAAAATCGATTTCCCCCAAACACATCTCCTTTCCAGGAAGAATTTCTTACAGAAAGGGGAAAGCCAGCTTTGTAAGTGTGCTGGGATTGTCAAGCAGCCTCAAGTGGGCAAGGCAGTCCCTGTGGTTCAGATGTTATAGGTAATGGGTTCACATTCTTACAACAATTTTGTTCTAATTTCATATCCTAGTGCTTAGATTAGACCTCTTGCCCTTGATCTAAACGCTGCTGACAAAATCTCTTGCTTAATGTCTGAAGAGAAATGCTCCTTTTCATGGAGCCTGAAGACTTCCCAAGATCCCTAAAGCAACCCTTTCCAAGTGAGTAGGGCTCAGCTCTATGCTCTGCTTCAGGTCTAATGAGCTGCTGTTTTATTTCTTTGCTCTGTTTCCTTTTCTAACTGTCCAGTGCAAAAGATTTCCTCAAAAGCTTAATGAAACCCAAATCACAGACTATGTTGTATTGATGTGCCACTGTTCTGGAATGGTGGGACTGCTAGGTGGAGGGAGCAGCGTCAGGGGGCCACGGAGGGCTGTGGGAATGACATCATGAGCTAAGGAGGCGGTGAGCAGTTGGAGGAGAGATTCTCTTGCAGTTTGGCAGCCACAGATAAGCCTGGGAGTAAAAAGTGACATAGTCCGGCTTAAGCAGAGCATTAGAGATTAGGGAAGTATGAGGAGCCAGCTGGGGCCAATCCACTTCCTCACTGAGACCCCCAGAGTCACTTAGGCTGTGAGTCAGGCTCCATGAGAAGACGCTGGGGCAAGCTGTGCATAGCAATCCTACCAGGACCTCATTTCCCCACTGCTCTTGATAGAAACTACCCCCCACCCCTTCACTTCCTCTGTGGTTTTTGTAGGTGTTGGGTTCACTCAGTGGACATGCCGCCCTCCTTTCCGATTTACTGGAATTTAATTTCCACTCTAAGGGAGGTAGCCCCTGAATGACCCCTTATTTCTCTCCCTAAGAGGAGGGATACCTTTTACAATTTGCTGGTTGTGAGCTGACCAGAATGTGATTCTGTGTTACTTTTCACCCACAATTATTTAAAAATTTTAAGTTACAAAGAAGTCTCTGCACTATAAGTCTCAAAAAAGTCTCTGCACTTTTTTAGGAAGCTAAGCAAAACAACCTATCTTTTAATCTATATTGTATCCTTCTAAGAAATTTCATTTTCTTTACATGCACATTTTTCCTTTTCTCTTTTTTCAAAACTGGAGATTTATAGACAATTGTACAGTGTTGGAGTTGGAAGGACCCTAGTGGAGCTCTAGCTTTATGAGGGTTGTGACTTACGCCAGATCACAAAACTAGTTGGTGCCAGTGTTGGAATCCTGTTTCTCCTTTCCTCAAGTGGATTTTGAAAATTGTAAAACTAATGCATACTTACAAGAAAATTCATTTTGTCCTAAATGTGGCATTTCTAACCCTCCCAACACTCCCCTCCCATTGCCAATATTGTGCATTCAGAAATTTAAAAATATAAATGAATTAAATTTATTAGTGCTTTTCTTTATATCATCTATGCATTTTTATCATATTTAGGAATGTCTATTATACTCCAAAGTTATTTTGAAAACTGTTTTCTTCTATTGCATTTGTGTACCATAGAAAGGGCTTATAAATAAAATAGCAAACTCCTGTCTCCTTTGCCTTTATTTGTTTTCATGGCACTTGTTATTCTAGACCTAATGGAATGTATCACAAGAGGAGGGACTTTGTTTTGTCCTTTATAGGACTTTGTGTCCATAGCAGATATGCCAGAAGGATTCATTATTGAAATAATTTATGGTTTTATTTTCACATTTAAATGCACTTGGAATTTATTTTGCCTTAAGGAATAACGTAGGTCTTCAATTTTACTTCCCCTTTCCCCCTTTAAGTATTTAGCTTTTTGTCTTTTGACAGTTTATTCATCAGTAAGTTCATTCTTTCACATGGATTTGAAATGCCATTTTTATCCCATAATGCATACCTGGATTTATTTTGGGACTATCCTTCATAAATATCCTGACTTCTTTCATGGGTTTTTTTCTAGTCAAGGTTTTTGTATGTGTTATTTTATCAAGTCCCCCTCACTTCCCTACCCTTGTGGTTGTTTTGATTGGGATTGGACCCCAGACCTTCTGCCTCATGGCCTAGTACTCGACTAAATTAGCTTGAAATACAAAAGAAGGCATGTGAAGAATAAACAAAATCATTATCATCAGCAGGATTGGATGTCTGAATCCAGAAATAACCAATTGAGTTGCATTTATTGAAAACATACTATCATATTTCATTATATGAAAGATACCATTAATTATGAAACATTATTTTATGTACCATTAGAAATTTTAAAAGATTGCCAAATTAATTATGTCATCCCATCAATTGTAAGATGCATCCAATTTCAGAGATGTTAAAATATGAACAAAAAATATGTCTTAGAATCAATGAAATAGATTAGTAGAATGTGTTATAAAAAACATAATAGGAAATTTGCTTATGTAGTAATTTCCCTACTCTTTTTAAAATGTTTTTCAAAAGTCTCATCTTGTTTGTTCCTTATTACTTCTCTGTGGTATAGGAAGGACCAATGTTTTAATTCTCATTTTATTCATAACAATAATAGCAACATGTATGCAGCAGTAACTATGAGCCTGGTGATATTCTAAGACCAAGGTCACAAAGTAAGTGGTAAAGTGATTTGACCCTGAGAAATTTTGTTCCAGCATTCATGTTCTTTTTTTTATTAAGATTTTATTTATTTATTTGACAGAGAGAGACACAGCGAGAGGGGGAACACAAGCAGGGGGAGTGGGAGAGGGAGAAGCAGGCCTCCCGCGGAGCAGGGAGCCCGATGCGGGGCTCAATCCCAGACCCTGGGATCATAACCTAAGCCGAAGGCAGACGCTTAACAACAGAGCCATCCAGGCACCCGCAGTGTTCATGTTCTTAATCGAACATAACCTGCATATGATGAGGAACTTGAGTCCCAGAGACCTTAAAAGATTTGCCAAGATCTCTCAGTGGATTCTGACTCCTGCACCAGCACATTCTACATGCTACCGTTTGAAACCTATAATAGTGAGCACCTTGGGGCATTATGTTTTTAAACCTTTGGTTTTAGCTCAGAGGAGCCTGCTAGTCTTGGTGGATGGTGAATAGGAGGAGTATTCAGGCTCTTTAGACCAGAGACTTAGGAGATACGTTTAAGTCATTTCTGAGTTCTCTTTTCTAATCTTAGCAGTTTACCAAAACTATATAGGTGAGAGGCTGGTTATTGCCTTGAAGTATGTCTCCTTCATATTTTGTTGTTTCTGTTATTTCTGCCTTGAATTTCCCTGGTCATATCCCTGGTCAGCCATGTGTTCATTACAGTGACTTTTGGTTTCTTTCCTGAAGCCCTTGTTTTACCTTGACCCCAGGTAGAATCACCAACAGTGGCAGCTCCCTAAAACAGATCCTTCCACTGAATTGTGCAGAACTGAGTTGTGTTGACCCTAAAAGGATGGTCCTTACAGGGTGAGGGATACAACTTCTTTTGCTGGAGTTAATTATGGTGATTATCTGCACATCTGTGTCTGAAATTTCTGTGTAGAGTAGAGATACTGTGCTTATCTGGAATGAATCACTTCCTGAAATATCAACTCATCTAATTGTTTGAAGTCATTTTCCCCTCCATGAAGGACTCAAGGGTATGGGCATGAGTGATTTGTGAGTGTCCACTCTGCATTTTTGGGGTAGAGAACATTCCAGGTGGAGTGAAACAGCAATTGCTTTTGGATCTTTACCTGGACTTTTGGTACCAATGCCTACTTGAATATGGATCAGGCAGCTTTTCTCCTTGTTCTGGAGGACATATTTACTTTGTTTTACAAGTATGGATGAACAACTTTCTCTAATGCTTTTACATTAACAGGTGTCAGGGGGCACCAGGTTACTCTACATTCATCATTAGAAACCCCAAATAGAAGTTGTGAGAAAGGAATTTAGCTCTAGCTGGTTCAGAAGTTGTTGGAAAGGAATTTAGCTCTAGCTGGTTCAGAAGTTGTGAGAAAGGAATTTAGCTCTAGCGGGTTCAAGCATGATCATCCCCTCCCCTCTTACAATGAATGGTTTTTGCTCCCTATTTTGTCTCAGAGCCTATGTGGCTGAGAATTTGGAAACTAACTTTCCTGAAGTGAGGATTTTGGATAGTGTGTCATTAGCTCACTGTCACGGCTTCTTGACTGGCCATAAAAGAGTAGGGAAATCTTCTGACTTTTATAAATGAGAATTTACTGCAGTCTCATGTTTTAAACCTTAACCAATGATCCCTAAGAACAACTCCCCAACCTCATTAAATAATTAAACAATTTCAGATAGAGAGTTATCCATGCTGCAAAATCTTGCTAAGGTAACTGGTGCTCTCCCCCGGCTCTGTAATGATTTCTTTACAAAACCCGAGGATGCCTGGATGCATCTTCCATTGCTCTGCCTGGGAGCCATGTCACTAGTGTAGAGGCTGATTCCATGCCAGTGGTTTGATGTGACCCCAGAGGCTGCCCTCTAGAAGCTGACGGCCAGGCCTCCATGGGTTTTCTGAGAGTTTTCCCAGCATTCTCTTTCTCAGCAGGGTTGTGAAAAAGGAAACTATGCTGGCCTCTCTTAACAGGAGGAATCTTTACTCTAAGCTGTGATTAACGAAGCTGTGCTTCTTGAGATGGTAAATTTTTCCATTGTTTCTCTCTTGTTGAGGACCCCCTGCCCTGAGGTATTTTGAATTAAATAGTTGGATCCTAAAAATGTTAATTACTATAATTTATTGGAGAACTCAATAGCAGGATTCAATTTCCTTTGAAAAATTGCAGATACTAAACACACATTGCCTCTGTGTGTTAAGCAATGGTGATTCTAATATGGCCAGTTGTTATTGTGGCTATGAAGATTTGTTAGGGTCCTGAGGAACTCTCTGGAACATGTAGATTTTTACTCTAATTGCAGTTTCTGTGGCTTGGCTTCTGCTATACAATTGTAATAGAGGCTGACTGTATGAATTTGCTGCCTATTTCTACAACAGCTGAAGGAAGCAATATTACCTTGTAGTTAGGGGTTGGGCTTTGGGCATAGATTTTGTGGGTTAAATCTCTGCTTCCCACTTACTATCTCTGTGATTAGGGGCAACTGCCTTAACCATTCCAAGCTTTGCCTTCTTGTTTGTAAAATAGGAAAATGAAAATACAGGTACACAATTGCTTATCTGAAACCGTTGGGGCTAGATGTATTTTAGAATTCAGATTCTTTGATATCTTAGAAAAGTAAACTAGTATACATGCTCTGTTTTATACTAAATCCCCAACAAGAGCAAGGACTGGGTGGTATTCTGTAACCTATTAATATTTCTGGAGCAAAATGGATAGCTATTCACACTAAATAAAGATTAGGAATAGGCTAAAAGCAATTAAAATTCAGGTCATATTTTATTGCCAAGTGATTTTGTGGCAAACTTAGGAAGAAATTAGATCATTTTCAGGGGTTTTTGGATTTGGGAATTGTATATAAGGGATAATGAATTTGTACTTACTCAAAGTTATGCTCCTTAAATAAACTATGTATATTTATTTCAGTGGTTTCTTTTTTTTTTAAGATTTTATTTATTTATTTGAGAGAGAGAGAATGAGAGATAGAAAGCACGAGAGGGAAGAGGGTCAGAGGGAGAAGCAGACTCCCCGCTGAGCAGGAAGCCCGATGCGGGACTCCATCCCGGGACTCCAGGATCATGACCTGAGCCGAAGGCAGTCACTTTAACCAACTGAGCCACCCAGGCGCCCTATTTCAGTGGTTTCTATATAACAACTGCCCAATAGATGTTAGCTAGCACTGAGATTTTAATCCTCCTGCTAGAATCCATTTCCTTAGTGTTAGTTTCTCTCTGAGCATTCTGGTTGGTCATTTTGTCCTTGAGTCTGCCTGTAAATATGCATTGTTTTCCAAGGATATCCAGATGAGAGGACTTTTACTAGCTCTGCCTCTTAAGATGGTTCTTCTATTCTACTAGTTCTAGAGACCAGCAGACCAATTGAATTTTCTGTAATGATGGAAATGCTGTATATCTGCATGATCCAGTGTGGTAGCCATTAGCCATGTATGGCTATTAAGCACTTGAAACTTGGCCAGTGTGATTGAGAAACTGAATTTTAAATTTCATTTAATTTGAATTAATTAAAATTAAAGTAGCCAAATGGGAGTACTGGCCACCACATATTGGGCAATGCATGTCTAGAAAGACCTGGGCATGGGGTTCAGTGCTGAGGTGACCTTGTCCCCTCTAGGTGCAGAATTCTTTATGCTTAAGCTGCTGAAGCTGGTGAGGGACTACTCCTTCATTTGTTTATTTCTCAAAAATTTTATGAATGCCTACTACAGATCAAACTCTGTGTTAGGCACTGGGGATACAGAACAAGGTTTTTGCACTCAAGGAGGACCCACACATTTAAAACATATATTCGTGGGCATACGAAGTCATATATTTAAAAACATGAATACTCTCTAATGAATCCGGTGATAGAACTGCTGGACACACAACTAGCCTGGTGAAGTGTCAGAGGGGAATTTCTTGTACGAGTAGGAGAACTTAGCCAAGGGCAATGGGCTAAAGGGAAAAAAGCATTATAGCCTAGCATAAGAAAAGACATGGAAATGAAGACCAGTGTGGTATTGGGCAAGTTATCCATTGTTGATATGGTGGGCAGAGGTATGGATGGTGGTCAACACATGGAGGGCCTTGTATGCTACAGAGCTCTGGGAGGCAATACTCAGAGACTACAGTCGATAAGTGGAGGTTCATTCTTTCACAGTTTTGTTTAGGATTTAGTGAGGAAAACAAAACCTATGTTAGGTATTTCAAGATGGAGGAGGCTTCACACTGGGAATTGGAGGCCCGTATAATGATTAGAGTCTGGATAACAAAGTTAAGGCCACTTTCAAGAAATTCAGAAGTTTAGGGATTGCAGGAAGACACCACCTATCATTTTGGCTGTCTGTAGCCCTGAAAACCATAGGCAAAAGTTTACATTGGCTTTCTGCTATCTTCCAATGCCTTATGTGCCTGCTGCAGCTGGAGGAATATGCTCTTCCTTCTCTTCTGCCTTGCAAATCTTACGTCAAGTTGTTTCAGTGGTGGAATTTAGCAAGGAAATTTGTGAATTGTAGTTCCCAGGTCTTCCACTCCTGAAGCACAGGGAAGAGCTTAGATGAGCAGGACAGCACTGGGTAGTAATAAATAGTGTAAGAAATAACCATTTTCTGAAGTGCCTAAATTAATAATGTTGCTCATAGGTAAGGTGACCATAGAATTTACCTTCTAAATGAGGTCATTTATTTTTATTTGTATTTTTTATTGACATATAATGTATTATTTGTTTCAGGGATACAGGTCTGTGATTCATCCGTCTTACACAATTCACAGTGCTCACCATAGCACATACCCTCCCCAATGTCCATCACCCAACCACCCCCTCCCTCCCACCCCCCACCACTCCAGCAACCCTCAGTTTGTTTCCTGAGATTAAGAGGCTCTCACTGTTTGTCTCTGTCTCTGGTTTCATCTTGTTTCATTTTTCCCTCCCTTCCCCTATGATCCCATTTTTGAAAATGAAAGGGACTATAAACTTTATTGATGGGTATTAGTTGATACACAGAAGAATCATCTGTGACTGTCTCAAACAAGTTGAAATATATGGTTACATTAAATTAGGGCATCATTAAAAATGCATAATTATTTTAAAGTAAGGGGGAAATAGAAGAGACAACAAAGAAAAAAATGTGGGTAATTGTTGAATATGGATGATAGGTACATAAGGTTTCATTATACTGTTCTGATTAATTTTTGTGTTTGAAATTTTCATAATCAAAATTAAATAAGGAAAGAAAGTACCTGAAGTTGATGCCAATTTTAATTGATTCATATACCTATGTGAATAAAAGGGGAAGGGGGCTTTGGGCTTGGGTCTTGAGGCTGTTGGACATGGTACCTGAATTTTGTTTAAAGTTGGTCCTAGGTTTGTAGGAGTGGCTTTGATAATTAGTCCAGAAACAATAATTGCAATAGAATTAGCCCCTGCTATGATTTAGCATAGTCCCTGGTGTCTAGAAAGTGCTCAGTAAAGACTTTCCCAGTCAATGAAGTAAGAATACTGCTGTGTTCGTCTTTTGCAGGAAGTAAGTTTAAACTCAGATGACAGCTGGCAAGGCTGGGCGAAGTCTGGAAAGATAACTATCTTGATGTCAGGGACCATGGCTGTTTTTTGAAACATGAAGAGGTTGATTGCATCATACTCACTTGATTTTGTAGTTTATCCAGTTGAGCTCTTAACTCTGCTTTTGAAAAAATAAATTTATTATGAGTTCAGTGGAGTCCTGGATATCATTTCTCCAGCCTGGAAGCAGATGTGTCTTTGGAGCATGCTGCTTTGGAGGACCCACCAAACATCCGAAGGAACTAAATGTGAAATGAGCAGGGAATGTTGGCTCCCCTTCTCAATGATGCTTTGTGATCTAAGAGGTGTTTTCCATTTTCAACAATGTGCTGCAGAACAGTCTGTAACAGTCTGTTGCAATTTTCTCCCCAAATCTCCCACATTTCTGCCAATAGTGAATTAGACTGTCATTAGCTTCACAGATGTGCTTTGATCCCTACACGGCTTGTCTCCTGGCGGGGAGACATCTGAACCATTGATGCAGATTTTCTAAACCTGGAGGATAAAACACAACACAGTGTGGAGAACGTGGGTGAGGAGCCTGGAGCCCTGGGTTCGAGTTGCATCTCTGTTGCTAATTAACTGTGTCATCTTGGGTGAGGCACTGAACTTTTCATTGTCTTAGTTCTCCAATCTGTTAAGTGAGAGGATTGGATAGATCCCTAAGTCTCTTTCAGAGTCTATGATAGTGAATGGGAAAACTCTTCAGGTTTAGAGACAGATGCCATCTTGCCACTGGGATTTGGTTGTCTGAATTTACAATCCATGGTGTTTTCTGGGATAACCATTGATCCTATTGGGTTACTAGTTCATAGCTCCCCAGTATGCTGCCTGTAAAAGGCTGCAAGAGCTGTCTGGGCTTGATGATGGACCTTTTGGGGGCATCTCTGTCCTTTAAAGACCTAGTTGTTTAATGGAAGAAGAATTGGTTAAAGTGTTGTACATTTCTGAGCTGATAAAGCTTTTAGTGATCCTCTAGGAACTTCTAGTCTAAACCTTGATGTATAGGTTAGGAGCCCAAGGCCCAGAGAGGATAATCACTTGTCCAAGGCTATGTTGGCCCCAACTCCAGTTTGTCTGCCTTTAGGCCATAATCCCAGTACTCAGGCTCGTCAGCAGCTCAGACCTGGTGAATGGAAAGATCCTTGGTGATTTTAATTTCACTATAGACGAGAATAAGATTTTGATAGCAGTATTATGATATATTGAGTTGGAGTACAGGTGCTGCTTCAGGCTCAGGAAAAGGTGTGAGAGTGGATTTGGAAACTCTGGGGGTAAGTTCTGGTTTCACTGTGTACAAAGCCAGGCAACTCACTTACTTGTATGAATCTTAGCCTTCTTATCTATAGAATGGTGATGGTAATAATACCTTTACTGCCTACCTATCAGACCTTTCATGCAGAACTCCTGAATATGATAGGACAACTCTGACAACTAAATAGATTTAAATAAAGTTAGTAAAACATAATAACAAACACCTGTTGAATATTCTTGACATATCAGGCAGTGTTTATGCCCTTCAAGTACATTTGCTCACTCAGTCCTGAAACAATTACATTAGGCAAGTTTTACAACTGTAAAGCTTTTCCTTAAAATTTTTAACAAATTTAAAATAACTGAGATTGTTCACTTAATGAAGACAAGTGCTGGGACTCACACAAAGGTAGCCCAGGCGTGTATTCTGAACCACATTGCAGTGACTTATCTTGAGCTTTCAGTGGTCCCAGGAAACCCCAACCATCTCCCGACTCCTACATGCACTATTCTGAACAATGCTGGATGAAATCTTTGTATGACTGGTGCCAATCCAGGCAACCCATTCCAAGGTGGGTGATGAGCACAACACTTGGCTCACAGTGCCTATTCTGCTCCAGAACCAGGGACTGTGGATGACCGGTTTGAAAAATGGATTGTTGAAACCTACTCCAAACCTTTCACACCCCACCCACCTCTGCTCACACACCCGCTCAGCACCCTTGCTCATCATCTTGGTAAATAATCAGTATCTCTCATGAATAACCAGAAACATAGTTGAGAAGGAGAGGCCAGATCATGAGCCTTCTCTGTTCCCCTGGTACAGTGGACAACATGTATGTGATCAGTTTTCAGGCAAAGGGAGGCATATCTATATTTCTATCTGTTTTTCTATATACCTACCTACCTACCTACCTACCTTGTTCTAAGCGTCTTTAAATTGTACTCCTAAGGGGCTCATTTCAAAGGTTTTGGTTTCCAGATATTCCCTGCTGACCCACCAATTTAGGCAATAAAGGGCAACAAGGAGTCTTTAAAGTGCATGTCTTAGTGTGCTTAAAGGGAGAGGAGAGAGAATTCACAATTGGCCACTGAGGGACAGGTCATTTCCCCCAGGAGGGGTACCAGCTTCCAATACTTCTCCCCTTTGCATACATCTTGAAATGCCAGGAGAACGTGTGCAAAGAAAATGGAGTTCTTTGGACAAATATTCCCAAGCTTTAAATTTGTTTTAATGAACATTTGACCATATGAGAGAGAAAACATCCGAAGTATTTGTACATGACAGACAAATCTGTGTGTGTGTGTGTATATACATATATACATATATATATGCATGTATATGTACATATGTATGTATGCATATATATAACATACACATATAGCTACATATCTGTACCAAGCATGTATGGTCATATTATATTTTTATTTGTTGAAAATATCTAAACCATTAACATAGTGAGTATTTTCTAATTCTAAAAATAATACATACTTGGCAAATATAGAATAACAATAGGAAAAAAAATCCCTTCACCTTAAAGTAGCCACTGTAAAGATTTTGAGATATGCTTCAGTAGCCACTGTAAAGATTTTGAGATATGCTTCAGTCTCTCTTGTTTTTTAATCAAAGCAAAGCATGTGCATAATTTAAAAAGTCAAAAAGTCATACAAAAAAGGCAGCAGATTCCTGCTCCAGGCCTATCATCAAGTCAGGTTTCCCAGAGGAAACTGCTTTCAACTGTTTTGGCCGTTACTGCTGGTACTTATTACCATACTTATAAATGATACTTTATGTGCTATTTTTGACTTAACCAAATGTAGACATTACCTATTGACTTCCTACTAATGTAAACATTTGGGTCTCTCACAGCCCCTCTGCCCTTTCACACATACTCATACAACACTTTTTCTCCAACCAGTAGAGAATTGAATTGAATTCTAATATATGAATTCAATTCTAATATGTGTGTGTGTGTGTGTTGGGGGGGAAGGTTTCCCTACACCACAAGCAATAGGGAAGTTCTAGGAGTCTAATGTACCTATTGAAAAAGCTACCCTCTCTGTTCAGTGCTAAGACTCTTAATTTCCTTTCTTAGCTCTGCAGACTAAATTGACTTACTTCTGAGAAATTCTGAGGAGGAAAATGGGGCAGATCTGGTGTGTGATGGTGAGTGTAGAAAACTAGACCCCAAGATTCCTTCTTACCTGAGCAATCCTCTGTTAAAAACTTCTTGTTTCTTCTATGTTTCCATCAAATTTTAGCTGAGACCATTTTAAATATAATCCATTTGAGTTTATCTTCTGGGTAGTTCTTTACCTCAGAGAAGTCCCTTTCCAAGGAATAGGAGCTTGGGCAATGTGGAAGAGCAGTGCATTTGCAGATTAAAGATAACACCACTTTGTCTTCACAAATCCTTATATCTTAGTTACTAGGTAATATGGATGTTCTTTTGCTTGCTTCCTTCTGTTTAATTATTCTCTATATTCTCAATGCTAGGGACATAATAAGTACTCAATGAATGATTAGTAAATAAGTGTATACATCAGATATATCCTGAAAAGGTAAATAAATTAAACTTGATAAATGAAATACTATTTAAAAAAGAATCCATATTATAATTTCAAACTTGTTTTCTCTTCATCTCTGATTTCTTGTTGTGGCAGAAATGTTTCTTGCTTCCAAATATTCCCTGTGCTCCCCTGTATTCAAATTCTCTTGCCTTTTTTAAAAATTTTATTTTATTATGTTAATCACCATACATTGCATCATTAGTTTTTGATGTAGTGTTCCATGATTCATTGTTTGCTTATAACACCCAGTGCTCCATTCAGTACGTGCCCTCTTTAATACCCATCACCAGGCTAATCAACTTCTCTTGCTTTAACGTGAGAGCATATGAGTAGTTCTATCCAGTAAGATAT
This sequence comes from Callorhinus ursinus, assembly GCF_003265705.2. Lineage (NCBI taxonomy): Eukaryota > Metazoa > Chordata > Mammalia > Carnivora > Otariidae > Callorhinus > Callorhinus ursinus. The sequence goes on from NW_027397072.1 coordinate 54,841,440, forward strand.
GAGCGCAAGTGATGTGTGTTACTTCTTATCTGAGGCATTTATGAGCTGGTGTTAGTTGTTCATGTTCTCTCTCTCCTAATCTGGAGGAGGGGGAAGGGTGGTAGCAGAAAAGACAGAGATGGCAGAGTGGTCCTATAGGAACAGCTTGGTTCTCTGAGGCCCTGGAGGAGAAGCAAGGAGAACTGCTTTACTTGCCTCAAATAGGGATGTAAGGGAGAAATAAATCATTGTTGAGATAACCATGGAGATTTCAGGATTTATTTGTCATCATAGCAGAGCCTAGTCAGTCCTAACTAACAAGTACTTACCTTGGTTGGTTTTTCCTTATGAGCAAGTCTGAATGAGATTAAGACTAATACTTCTTTCTCAAGCTCAAGAATGTACAGAACGCAGGGGGCACCTGGGTGGTGCAGTCCCTTAAGTATCAGACTCTTGGTTTCCGCTCAGGTTGTGATCTCAGGCTCATGAGATTGAGCTTTTGTTGGGCTCCATGCTCAGTGCAGAGTCTGCTTCAGATTCTCTCTCCCCTGCCCCTTCTGCTCATGCTCTCTCTCTCTCTCAAATAAATAAATCTTTAAAAACAGAAAAAGAATGTACAGAACCCTGGGAAAAAGGGGAAAAAAGTCTCTCAGACCATTTTATTTAATATTTGTTTTAGGTAAGCACATACAAGGAATTAAGGAAAAACTCTTTATGCTTATAGCTTTTCTGTAACTCTAACACTAAAATTATAAAAAATCGTATAGCTAGGCCAACTCAATACATTTGTGATTGGTAATATTTTGTTGAAATAAAATTGTGTGCGTTTAGTGGTTGAAAAATACAATGTCAACTTCAATTCTATATTTTATTCATTTCTCTATTTAGTGTAAGTGACTCTTAATGAAAAGAATGCCTTTTTGCATAAGAATGATGTAGAAAATTGCTTTTATAAACTTCAGGCCCTTGTTTGCTAGTTCAGGATAACTGGACCTTTCTTCTAACCCAAACTCTGCATGGAGCAATCCTCAAATGAACATTTCAGTGAGGTGTCTCCTACTCATTCTATCACCTGTTTCATTCATTGGGAGGAAAGACTAGAATTGCATTGTTAGTTAAACCTCTGTTAAGTGGGCATGTAATCCAATCATTACTTGAATTAGGACAGAGAAAATATTTGTTGTGCATTTGCTTCTGTTTACTCCTAATCAACATTTTCTAAGTGGTTCAAACAAGTCAGGATCGACCCGGAGCCTCTTCTTACAGTGGGTTTGTCCTGATTGCCAGAGCAAGGTTCTTCTGAGTTAGGTGTGTGTGACTATCTTGCTAGTAAAAAAGAACAAAATCTCAAGATTCTCATGGATAATTATTTTGGACCCTGGAGAGTATGTCCAGAAAACTAAATGTTTGTGAGCTTCTAATTAGGAAAATGGTTGAATGGGGGCTTTTGGAATCAGACAAACATAGATCCTAATCTTGAGTTAGTCTTATAACCTTGGGCGAATTACATACTCTACCTAAATCCCTGATTATTTAGTGTAACATGGACATAATACCTATTATACAATATCGTGGTGATTAAATGAGATACACATATTCAGCACATGGCATTATGGTATCACTCAATAAATGGAAGCTATGATTATGACTTCCCTAGTTAATTAGTTTTGTTAATTTTCTCCTGAGTATATCTGGGTGGCTCAGTCTGCCCTCCATTTGTGTTTTCATAGTCTCAGATTCTCAGGTGGCTCTTAAGGCTTGGAGAAAAAAAGACACTCATCTGCAGAGAATTAACCTTAAAAATGAACCTGCTTATGTTTCAGTACATAATCTCCTGGCCCACTGTATTAGCCTTTGGTAGATGGGCAGAACTGAAAGTTACGTGGAAGTGTAAGAGTGAAAAATCTATACCTGTTGGGAGTCTTCTTTCTTCTTTTTGAAGTACAGAAATGTACTGTATTTTTTTTTCTCTCCCTTTTTTGGAGGGCATGTAGCTATCACTGTGGCAATCTACACTTGACATTTTCTTATTCTGTCATTAGAATATCTTTGTCCCAGGAAGTTCTGAAGAGTAGTCTTTGGTTTTTAAACTCAGAAGTTAGAATCTGGAGCTCTTCCTTTGTGGATCCCAGCTTCCACCATTTCCATAGTGCTACTCTCATGAGAGTTGTAATTTAGAGATGTTAGCATAGCTGAATCAGGAAATGGAGAAGAGAAAGGAAGAAATCATGAGAAGCTAAATGATAAAACTTGTGACCAGTTCCTAGTTAGATTCCCAGAAAGATTACCCTGCATAAGGGTAACCACTCTATCCAAAAGCATCAGATTAATTACCTGAATTTCTTCATTTTACTTCAGGGAATTTCAGTTAGTTGAACAAATAGAGATTCATGACGGCTAACCCATTTCATCTTCTAAAAAATGCCTCAACTTTTGAAAATGTTGGAGGTTAATAAACATTCATGTCTCACTGAACAAATTCTTTTAGATTTCTTTCCTCTGAACACCTAGCATAGGTCCCTTATTTCTGAAGAACTTATTATTTTGACTAATGGGAAAGAAGCAAAAGAACTTTGGATCATGGAGCACCGTGAGAGTTGAACGGACGTAGGCAGATTCCTGCATGGGGAACTTAGGGTGGCTTGAGGGCATAGACCCCAGAGCAGAGGGACACTAGTAAGGGTATAAAGGGAAGAGAGGCTGAAGATATCAGAGACAAACTTTATAAACTCTCTTTTATCATTTGCCTCAAGTTATCCTTGATACCAGAAAAGGGGAGTGGGAAAGGTAGAAAGAGAATATTCTTTTACCTTATCTTCTTCTGGAACTTCTTACATCTTGTCATAATCCCCTCTGAGAGGTGACCTTGAGCAAATCAACATCTTTACTTTGTATTCTCTAATCTGTAAAATGGGTCTCAAGTTCTTGCTGTTTATTTAACAGGAAGGCTATAAAGATGAAATGTGCATCTACTTTGAAAAGACAAAATGCTATACAAATGCAAGGAATTACCACCATTGACTCTGGTGGCAGACAACGCAGCACATAGAAAACCAGCTTGTTCTCTCTTGCCATTTGCAAAGAATCCTGGGAAGTGCATATTTAATTGGCATGACTGGAGGAGGAACTGATTCCTTCCTGTTCAATCACATTTTACCTGTGAGGTGAAAATCTTTTTATGGACAGTCTTTTTTTTTTGGACAGTCATTTTTATGGTTCCCTTCAAGGAATGAAGAATAGAGGTGAGTCTTTGCTGACATTTTTCCTTTTGATTTTTTTTCTTTGGAAAAGGAGTAAATTTTGAATCCCTGAGTTTCTCGTAGGTCCTACTGAGCATGTGGGTATAGCTCTTGAGCAAACTGAGCCTGATATGTTGAGATTTGAAAGCCTTTTTGAGCTGAGCCAAGGAGTACTTCGGGCACAGCAGTGTGTCTCACCTGCAGATGTTGATGGACATAGGATCATGCATTGCTTTAGACTACAGTATGGCTCCTGAGAGGGTCTGAGGTTATTCTCGCCTCTATTATTGCTTGCTGTGTGATCTCAGACAGGCATCTTATCCCCTACTTGCCTGAATTTCTTTATCTATAAAATGGGAATAATACCTGGGCCTTCATCAGACAGTTGTGGAGATTAAATGAGGTGACTGACATAAAGGATGTAACCAAGTGACTCCGACACAGTGAGCACCAATAATGTTAGCTGTTATGAGTGTCTAAGGATCCTTAACTTTTTGGTTGAGATGCTATGCTAAAGATTTAGGATCTCATGCAAAATAAAAATCAACCTGAAGCTATGATAAAGCACTGTTGATGGTACTAGTGTTTCAAGACAATAGAAAAACAGGATTTGACAAACAAAGCTGATTTTATGCTGGCTTCAGAAATTTGTCCACTACAAAAGGGTGACAGACATAAGATGCCAGGCCCTTATGTTGGCAGTTGTGTGCCCTCTTGACTTTTTGGGAGAATTTGGGATATAATTTCTGCTGCTGCGTTGGAATATGAGGGAGAGAGAAAAATCCCATTAAATCGAGATACTTCCCATTTTATGGATTAAGACAAAGGAGTGGATGGGATGCCAACATCAAAGTGTACTAAGGGAGTAGACTCAGACTGTAAAGGATTTACTACTTTCAAATGATTTCCATGTCCAGTGATACTTGAAGTGTTTTTAACACAGTCCCATACTATCTCTACAGAAAGATGCCATTTTAAAATAATGACTCAGAAAAGTTATTTGTCAAAATTCAAGTAACTAAAGCAAACACTTTTCTGTGCTTGACATTTATTTGGCTAATTCTCATGTATCTATACAGTTTAATAAAGTCTATTGTAACCTAATATACTATATAAACTCAGAACACATTTTATCCACTTAGCTGAGAGCCTGTTATTTGATTTTAGTGTGAAAGGAAGGAGTTTATGCTATTTTCCTGGATACTGTTTCTATGATCAGACTCTTCTTTAAATGTGGTTGGATTTAGGCTTTCACTGTACTTCCCAATTGGACTCACCATTCTGTTAATGAAGAGAAAGAATTCCAGTGATTCTCTTTATTGCCAGATGCTTCCTTATTAGTGGTGGGCAGGCAGAAGGAAGCATGGAGATCCATTCTAGAATGTGACTTCTCTCAGAACTCCCTTTCTCATTCTCTTCCAGGGAGGTAGATATGGCTCCAGAACTTTCTTAGATTGTACAAAGATTGGTTCCTTCTTTCTCAAGATTGTTCCCCTTTCTTCTTCTAACCAAGCCTTATACAACCCCAGGAATTTTGGGACTTGGCTTTCTTTAGATCATATCAGAGTGGGGATCTTCTCATCCTCACATTTCCCATAGAGACCTCGTCTCCAGTTCCTTTAAGCAGGGAATATGAGAGTGAACACTTTGTGTTTCTCCCACTCGATTTACTTCTTTCCAAGTGTTGGAGTAGTTAACTGGGTTTCTGGGAGGCTGACATCATGGGGTCATATTTAAGGTCACTTGTTAGTATGGTATGATACCTCCGCCTATGTCGAGAGCAGGTGAGCATATGCACTTCCAGTCTCCATGTGGTCATCAGACTAAACAAGTCCTGCGTTCTCTCCCTGCTCTGGCATCTCTACCTACTTTCGGTCCATGTGTTAGAATGGCTTCTCTAGATTCCATGTTCTTATTGACAAGTCTCAAGGACTAGATTTGAGAGGGAAGTTAAAAGGTTGGAGTTGGAGAAAGAAGCCTCTACTTTACTCCCAAGTCTAAGCTGTGTTCCCCTATCTAGCTTTATCAGAGAGCACAGTCTTTGGGGCTGATTGAATATGTGTTTGGTTATTAATAAAACTGATACCTTGACACTCCTTACGCTCCTGATTCTTGGGTAGATTGGCTCAATTGGTCACAACCCAGGAGGCAGAGAGTGAAACTTAGGCCACCACCCCAACTCTTCCTACAAGATATAAACCGAGTAGTGCATCATTTCCATCTCCTCAGCTGCTCCAACCTCAACTAGGTGGGACCTTGTCCCTCCTTCTCTCTGCCCAGGCAGGCTTTGTATAAAAGCTTTGTTTTTGTTCCAAGAGGATGGCCTTGGTAATTCCTATCCCATTCTTTTAAATTTGAGTTGTATTAATGGCTTAGGTTCTGAGCAGTATGATTGACTAGAAAGGGACAGAAATAATGGTTTCTGGAGAAGTGACTTCATCAGAGGCCTGTTGGGAAAAAGGAAAGATACTTGTACTCACTCTGGGAAGTGGGGTTTTTCATCTAAAAGTCGTGGTGCTTCCATGAGTAGCATGGGGCTGACCCTATGGTCACTAAGCAATATAAATTCTACTTAAGAAAGAAGGAAAGGAAAGTTCGATGAAGCTGCTGAAGGAGAGGGCTATGAGTCTTCCCAGTGGAGTTTTCTTAGGGACCCCATTTGAGATACTACAGCTACTGAAGGGAAATGACAATGGAGATTCCCAAGAGCAGCAAAGGTACGTTGCTGACAGGTGCCCAGGTACGTTGAAACCATTTGGGAGCCACCTCTCATTGGCTTGGATATAGAAAAAAATGGTAGCTTGAGTGACAGCCTGCCTTTCCTAGAGGGAGACAAGTGGACACTAGGGGCCACAGGGACAATGAACAATTGGTAGGGCTGAGCTCTGGGGTACAGAGCTTACTGCCATCTCACATGAGGTCTCTCCGTTTAGGGGAGTGTGGTTCAAGGCCAATCCTGTGACAGCTGCCTTCATTGAGCAGATACTGGTGGAAAATGCAGTAGGATCAGAAGGCGTGTGGTCCAGTAAGAGTAAAAGTAAAGCTTCCGCTGAGTGTAACTCTGAATGCTAAGGAGGAGGGCGGCTCAGGTGAGAGACATGTATTTAAATTCTGTAAGGTTATAAGATCTGAAGTGAATGTCCTGGGAGAACAGTGTGAAATGGCTGTTGAGTCCAAATCAGGGCTATTTTTTATTAAATATTAATGCCACACATTTCTACAGGGTTCATAGAACAGATGTTAGTCCTGACATTGTGGCGATTTAATTGACTAAGAATATTTCCTGTCATTTTTATCAATGTCTGGCTTTCCAGTGTCTGTTAAATCTGAAAATATAAAACACAGGAAGAGATAATTAATACTTCGTTTCCATCCGTGGTTACCTGGATATTGCCCCCTAGAGAAGTTGTAGCTTTCTCCTGAGTATTTTTCTTGGAGGCAGAGACAGGCTGAGCTGACCTAGTCTCCCTGCAAATTGTTCCACTGGGCCTTTAGCTGGAGAACAGCCCACTCCGTAAGTGCAATTCTTCCTTTCCTGTTGGTTTTAAGAAAATAAGCAAATTCTAAATAAGCTTTGCTTTCGTGGCAAAAACTCCTAGGGATTCTGATTTTTCCCTTTCTTTCTAAATCCTCCCCTACTTTCCTAAGTCCTTTTGCTCAATATCTTCCTAGATTCGAAACAACAACAAAAGGCTCTTTGACAGCCAAATCTTTGTGGAGGGACCTAAGTAGAATCCAAGGAAGTGGATAGGACTTATTTTGAGCAAATTCACAGTGATATAAAATGTGGCTTATGGTGATTTAGCATCAGGAAATATTTGCTAAGTAGAGAACTCAGGAAAGAACAATTCTAAAACGATTCTTGGTCAGGTGTAGCTTATAATGGGCTTATTCATAGAAAAAAAAATCCTAGGTCCCTTCCTCACAAAAATTACATTATTTACATGGAAAAACTGTGGTCACACATTTGCCCTGTAGGGAAGGCCCTGTTGCTTTATGTTTATTAAATGATTCTGGCCCGCTATGCTGAAGTTTCTGTTACACCCTCAAGGGAGAGCAGCTCGTGGTAAGAGAGGGAGAAAGGAGAAGATGTGTTGTTCTCAGGCCCGGACATTAAATCATTGCAGTAATGATTTTAGAGGAAATGAGGCAAAATTGGGCTAAATGAAAACCTGCTGGTGTGGCTTGGGAATTACCCCTAGCAGCTCAGGAAAGGACTGAACACTGTACCGTCTGTGCCCGTGGGGCTGAGTTGTTGCCCTCTGCCCAGGGGATTTGCTCTTTGTCTCAAAGGTGCAGGCTGAGCCCACCTGTCTGATTCCAGAATGAGCTTGTGCTCTTGTTATCAGAGTGAGTCAGCACATGTCATGAGCTGAGGGGAATCAAATCCCGAGCTGTAGAAGTGCAAGGCACTTTTTGAAGGTAGTTTTTAGGAGGTGGAAAGAAGTGACACTGGTGTGACAGAGAAGCTAGAGTCGACCCTGCTGACTAATGTGACATGAGAGGGGATGACATGGGGATCCTTGGTGGAGACTCACTGCCTCATATGTAGGATATGCTTTAAGGAAGCAGAACCAGGCCCCTCTGTGTGTTATAGTTTAAGGGGTACATGTGTCTGAGCCTGTAAGTCCACTCTTAGAGTTAGTCTTTGAAGGGAAGGCTTGCTTTCTGAAGGACCCTTGGCAAAATACAAATGTGCTTCCTTGGCTGTGACACCAATGAGCTGATGAACCCACAGGCTAGATTAGCTGGCAGCTGTGGTTTGGGATGTCAAGAGCAGGCTCCTGCAGGGAGAGGACATAAAGTTGGTACGTTTTGAAGGGAGTAGGGAGGATGGGAGAGTCCTAGGCATAGGTCTTCCTTGTGTAGGGTGCCACACAGTTACATCCAGGTTGAAAGTACAGCAAGAGGGCACTGAGTACTTGGAATCTCCATGAGGAAAGCTAGCAAAAGGAGGATAAGAATGGTCTGAGACATGTCTTGCTGTCTTCCCCAGGGCCTGCTCTGGATGGGGTATGTTGTTTCTCACCCAGACCAGTATTGGCACATACAGTCCTTTCTTAAGGGGCCCTAAGCATGCTGCTTTCCTACACCTATTCTTTGGTTAACAGAGATGGAGACCCTGAACCCAGACCCCACAGTTCTAAGGGATGTTTCTGACACAGGATGGCTGAGAGACCCTTCCCAAGCACCAGCCCAACACTGAGCATTGGGCCCTGCCTTCGATGCTGAATTTCCAGTACCCGACTGAGAAAGGAGAAATACCAGGCCTGGGTGAAACGTTAGGGGACGTTTATAGCCACGGTACCAAAATATAGGAGGAGGCAGGTGGGTAAAATTTGCCTAGGTTGCCTCCATGTGCATAAATCATGAACTTTTACTTCATTTAGGGGGGAAATCAAGCATTCCTGAAACAGACGCATTTCCCCCCAGCTTTTTTAATGTGACTTTTCATGGATTTTGCTTTCAAATCTGCATGAATTATTTTTCTTCTATTAAATATTAACGTGCCTTTCTAAGTAGAAAAAGGGGGCAAATTAGGTCTGGTACACATCTTCCCTGCTACTATTTACTGCTGCTACGGGAATGCAGCAAATGCCAGCTCCCAACACATTATTAAATCAGGCCTGCACTGAGCCCAGATGTTACGCTGGAGCTGGCGCAGTAGATACAGGTTAAAACCAAACAGCGGCAGGTGCCAGATTCTCCCTGGTGGGGGCTTGCCCTCCCCCATCCGCACCCCTTCCTCCTCATCCTGCACACCTACCTCGCCCTTTGGCAAATTTGCCATCAACTGGGTGCAGCTCACTCTTCCAGGAACAGTCATCGTGTGAGGGGGATTTATTTTTTTAAGCCTGTTATTTTTTTCCCCAATGACTCTTTCTACTTGATTAGTTCAGGATCAATATGTCTGGTAGGCAGAATGTGATGGGGAGGGTGATTTATCAGTGTCAGGGGTGGCTCTGGGCTTTGTTCATGTGGCTTTTCTCTTCACAGTGACTTCCCCCTCCTTACACCAACACACACACACACACACACACACACACACACACACACCTCGCTCTGCTCTTTTCCTTATCTAAATTCTACTCATGTTTGTGACCAAGATGAATTTGGCCTTCTTGCTGAAAGCTGTCCTGTGATCTGTAGTTTGTGACCTCCAATGAAATTGTGATGTTTCAGATGATAATTGTTACATGGAATGGGTTGTGGTTCCCTGATGGTCTGGAAGCTCCCGAAGGGAAGGAATTATATCCCCAAAATATGAAGTGGTGTAAAGAACACAGGATTTGTGGTCAGAATCCTGAATTCTGACCATGTGGCCTTGGCAAATTAACCTCTAGGAGATTGTTCTATTATCATTATCATAACCACCTTCATCATCATCATTATTTCTGACACTCAGATCAGTGCTTCTCAAACTGTAACATGCATTTGGATTTCCTGGGATCTGGAGTAGGCCTGAGATCCTGTGTTTCTAATGGGCTGCCAGGTAATGTCAATGATGCTTGTGTGCTTGTCACTCTTGGAGAAGCAAGGTCTCAAAGTGAATCATAAGTGAAATAATATATGTGAAAGTGTTTTGTAAACTAAAAGACCCTACATCATTGCTAAACCTTAAATCATCCTTGTCTCTGATTTTTATCGCCATTTCAAATCCATCAGCAAATCCCACTGGTACTGCCATGGAAGGCGTCCTTACTGTAGCCATTTATGACCTCCCCTACCCCTTCCAACCTCAGCTAAGCCACCTTCACATCTTGCACCTGGAGACTATTGCAGTAGCTTCCTAACTGGTCTTCTTGCTTCTGTTCCTGTCCCTTCCTCATCCGATGGTGCTTTCTGCACCCAGCAGTTAGGTGACCCTTTTATAGTGTGATCAGATCATAAAACCCTCCTCTTCCAAACTCTTTAGTGGCCTACGAGGGCCTAATCAATATGGCCCTGAATGTTATTTGGAACGACCTTTCCCTCACTTCCTTGCCTCTTGCACTTTTTCCCTCCGCAAGAACCTGCCTTACTCTGCAATTTTATACAGCCAGTCCTCAACTTCTCTGTCCATAGTAGTGATCCCATCATTGTCTACCCTCTCACCTGGCTTTATTCTGTTTTCCATGGCACCCACTACTACCTAACATTCTATTAAGTATTTGTGTTTATCTGTGTTCTATCTCACTGACTCAGAATAAGCTCATGGGGGCAGTGGGTGGTCTGGCTTGTTTTGCTCTGTATCTTCAGCATCTGGAGAAGTGCATAGCACACAGTAGGCCTTTAAATATTTGCTGGATGAGAGGATGAGTGACTTATTCTTACTTAATTGAGTTGTTACGTATCTTGTCCCTGACAGATTATAAATACTTCATAAGCATTTGCTGAGGCAATCATTGCTTGAGTTTTTTTAATGGACAGTCCCTGGATGTCTGTTAGTGGGATAGTTGTTCACGTTTGCTGTGGGTCAAGCACACCAGTACATGATTGATCTTCATGATTGAAAAATGTAGACCTTTGAGCAGGAAGTAGAGACAAATGTCTGAGTTCTGAGAAGCAATAATTGTGGGAGTTGAGATAAGTTACAGGTTTCTTGGCCCCTCAGGACTGGTTATCTTGTTTAATTGCTTCTTAGCTAAAATGATGCTACACACACACACACACACATACACACACACACCTCAAAACCAACCCACCAAAACAAACCAAAACCAAACAACAACAACAAAACTAAATCCTAAAAAGAAAAGGACAAATTGAGGATCTGGGTTTCTGATGGAGTGAAAACCTTGTATAAATGAGTGCACACAGGGGAGGCCTTCTCAAGGTGGATAATGGAATCTCTCTTTACTTCAGTTCATCTAAAATAGCACATTAATAAACTGAACCAAATGTGGTGCTACAGTTGGTTTTATTGGTCATTAACATTTACAGAACCACGTGAAGTCATGTTTTCCAATTTCGAGATTAAAAGATTTAGCGAGCCTAATTATTGGTCTCTAAATGGGGACTGCATCGGAGTGCAGCCAGCAGAACTGAGTTGTCTTTGCCTTCCAGGATGCCTTTGCCTTCATAGTGCAGGTGAATTGAAAACAGATGCATTTATTGACCCTTGGCTGGATTTGACCCTGAAGCAGGGTGGCTACTGGCAGCTGCCCTATGGAGCACTCTGTGCCTGTCCTGTCAGTGCATTATCTACATTTTAAGGCTGTATTTTGGGTTCAAACTACCTTGTACATCCAAGCAAATGGCATCCATCCTTAAAACCTGACTTACTGCTCAGGTCCTGATTTGTTTTCTGTCCTCTGTTCAGTGAGGCCAAACCATTAATTGTGTGATTAAGTGTGATTAAAGCCTCTACCTGAATGAGATTTTTGGTTTCACTCATCAGAAATAGTGCCTGCCAGACCACATGTCCTGATTTTTGGTTCAACAAATACAGCAGGCTTGAGGGAAAAGCAGGGGAGGAAAGTAAGTGGCAGAGAGGAGGTGAAGGGGCCAAAGAAAGAAAACCGATCAGCATTTTATCGAGATCTTTCCCTTGCTAACACCCCCTCTTACCCCAGCCCTGTGCAGGACACTGAGATGAGTACTCTGGGGAGACCATGACAGAAACACATACAGGGACAGCCTTGGGCTCAGTTCTTGTGGCAGGATGTGTGCTATTTGGCCCCATGCGAAGGACAGTGACTCTCTTGGTGAGAATTTGCACTTAGGGGCCCACAGGGATGTACTGTTGATGTGGCTGACTGCATCAGTGTCATCCCTCCTGCCCACCCTGGACCACCTGCACATCCAGCCTGGGAAACTCCCATGGAGGCGTTTGCTCAGAGGGAAATGGAGCTACCAAGTTACAGTTCTTCCTGAGGCCAAAAATACAGTTTCTGATTGCTGCAGCTTTATTTGTCCTGCGCTCCCCAGGTGCATTCTAGAGAATGCTTCTGGACTGAGGTGGGGGGGAGACTTACTCTGCCCTGTGAGCATTTAGTTTGATGAATGAGTCTGACCAATCTGGGTTAGAGTTTTCTTTTAATTAGGACCCAAGGAGCAGGGCAGACAAGGGGAAGGGGTTCGGATCTGAGTGACACCTGGTTTGGCAAAAGAAAGACTGGCCAAGTCTTTTGTTCTCTCTGGGCTGAGCTTCCTAATGTGCGAAATGAGGACAGTTGGCTCATCAAATAGCCTCACATTCTATACTTTTTAACAGCAACAGTGGGTAGTTGTGGGTGGTCCTGAGTGTAGGAGTGGACATGACCATCTCTATGTTCAGTAGGAAATCTGGCAGCATTACTGAAGGTGAATGGAAGGAGGGAGAGACTGAAGACAGGAAGAACATTTAAGGAATGTTTGTATAGTTCCAGACCAAATTTCTACTGCTTCTGATTTTTTTCTTTTCTTTCTTTTTTTTTTTCTTCTGATTTTTTTCTATCAGACCCCTTGGACTCCAGACCAGTGCCCTCCTGACCACTGATCCTTACTTTTTTTTTTTTTTAAAGATTTTATTTATTTATTTGACAGAGAGAGAGAGAAACAGAGAGAGAGGGAACACAAGCAAGGGGAGTGGGAGAGGGAGAAGCAGGCTTCCCACCAAGCAGGGAGCCTGATGCGGGGCTTGATCCCAGGACCCTGGGATCAAGACCTGAGCCGAAGGCAGACGCTTAATGACTGAGCCACCCAGGCGCCCCACTGTTTTTTTTTTTTTTTTTTTTAAGTAGGCTCTACGCCCAGCCTGGAGCCCAATGTGGGTGGAGCTTGAACTCATCACCCTGAGATCAAGACCTGAGCTGAAATCAAGAGTCAGATGCTTAACTGACTGAGCCACCCAGGTGCCCCCACTGATCCTTGCTTTTTAATTCTTGTTGGCTATGGGTTGAATTGTGTCCCTCCCCTTCTGCCCCCCACTTCAGTAAAAGACATGTTGTAGTTCTAATCCTAGGATCTCAGGATGTGAGGCCATACACTTTTGTCCTTTAAGCCACTCAGTTCATGGTGCTTTGTTACATCAGCCCTAGCAAACTGATACAGTATCTTTCTGCTCTCCTGGTTTCAGACCCTTGGCTTGCTGTGACCACCAGCAATCATTGATTTTCTGATCCCAACTTGATTTCTTCTCAATCTCCCCCAAAGTATTAGTCCTTGTATTGTAAAACTTAGACTCTCCTTCCTACCAGGTTCTTCTGTGGGTCTATCCCTGTATTTTGCATGTAACTCTCCATTTAGTCTCTGCTACGTGTGATGTGGGAGGTAAAGGTGGTAGTCCTATAAGTGGGCAGTTTTACCCGCCTCTGGGCTTTTCTGTTATGCCCATTCTATGATGGCACCTATGGTCTCTTGGTGTCTAAATCCCCCACGTTTTTAACTTCTCACTGACATTTGAAGCTGAATCAGAAGGCCTGTGACTTGAAGCTCCTTTGGTTATTTTTCAGATTTGTTTGCATGTAATTACAGCATTTTTGGTCCTGTTCCCAAACCATCCGAAATGCATTTACTCCAAGGTATGGCTCTACGGTTGGAGATCAAGTTATAATCCAGTGAAACACAACTGAAATAATGTGACAACTCTGAACAATATTAAATTCTCAAATGTCTAAATTAAACACAAAAATATAAGAGCCCAAAGGGGCTATATGATCTATTCAAAAACCTAGTTTCCTTATAGTCAAATTCTCTTATGGTATTCCAATATGAGCTTTCTCTTTAAACTTCTTATTTAATATGGGCCCTGGAATTTTATCATGAGTACAAGATATATTGCTTTGATCATTTCTGGCCAATCTTGTTTTACTAAAAGAAGTCAAAAGAGACACACTTTGCTATCAATCAACAGACATACATTGACCTTGTGCTGGGTCCCACACGCTCTCTGCTGGAAATGTAAACATGGTCTCTGTCCTAAGTGAGTTGGGGAGATAAGACACTCAGATTCCAAGTACTTAGAGAACAATTAAATGCTAAATGGTGTTGAACTGGCTTTGGTGCAGTAGGGGTCCGATTTCATGGAGTGGTTGGGAGAGGTTTCCTGCCTGGATAACATGTAACTTTAGTTTGTTGCTGAAAAGGTCAAGATATCCTGCTCTTCCTTTTACTTCAAAAATTTCCCTCTATTTGCCTATATTATTGGTTGATTACAAATCAGACTCCAAATAGGAAACACAAAATGGCCTAAGGCTGGAACTGGTGGGAGAGACTATCACCCTTGATGTAGTAATGGAAACCTTATTCATTTGAAATTTAGATAGTTAACACTTAGAAATCATAAAAATAACAGTCTTCTATTAGTCCAGGCTGTCTCTTTGGATTCCATTTCTTATACTTTACTGACCAAAAGATCCATAATTTTCTAAGATATATGTAAAATTTAAACGAGGCCCCTGAGAGTTCCTTTTCCATTTTCCTGGTGGGGGAGATGGGAGACATGCTTCCAGCTTAGAATTTGCACGGATGTGTTTCCAATAAAGCACAATTAGACCTCATGTCTCCATTGTCCCCTTCCCATTAGCTGTGAGGCGGTGCAGATGAAGTGTGAGCTCACACGCAGGATAATAAAGCCATCGCTTGCTTCTCCTCTCCTCACGTGGGAAGGGCCTTTGTTTAGTTTCCTTCACAAAAGGACAGATTTAATTTGAAGTTGGGAGAAAAGGGGAAGGAAACGGAACTTTCTAAAACATGAGACAACAGTTCTCTCTAATAGGAACCACATTTTCCCTCTAAATTATGGTACCTAAGGGTCCCTGCGTGAGGGTTGAGAGGTGATGAAGGTAGGCTTTGGGAAGGTTTGGGGAACTGTGGTTGATATTTTGGCCCATCTGGGCTTACATCTCTTGGGTTTCTTGGGATTCACGGAATACATCTGACCAAAGTGAAATGTGAGAAACCCTTTAGAAGAGTGACTGTGGAAATAAATAGGAATGAATGTTTATATGTCTAGACCAGAGGTCAGAACTCTTTTTAGTTTTCTGGGCCATTAGTGGGGTTAAATAAGGTCTATGGGGACCATAGGTTCCAATGCAGGGCTAAAGTATAGGTCATAGAGGAAGGAATGAAGTAGATGGGCTGAAGGGAAGAGGTAAAGACTTAGGAAGGAGAAGGGGCTATGGGAAAAAAGTATCCACAAGGGATTAAACTAGTAGTTATAACCAGCAATAACTTCTGACTCTACTTTTAATCATTATACTTGGCCTAATGCAGCATTTCCATAATTTTTTATATGATTTTAAAAGATGCTTGGATTTTCCTACAGTTTCATTCTCATGGGGTAAAGAGTGGATGATATAAATTACTGGTGGTGGGGGGAATCGAGGTTGGTAAAGCCTGGGGAACTCTCTTTCCAGGTGGGAACTCTCTTCAGTCATGGAGCCCAGGGGTGGTATAATGGTGACTGGCACAGAGACTAACAAATTAAACCTCTAAGATTGCCCCTTTCCTACCCCATTCCCTTTGCTGCCCCCTTCTCACTAAAATGAGGTCATATTTGCTGGCTAACATGACACTGGAGGGGAAAATTGTTTCTGCCTTTCTAGCAACAACTGATCACCCGAAATCTTGTTTGGAAATATTTGGAACATGTTGGACAATTAATCAAAGTAATTTCCTTCATGGTGAAGAGAAAATGGAAAGATTTGGAGTGAGATTATTTGAATAGGGTTGGAAAAAACTATCCAAGAAAATGTCCTTTAATACAGAATTTAATTTTTATATAATGCAAATATTTCTGTTTATAAGCAAAGATTGGGAGATTGAGGTTTTTGGGTTTTTTTTGTTCTTGTTCTTGTGTGTTTGTTTCAGGTTTTTATTTTTCTAAGTCCAGAATCACTTCCTTCAACCATCCATCTGCCCATCCATCCATCCATCCATCCATCCATCCATCCATCCATCCAATCTATCCATCCACCAGCAAACCTTTGTAGGCAGTCTGCTTTGTGCCAGGAACAGAGCTAGGCACTGTGAATAGAGATGAGTGAGAAATAATTCCTGCCCTTGGGGAGCTCATAGTCAAATGGGAGAGAGATACAGATATTAATTATACTGGTGTGACGAATGCTCTAATAAACTTCAGAGCAGGGTGCTCAGCTACCCCACCGAGCTATACAGCAGCCATCATCTATTTTTCTGTAGCCTTCTAAAGGTCTCTGATTCTTCCAAGAGTAAACTCTGAGCCCCAAGTCTCAGGGGTGCTGGATTAGGTGTAGATTTAAAGTAAGTCTTGCAGGTTGCAGCCTCTAGTGATTCAAAGACAGTGAAGAGAGAGATGTCTGTGAGACTAATTTCCAGGGCTCATGGATTTCTGAATTTATGTTCTCTCAGCTTTTTTCCTCCCTAGGGCATAAATATGCTCTAATATGACAATGCTGCATTCCTGCTCCAGCTTGTTTCCAACCTGCTGTTTAACTTGATTCTTTGGGAGGCCTCTGCTTATTCAAAGAGTTGCTCTAAAAACTGAAATGGGGTAGGGATTGATTGTGTTCCATATCCCTCACTCCACTCAAGGCCAATCAAACAACAGCTGCTGAGGGCTCAGATCATGTTGATACTCTGCAACTTCTCGATCTTCTTTTTTGCCACTACTAATCCTGAGACTCTGGACTTTCCAAGAGTCTCCAGACTGCAGTCAGGAGAAAGATAGTGACAATGGGAACACACAAGTCCCTGGCAGAATGCTTTCAGGCTAAAAACAAATATAGTTAAATATTCCTGTGGGATTTTCTTTTGTTTGCCTTTTTTTTTAGCTATCAGGAACAAGAATAGGAAAAGGGAAATATGAAGTTGGAAAAATTTTTGTTGTTACTGAGGTTTGAATATTTCCCATATCAGAGATTTGTGTCATAGTGGAAAAGATGCTTTTATTGACCCCACTGAGAAACATTTTTAGTGGTGTTTGCTACTGAGGAGAAGCTCTTCAACCAAAGGAGAGGGGACATTCTAGATTCACATATTACCATGAATGCATGGCCTTAGAAAACAACTGAAAATCTTGGTGTAGAGAGAATGTTTTCTTTAGTAGTTTAATGCTCTCCTGAAATGTAAATCTGAGTTTGTTTGGGTTGTAGAAAAGTTGAGCTGCTTGGCAGACGTTTCTGTGAATTATGTGGTTGAAGCATATTACTGAGCCTTTCGGTGACCCTGAAAATGTGATTTTTACCAGTTAAGGCAGAAAAAGATTATCAGGATCAGCTAAAAGGGAGGAAGATTGAACTGATATTTTTGAAGTCATAGAACCTAAATTTAAAGGCAAAACAGAATTTTTTAAAAAAGCATGGTGATTGCTTTATAAGCTGTCATATTTGGGGCATTAAGGTCCTGGCTTTTGGGAAAACAGGTTGGAATTTTCAGGTTTTGGCACTGGAGGAAGCAGATGTATGTAGAAATATGAGGCACACCCAGTCACTCAGTTGACTGGGGTGGATAGGAGCTAATGACTCTTAACAGTCTTATCCCTTACTGTATCAGGCAAGTCCTGGACCAGAGCCCACAGCAGGTTGGAGCAGCCTTTTGAGGGCTTGATTCAGGGCAGCGGCATAGGAATTGACAAGTTGCCTAGTCAACAGTACCTGCATAGAGCTTTGAAACCCCCTGCAGGAAGGCACCATAGCAATATAAAACCTTCTATCCCACACTTGGCTAGCCCCTTTCCCAAGGGAGGACATACCTCACCTGGAGCACTGATCACTACTGATTCTGCCCACCTCCCTCCCCTACCTTCCCTTCCCTAAGTCCCAGCACATGACTGGTCCTGACTTGCTTGAGCCTTACCCTTCATACGAATAGCTCCTGAGATTTTTGTTGTTGTTGTTGTTAATTAAATCTTAGAGCCTTATTAATTATTGAAGGAAATCTGAGTACCTTACCCAACTGAAACCAGAGAAAGATGGTACAGGGGGAAGCCTCTGAGAGCCTAATTCTAAGATTTCACATTTTAATTAAAGCATAAGTCCTTTTAATGACATGTGTCAATATTCCTGTTGTAGCAACATGAGGAACATGCACTGACTGCATGTGAGAATGTTCATCTCCCATCTGACCCGCTCCATCTGGAATCTTTATCAGATGTTATTTTCTGCATAAGCCACACCCATGGCCCCGTGCCTTTGCTCATGCTGTTCCTTCTGCCTGTGGTGCCTTTCTTCTACTTCTGCATCTGGCAGGGGTTGCATCCAGTCCATTTCTGTATCACAAATGTCTGTCAGAATGTTTGGTATGTCACAGGTGTCCAAGTGAGAAACAATTCAGTGAATATTTGATTGAATGGAAGGGTTTGTGATATTTGCCATGGGAAATCATGGACCATGAAAACACTAAATAATACTCAGTAAAAATCAAGTAATTCCTTTTTAGAATTATTATTAGAAGACAAGTAAGTTTTGGGAAGGTAGGAGGGAGGGAGTTACAGGTGGGAGAAACTATAAGATCAAAGGCATAGAAATGGGGGCACCTGGGTGGCTCAGTCATTAAGCGTCTGCCTTTGGCTCAGGTCATGATCCTAGGGTCCTGGGATTGAGCCCCACATCGGGTTCCCTACTTGGTGGGAAGCCTGCTTCTCCCTCTCCCATTCCCCCTGCTTGTGTTCCCTCTCTCGCTGTATCTCTCTCTGTCAAATAAATAGATAAAATCTTGGGAAAAAAAGGCATAGAGATGGAGATGAGCATGGATTTTAGGTAAAAGGGAGATGTGACTAATTAGATTGAAAGAAATAATAGGAAATAATGTTTGGAGGGTCCATATTACTGAGCCCCTTGAGAGGTCTGAAAGAGATGAAATAGGTCATGGGTAGTCATTGAAGTTTCTTAAGCAAGAAGTAGTCTGATGCAAACAGTGGATTAAGGAGATACAACATAAGGTAGAGGGGGTAGTGAGCAGTAGCTGTACTAGCAGAGGCTGGAGTGTGGTATAAAATGGGCTCTTGTGAGCAGGGGGAGGGGCAGAGTTTGTCCTGGTGGAATTTGAAAGGAAAAAATTCCAGACTTGGTTATAGATGACTCTTGGACAGCTAAGATTCTTTTTATTGACTGACTTGGCATTAAAAACATCTAAAAGTTTGGGTAAGTCTGTTATACATAAATATACTTCAACCTCAAAAATTCTCTTTTATGGTCAACCAGCAAGCCCTAATTTGTGAAGGGAGATGGGTTTTGAACAATAGATGATTCTAGAGCCCTGGCCAGACTCATCTCAACAGTTTGGCGCAAACCTTTTCTTTATCTAGTAAGGAAAATATTAGAAGGCTTTCCGCTGATTCTAGATGAAAAATGCTGCAAAATTTCCCGTCTGAATTTAGATCAACAGTATGTGCTATCTCATACCTTTTCTAACACTGTATATTATTAAATATTTTAATCTTTTTGTCAACAGTGAGTAGAAAACAATATCTTATTTTAATCTTTTAAAAATTTAAATTTAATTAAAAATTTTTTTAAAAAGATTTTATTTATTTGAGAGAGAGGGAGAATGAGAGAGAGAGAGAGAGAGAGAGAGCACGAACAGGGGAGGGGCAGAAGGAGAGGGAGAGGGAGAAGCAGGCTCCCTGCTCATCCGACGCGGGGCTCCACCCAGGACCCTGCGATCATGGCCTGAGCTGAAGGCAGACGCTTAACCTATTGAGCCACCCAGGTGCCTCTATCTTATTTTAATCTTATTTGCATTTCATTAATAAATGATATTGATTACGATTTATGTACAAATTAGCCATTCGTATTCCTTTTTACCTATGTACCTGTTATTGCCCTCTGCCTATTTTGATAAGGGGATCTTTTGTTCTTTTTATTCACTTATAAGAGCTCTTTGTTTAATAATGAAATTAGGTTTTGTTCCTCAGAGCTGATATCAAAAACCTAAATTTCTACAGATTCTAAAATTTATATGGATTATCAAATTATCCGATCTGTGAGTATTCTAGGTGTTTAGAAACTTACAAATCTTTAGCTTGTTTTTTTTGTGTGTGTGCGTGTTTTGTTCAGTTTTCATATTTAAGTCTAGAATGCTAATTTAGAAAAGTAAAAAGTACCAAAATGTATCCTCATCTTTTCAAATCTATGTGACTTTTTGATGACTTCACATCTCTAATCTACATATAAACATTAAGTAAGTAGGTGTTTGAATGTAGTTCCAGCCTTTCCTTTGGAGTGCCCAATATCATGCCAGAGTGGGGTACAGGAGTACTAAGAGATCATAGGTCTGATAGGTGCTGCCATCTTGGTTCTCGTATTCTGATCCCCTTAAGAGAACTTGACATTCCAACATGACTGTTATGGGCTGAATTATAGCCCCCAAATTCATATACTGAAGACCTAAATCCCAGCACCTCAGAATGTGACTATATTCAGAGATAGGGCCTTGGAAGAGGTAATTAAAGTAAGATGTGGTCATATGGGTGGGCCCTAATCCAATATAATTGGTGTCCTTATAAGTAGAAGTGATCAGGATATAGACACACAAAGAGGAAACACCATATAAGGACAAAGGGAAAAGGCAGCCTTCTGCAAGTCGGAGAGAGTCCTCAGGAGAAACCAACCCTGACCACACTTTGACTAAGTCCAGCCTCTTTGGACTTAGGATCTTATGTGCACCTCATGAATAGTTTTACACTCACTTCCATGGAAACCAAGAGGGCTCCATAGACTGATTTTGGTAGTTCTGCAAACTTTTCATTTGACTTTCCCTTGTAGAATGCATTTTAACTTTTTAAAACACTGCAATAAAAATAACACACATTCAGATGTGCTTTATTTCACATTTTAACATATCTAAAAACACTAGCATATTAAGATGTGCTGCTAGGTTAACTTATTTAGAATGAACATTAGAATAAAATCCTGCCATCTGGACGTACATATTTGGTGAGAGATATTGATATTCTGCACTGGTTCGGTTTGTCTGTCTGTCTCTCTTAAATTCTGACATAATAGCTCCATGTCTCCACTGATAGAAAATTGCACAAGTGCGTTTGTGAACACAGTACATTTGCACCTGCTCAGTTAAATGCCACATCAAGCTTATTTGCATTTGTTCTCCTCATGGCATAAGACTTGTCTGCGCACCCACAACTGACTCTCTCACATCTTGAAATCATCACTTTAGAGCCAGAATGAATGCTTCCTTTTTGACTTTATGATTAGAAATGCAAGAATTTATTAGGTGTTACTAACAATTCAACTTTGAAACAGATATTTCCTACTACTTTTCTTGCAAGCTTCTGGATGAATTTAGTTGAACAGAAACCCAAGCTGTAAGGCAAATTGTTTTAAAACAAAACAATACAAAAACTATTGCCTCTTGCAACTATTTAGCCAGATGAATCAGTATTTTCTAAATATTGTGCAAATAAGTCAAAGTGAAATAATAAATTAGATGCTGAGGTTAATATATGATTGTGATAATTCCAAATTTTTACATTCATCAAATTAGTCTCAGAGTAGTCAGCAATATACTTTATACTGCATATTTGTGGCATATTTGAACTCATGAAATAGATATATTCTAGTGATTTTCTGCTTTTATTTGTCTTAAACATTAGGGTTCCACATGAAATTGCATTTATATTAAGGGTACCTTTGCTGCAAGAAAAACCAGCAAGATTTCTTATAGCTCTTAACACCCCTCTAATCTTCCAAGGTGGATGTGAGTAGGGTTCAGGGAGGAGGGAGTCAGGGCAACAGAGGGTGGCTGATCACCAGTCTCTATGTTCATCCTGAGAGCTTTCTTTTACCTTTTTACCAGAATTGACTGAGTGTCTGGGTACATACCCACACCCCTTCTAGGGCATTGTATCTGGTTGAGATTTCAAATGAAGAAATGAATGGTCCTATGAGAACTACATGGTATATATAGGAAATTACCAAAGATTGCTACAAAGATATTTTTTAATATTATTTTTATGGGGCATAGTATAATTACTTTGAAACTTATTACCCTGGTCAACACCTCTCTGAAACAATTCTTTTCTGGAGGCAGTATCTGATAGAGTGTGAGGGAGGAGTGTGGCCTGGGACTGAGGTTGGAGGTGGGTGGGTATGTGAAGTGTGGGGAGTGACACGGTTCTCTTGCAGCCAGTATAGTGCATATATGTAGTCGGAAACAGGGATCCTAGTTTGTTTAGGCTGCCACCTTTAGAAGTCTCCCTCACCAGAACTTAACATATTCCAAGGCCTTTCCTGACTGTGGGGTATTGTGGTCTGGCCATGACTACTGGCTCTGGAAGTAGATAGCCCCAGTGGTGCCTGTACTGTATGTAGAGATAGAGCAGGGAGGAGCTAGAGTTGCACATTTGTCTGTACCTCCCTTTTCCAGTGGCTCCTCCCCTTAACATAAGAAGTAAGGCTTAGATTTTGAATGCTAGAGGGTGGTAGCTCCCAGGCGTTGCCCTGAGACTATATTCATCCACTGAGATGACTGATTTCAGGACTGAGTTTTTTGGCTGGAGGACTAGTTGGTTGAGGTGATGCTCTCCTGATTCTGACCTTGGTTATTGTATTAGTTAGAATAAATGTTCACCTACGTAAAATAGAGATTCTAAAAAGTGGCTTAAATAAGACAGACTTTATTTTTCTTCCATATAATAGCCTGGAAGCAGGAGGACCAGGGCTGGCGTGAAGCTCTGTTTCACAAGGTTGTCCAAAGACTTAACTCCTGTTTTTTCCCCTCCATCTTTAGGGTGTTGCCCTTATATGAATGATCCTAAATGGCTCCCCTACATCTATGATCCAGGTAAGTGGATGGAGGCAAGAGGGAAGGGGGTTGCTTATCATTTAAGACCACAGCCTGGAAGTGAATGCATCACTTCCGTTCACATTCTCTTGTCTAGACTTTGGTTACATGGCCATGTATTGTTGCAAGGGAGAAAGACTGAAAGTGCAGTCTTTCTTCTATGTCATGTGCCCAGATATAATAGTTAGCCCTATTATTTTGAAAATAATGGAAGAATGAATATTGGGGTCCAACTAGCTGATTCTGCTAGAGTGTTTAATGAAGTATGAATCACCATGCTACTAGTTGGAGTTCTGCAAACATATCTCCATCACAGAAGCAAATGGCCAAGGCTGGGAGGTGAAGTGTCTAGAAGGGAAACCTGGCAGCCCCTGGTCTAATGGTACTAATTGATACTGCCATTATTAGCATTTGTTTTTCTTAGAGATGGGCAAATCTCCATTTGCTTGTTTGGACCTCTTCTTCATTCTTCTTCACCCAGCATGATACTCTGGGAGGCTGCAAATTATGAATCACTCGATGGATTCCTTGACTTCTGGATTGAGTTTGGCCAGTGGCAGACACAGGCAGGAGACTGGAAGGCAGGAGGCAGTGAGGTACTTTTATTACTTCCCCACTCCCTCCTAAATGCTCTTGGTAGGCATGGCTACATCCGTCTATGAAGGTCTCAGCTCCTATTGAGCTATTCTGTCATAGCTGTGGCTCTTTTTTAGGTCCCAGAAACCACCCCTCCTCTCATTCCTTCAAGTCTAGAGCTGGTAACTGCTTCCCCCTGCTATTAGCCTTGGGTGCTTCCCTATTCTGTATTGTTTTCCCTTCATCTGCCGACTCTTTTTAAAATAGTCCCTTTATGAAATTCCCTTCATTTGCTTTCTCTTTGTTTCATGACTCTCTTGGTAAATTCCTGACTGATGCAAACCTGGTTTAGGGTGTGGTCAGGCAAGCCTAACAGAGGAGAAAGGAACTTGGTATTTGTGGGTATGTGAAAGGGAGAGATAACAATGGAAAGAGGACTCTAAGCTGAGTAAAGAGAGAAATGAGGGCATGAGCAGGGAAAATGGACTGAAAAAGTGGAAAAACCTGTTATTGGGAAATCCCTTATGGAGTCAAGGAATTTGGAGGGTTGGGGTACTAGAATGAGTGAGTGAGAAACTGGGGACTATCCTTGGAGAGTAGAGGGCATAAGATAGAAAATTTGTGGTGGATGCAGTTGTTGATAATAACAATATCCAGGTCATCGGTTCTTAGCCCTGGCCTTTAATCAAAATTGCCGGGGGACCTTGTAAAAAATACGGATGACTGGCTTCACCTCCAGAGATTCTGACTGTAATTGGTCTGGTGTGGGACCTGGGAATTGTAATTTTGAAAAACTATCTCAAATAATTCAGTTGTATGGCCAGTGTTGGAAAATCTGTAGTCTAGGGTATGAGCATGGGAGTGGTTGCTGAGGTGGATAGGGGAAAATGATCCTTAGCAGCCAGAGGTCAAGGAACTGAGAGGGCAGAGGCTTGGAAGAATCACCTATGTTGAAGTCACAAAAAATGGTAGCAGGGTTCATGGTGGAGAAAATTCAGTGAGTCAAAGGTGAAAACTGGGAGGTTGGTAGGGCTTGGAAGAACTTGGGAGTTTTAGTTACCCTGGGCCAACTTTCTGGCCCTACCCTCTCCTCTTAGCACAGGGTCAATGTCCAGGGGCAAGATTTCCTCTAGGTAAACTCTTCTTCAGCCTACCCCCTCTCCCAACCCATCTCCATCTGAGGTTTTCATTATTTGCTCTTAGAGTTACCTTTTCCCACTGCTGATGTTTGGGGAACCACAGACTCAGGCCCTCTGCAATGTCTTACCTGGATCTGATTTTCTTGAGAGCTGACTCAATTCCTCGTTCTTTTCCAACCTGTAATGTTCTTCCTCTACTCATCAAAAAAAAAAAAAAAATCACTTTCCTTTGCCTGACTCCCTTATGGTTTTTGTGGGGGGTTGATTATTCCCAAAGGCTCATTCCTACCTCATACCACCCAGTAATAACCTTCTCTGTTGATAGGGGGCTTTGCATACTGTAACACGCATGGTAGGACGGTCAGGTACACAAAATCATTCAAATCCTCTTCATTTCCAGGTAAGTGCATGTAATACTGTTCAGCCGGTAGAGAGAGCAGGCCATTTTAGCTGGAAGTTTCATCCTCTCTTTTGTTTTCTACGTGCATGCCATCGTGGGGCCGTTTAAATCAAATTCTTCTCTATAGCTGAGCACAAAGCCCTCACATTTCTGGTTTTGCACTTTCTGAAGATAATTTCTGTTGTTTAATGAGATTTGAGAATGAAGTCAGGCATGAGCAGGAGAAAGGTCACAGTGTGTGCTCAAAGGTATATTAACCACTGTTGGAGCTGGCATCGGTCTCCTTCCAAGAGGACAAAATTAAGCAGCAAATAGTAAATACGTTCAATGGCACTTTATTGCAAGTAGGACAATTTACAATGAAATAAGAATATGAGAATGGTTTCAAAAAGAAAATGGGAGTGCTTACAAATAGAACACATCTTACCGGTTAGAGTGGGAATGTGATTCCAGTCAAGGTTAATGGGGAAACGGTTAATGAAGGGTACAGATTCCAAAGCTGCATGATGCCATACTGTATCTCACAGAGGTAATTAATACTAGAGACTCTGGCTAAATGGACGCATTATACACAGCAGACAACTTGAAATTCCACACACCATATAGAGAGGCTCCTCTGGATGCTTTATGACTCACCCTGTTACTGACAGTGTGACATTAGAGCCCATGTTTTCTATCCCCTTTCCTCGTGGAATCAGTGTGGTACGTGGACAGAACACCAGACCGAGAAAAGGAGGGGTTCAGCTCAGATGCAGTTGCTAGGAGGTGGTGTGTGACCTTGAGCAAATTTCTTCCTACTTCTCTTAGGCTCAATTTCCTCATCTGTAAAATGAAGGGGTTGGGTAGAGTAAAGTGTTTTCCAGTTTTGAATCTGAGATTTTCTGCACTTCATTGTCATACCACTGTTATCACTTACCTACTTCATAATTATGTAAGGATGGCTATAGCTGGGGAAAAGATTGCATATATAAATGCAGGTATGAATGTACATGTACCTATATTACCTGTTTGTAGCACATCTGTGTACTTAGGCATCCACCTTTACCATGTCTTTGAAATGATATAAACTTAGAGATTTGTGTCAAAAAACTTTCTATTTCTACCATCAATGTTCATGTTTTTTAATCCCTCTCACATTTTTTTCCCCCAAAGGTAAGCTAACAGGAGTAGGGTTACCTATAGAATTAATGCCTGGGATTAAGGTGAATGTGGGTGAAAGAGCCCCTTAGCCTGCTGGCTGCAGGATTATCTGTCTCTAAGAAGTGCCTTCTTTTCTCTCCTTTCCTTGCTCTGAACACCCGAGGCGGGAGAATGAGGCGAACGATCTATAGCTGCAGGTGAGGGAAAGAATGGGCATCACATTACATCCTTCACATTTAGCTGTCTCTGGCTGTCTGGAATCTTCCCTGTTTGCCTATTTGAGTAGAGGGGCTTAAAAGTAGGGCATTTGCACACAGTGAGTTTTCATCCCAGTGATCATCTTATTGACAGGCACTGCTTCAGCTGAACAGTTTTCGCTCTGTGTTCAGGCCTGTTGGTAGGTGGCATCCTGAGGGCAGATTCCATTCTTATCCCAGCCTCAGACTCACTCATTGCTGCTTTTTAAAATTCCCAGGTGCACCTTGTTTATTTCTCCCTTCTCTCCTTCCTTAAACCCCAATACCTGCCCTGACTCTTGCTCCTCAGAGGAAAGAAAGAGAAGAAAACAAAACAAAAAGCAACCTCCCTGGGTTGTCTGGCTATAGAAGTTATTCATGCTTCTTTTAGAGAAGTCAAGAAATACCTTCCCATTGTTCTGAATGAAGTAGCTTACAAAGGCCCACCAAATCCCAAATTTAGGAAAAGAGTGGGCCTAAGGAGTGACAGCTTTACTACACACTAAATCTCCAGATTCCACTTTCCTCCTCAGACAATGGGAAGGAAAATCATGGAGGGTTGGCAACCCCAGAGCCAAGTTACCATGTGACATTGACAGCTGCAGATTTGCACCTATTAATTGTGGTGTAGGAGCGAATGTTCCATCAACCTTTAATTGAGCCGATTCCCAAATAGAACAGGGTCAGCTTTTGCTCTGCCGCTGGGTCTAAATAGCTATGACCAAGCTCTGGTTGGCACCTCTTTAACAGACCCTCATTTGGAAGCTTTTTCACATTTTGTGGGTTCTAGAACATTGGTCTTTGGCTGAGAGGGTTCATCAGAATCACCTGGGGGAGCGGTTAAAAATACAGAAGATGGTGCCTCATTCTGGTTGTCTCTGATTCAGTGTTTGGGCAGGAGGCTGGGTAATTGCATTTTTAATAAGCTCTTTTTTTTTAAGGCAAGTCTAATGAGTACTCAGAAAATTCTGGGGATTCCATCGCAAATTAAGAGACAAAGTTACCAAGTTAAGGAGACAAAGAAATGCTGAAATTGTGAAATAATCATATCATATCACATCTTATTATGTGGGAGGGAATATGGTTGCATGGATGTGAGGAGAAACACATTAGCACTCTCTCTGTATAATTTTCAAGTGTAAGGACCTTGCTCTTTCTCGTTTTTATTGCTGTGTTGCTTGCTTCATTTCAAGGAACAATTGGACTTTCTTGGAGGGGTCTATCATTTGGATACAGCTTCCCTTCAGACTCTATTAGGAGGGACACTCCCCAGCCATCACCGCAGACCTGTTGGTGAATCCGGCGTTCACTGAAAGAATAAATTGGATTTCATTACATGATACTGTATAATGTAGGGTGACCTCCTCCCATTGTTATGTTGGGTGGATGCTCAGACAGTTCTGATTTTGATTTCCGGGTAATTGCTTCCTCATGGATTCAGCCTTGAAAAAAAAAATTTTATTTTTTTATTTTTTTGGTCCCAAACAGATGCCTCTACCGATCCCTTATTGCCCATTCTCAGCCTCCCTCAAAGCCTGACTTGTTCCTTAATGAATCTGCCACACACTGAGCTGTGGCCAAGGAAAATCAAGAGGCCATTCCATCAAAATATCCGTGATGGAAAAGCCTGTTCTCATTCTGAACTTGTGTTTCACTTCTGTCCCACCTGACCTGGAGGGTCTGCGTGGGGGTTCTGGGAGGACATTTGAACCCTGGCTACTGTTAAAATGTCCTCATGGCAGTGACTCTACTGTGTTTACATTCCTGTGCTGCTTTGCCTTTGAAGCTGCTCCTTATTGGTGGATTGGTGGGGCCTTATGGCTCCTATACGTTTTAAAGCTGCATTCCCCAGAGTTTGCCCCAGTGATGGAGACCTGCACTTTGTCTTTTAAGTAGATAAAAAGAGAGGTCAGTCAGAAGTAATTCCCCTACTCCTCGTATAAACAATTTAACTGCTGCAGCAACATACTTGCTTGGAATTACTCCCTCAGATTCAATTCCCTTTTCCTGCTCCACTTGTAAAAATGGTTAGTGTCCTCTATAAACTGCAGCTCACCAAGGTGCAGGGCTTGCTGTGCGGTTGTAGAATAAATGTTAATCTAATACAGGTTACTAGGTCAAATGCAATCACAGGCTTGTGGGAAAAGCTTAATACTGTTCTGCTTCTTCTAACACAGTAAACCTGGATATTATATGATAGGTTAAACACCAGTGAACCATGGCAAGAATTTTCTTGAAAGTAGGATTTAGTACAAAGGAAACTACATTGAAATGGTGACCTAGGATTGACTTTGCTCTCCAAAAGAGCATTCTGAGACACCGAAGTGCACTGTGAAAATGGACTCCTTAAAAATGTGATGTTCTAGAATTCCTTGCTCAGGGGATGAATGCCAGTTGGAGCAGCTGTGACACATCTAAAGGTTTCATATGTTGTCAACTATGACTTCAATTCCCCCTCATTCCCCAACAATTCATGAGTGCAGATACACACACACACACACACACACACACACACACACACACACACACAAGCTTTCCTTATGAAAAGTTATGTGGCATTGGATGGCCTTTAGAATTTGGATCCCAAATTGAACATCAAGTAAACACAGCGTATATGCTGAGCATATGTGGGCCAACTGCCTTGAGAAGACTCTACGCAGATCTTCTTGGTGGTGGACTCCACGCTATTTTATGTGGATGTTAGTGCTGTTAAGTGTTCCCAGCCTGTATTTGTGATCAAATGCCAGAGCTGAGATGTACATATGCTAGCAGATGTATAATAAATGCTTAAGTAAATGAACA
This sequence comes from Callorhinus ursinus, assembly GCF_003265705.2. NCBI lineage: Eukaryota > Metazoa > Chordata > Mammalia > Carnivora > Otariidae > Callorhinus > Callorhinus ursinus. Next base: position 54,870,637 of record NW_027397072.1, read on the forward strand.
TCAGGTTTCTGGGGAGCTTTAAAGTCTGTTTTGCAGGACCACTTAGGTTGTCCTGCATGGAGACAGGGGACTAGGTCAGGATGAACTTGTCAAGGTCTTGTGGGATCTTCAGGGAGGATGCACTGAAACTCTCATTGTTAGCATTGTAGTGGCAGGGCAGGGTCCTCCTCCTAGCTTCCTGTTGAAACCATTCAATAAGCAATCACAGCCAGGAAAGGAGCCCTGACACACAGGCTAGAACCCATCTCTCCTACTGAAAGCAGTTGAGAATGCTGCTTGGTGTCTTCTTTTGGCTCTTAAAAAAAGGTCTAACCAGGCTCCAGGAATTTGATTTGTGAAAAGTGTATTTGTGCATTTACAAATGAGACATAGTTCTCAAGTGATTAAGCTAGATCCCTTAGCGTGTTAGCTGAGTTAGTGTGTAGACGTTTGATAAAAGGCCTCTTGCTGCCTGGGTTTACAAGTTGAATAACTGAATTAATCAGGTGATACATTCCTGGATGGTTATGAAACTCTAATGAAAATCACTGCAGGTATGTGAGTGACCCTTAGGAAAATGCACAGGAGAATAGGTCTAAGCTGGATGTAGATTTTGGTGAAATGCCTTTTTTAAATTCTGTAAAAGAAATTCAGGTTTTTAGGAAACAAACCCAGTGAACTCAATTTCATTCCTAAAATCAGTTGTTGGCAGCAATGGAAGAGACCTTATATGGTTAGTTCTTGTGCTATGGCTCTGCATGGCTGTCCTTTCTGGCCAGCCCATCCTAATCACCACTCCTGTAGTGCTCCCCCTTTTGTGCTGTGAGCAGGCGCCTGGCCACTAGGACTCAGAAAAGCTGGCTGGAGGGAAGCGGCTGAAATGGACTGTCCTTCAGATAGTTTTACTGCAGCCAGTATTAGAGCTAGTTTCTTCTACAGATACGGGGACCCCAAGGGCTTCCATTGATTGGGAAATGTCAACCACATAATACATAGATGACTTAAAATGCCCCAGGCCCCTTTTCTCTCTTTACTGCAGACCAAATGGTCAGGTTTCTCTGCCTCTTTAGGACTCCATTTTCTCCCAAGTTTTTCTTTAAAAAGATATAAAGGGGAAAATGTACCTTGCCCCATAGCTTCTGTGTACGCACTGAGCATAAAATGTTGGCAAGGGCTATGCTCTTGCGTGCTTTCTTATATGAGTTTGATACACAAGTATTATATTGGGGATATACGTAATCATTCAAATTGATGGAAGCCGTTCTGGCAAGGTTTCAGGCAATGGCTTGCTCAGGATGGAGATGTTGAAGAATGAGGTATCTTTTTAGGAAGTCATTGACAAGTTCTGAATGGAGACTTAGCCTCTATAAAGGTATCTGTTCTGTGAGTGAACATGGCATTAGGGGGTCAAACAAAGTTTTGCCTCTTCATAGCTGTGTGACCTGAGACTACCTAAGCACTCTGTGCCTCGGTTTCTTCAGCTGCAAAATGGGAGTGCTATCACACGTTTAACACAAGTGGGTCCTCGGGCATGTGGGCTTGTTTGCAGCAATAGGTCATCATCACCTTTCTTGTTTCCCCAGGCTCCTGTTTCACTGCATTTTCTATCAGTCTCAAAGACCTTGACTTGGTCTCTTGTTTGGAGCATTTTGCTCCTACCCTTTGGACTTAATTTTATCATTAGGTATTCCTTACTTTTCCTAGGGACACCTTTGCCCTCTCTCCTGTCCACAGTCTCCATCAGCTAGCTGGCTTGGATGGGTGATTCAGATATCACCCCCTAGGGCTTGTGGAGGTTAAATGGTGGATTGTGTGTGAAACATCCAACAGGGGGTAATAGATAATTCTTTGTTATCATTCCTTTCCCTTTCCCAAGAAACAGTCAATTATCAGATGAGGCAATTTGGGACATCACTTAAAATCTCTGAGTCTGTGGATAATGGGAATAATGAATGCCTATTTCACCAGGTTAGGGGGAGAGTCAGTGAGATAATTGAGGCTAGGAAGTCCAAGTCCTGTCATCTTCCACCGAAAAAAGTCAAGGCCCCTCAGCCAACCCCAGAGATGGGATTTGAGAATCAGAACCATCCAAGGGGTGAAAAGTATTTGCTCTCAGATCCAACTTACCCAGTAGACATAGTATGTACAGAGCCTAAGGCTCACAATGCTTTTAAAGGCCCATGAAAATATCTTAATTTCTTTCTAAACCAGAAGAAAAAAAGCAAACTTTTAGAGTGAAGGAAATTTTATAATATATAATATTAATAAATGCATTTTTTAACAGTGCAGTTGTAAAATATAATCTTTAATTTTTTTGTTTATGGAGGAAGGTGAAAGTGCCCCTGAGGCCCACGAAGGTCACGTACAGCCATGACTTCACGACTGCCTTGAAAGTCTCAATGGCTAATGTGCATATCACCATTTTAACAGAAATTCCTGTCTTTTTTTCATATACGAGGAAGGAAGTTCCCCACAGATGAGCAAAAATGCTTAAGGCTGGTGATTTCTAAGTGAAGGGAACTGGTAACAGTCAGTAAAATGAAAATGTTTCCTCTCCATACCAGGGAGGCAATTGTGGGTAAGGAGATCCAGCCTCTGATTGGAGAAAAATCTGTTAACTACTTCTATTTGTAATTGATTTCCTATAACCAGAGAACTGATGTGGGATTTATTTGCCATCAGGTCAAGAAAGTTCTGGGATTGGGAAAAGTATGAGAGGTTTTATCGAATGGAAATCCAGGACTTATCATGCATTGACTCCTTGGCCATACAGCTTCCAGGATACAGGGAATACAAATGTAACTCCCACTAAGAGGAGAGACAACCAGACATTCCCCCACTGAAATTACTTCCCTGAGTGTAGGGATCAAAATAGGACTCATAATCAGGGAGTCAGAATATGTTCCTTAAACCTTCAAATTACTGCAAATGAGGTACAAGCCTCTATCCTTACTCCGTGCCCTTTCTGCCTTGTTTTAAATCCTCTGGAGAGGTGATTTCCCTCCAGACAATTACATCCCATCTCTAAGAGAAGGATAGCTACTGTGTATAAAGTCATTCCAGCTAAGCACTATGGGCTCTAATTTCATCACAACATTATGAAACTGATCAGTTCCTTTGTATAAAATCTTAAAAGGACTCCATGGACTCTTTAAGCCAAAAAAGGGCTTTTGAAAGCAGTTCAGGAAATTGCCATCATGGAAGCGATTTCCACATGTGTCTCTCAATATTGCAATCTCTCCCTTTGGTGCTGATCTTTCCTAGACTGTAATAAGAAATGAAAGAACAGCTTATTTTCCTTTTAAAAAGAGGCACAATTTAAAAAAAGTCCCTGAGAATCTTGTATGTGGGAATAACATGCAGACCATTAGCTTTCTTTCCTTGGCTTTCAGGCTGATCTGTATTCTCAATTTGCTATGAGTATTCCATTCCATCTAGGTCAGGAAGAATTACTTGTGTGTAACTGAAGCGGAGTGTGGATTTTAAGCAGAGCATGCGATTCTAAGAATGCAGAAAGATGGTATAAATTTGCATCTTCTTAAGAGGAACCCTGTCTAAAAACACTGAAACCATTTTAATCTAATAAAATAAAAAGGGAAGGGATGGAAATTCCATCCGAAGACTTCACACAACCTTTTCATTTCATCTGAGTAAAGAATTACAAAATCATCTGTCTGGCTGTTAAATGCCTTTGAGGGAGATGTTTTTGAATTGTTACTGCACACTGAAATGGAAGGTTAATATCATGCTTTGGAGACAAGGGGAACGGCTTCTGTTTCTGGGAGATGAGTCATGCTCTTCTTCCTGAAGCCTTTCAGAAGTGAGAGTTGAAGTTACTTGTGGGGCAGAGAGGCCAGTGTTCCTGGAGGGCCCATGTCATCAATGAGGACACACAACACATATCCTTCAGGACATCCAAGCCTCACGGATGCCCTGCCATGAAGCACAGTCTCGGGCTCCTCCTAGCAGGGTCACCAGTTATTTATTGGAAAATGACTTGTGGCTCATTTTGTGGTATTTGTTAAGCTTCTACTTTTGAATTTATATAAGTGTTAGGTTTGGTGTTTTTCCTTCTTCTCTCGCTTTGCCACTGGACCATGCAACCCATATGGAGTCAGATTTCTTGGAATAGGTTTTCTGTTGATTCGTGCTCATGCTTTGTCCTCAACTCAGTGTTCGTGTGTCAAAGCCTTAGGGTGACATATACAATGAAAAAACAAAGTATACTTAGTACTCTTCTGGCAAGTTATCTGAGAAATTCAGGGTAATTGTTTAAGGAGAGCATTTGCTTGAAATTTGCCCTAAGGGTTCAGTTAGTTGAATTTCACAAATATTTTTGAGTGTCCACTGAGTGAGGGTCTATGACAGGTGCCATAAGGAACAGAAAGATGAAGAAGATATGGTTCTATCCCTCAAGGACTTTGCAATCTGGTATGGAAGAACTCTAATACCATGAGATACTCACTGTACTATCATATAAACTATGGAGCCCTGCAGGGAATATGAGTGGGGAATAGGTGTTGGGCTTGAAGGGTGAGGAGAGTTTTACCATGTGGAGAAGGTAAGAGGTGAGGGCATTTTGGGCAAAAGGAATAGGAATAAAGAAGCATGGAAGAGTGAACCAGCACTGTGTGTGTATGTAGATTGTGTGTGTGTGTGTGTGTGTGTGTGTGTGTGTGTGTGTGTGTGTAGGAGGAAAGTACAGGTGTAGACCTTCTGTGCTCGATGCTGCTGGAGATACAAAGACAAATCAGGCTTCACGGCCTCCCAATCTAAAGCCCTGGTGTGGAAGACAGGCATGTGCATAAATAACTAATATGACACAGACTGTGAGAGATGCTAGGAGAGAGGCATATGCCATACTCTGAGTGCATCTCACAGAGAGATTTGGGAAGGAAGAGTTCAGATCCAGGGAGTAAGACAGGAAAGTCAAAGATGACTTTGGCATTTCAAAGACTGTGTCTCTGAATGATGGAATAACAGACACAACATATTTTGCTCCTTGTTCAGATAAAATTTATAATTTTTTTCTCTAATTCAAGACAACCACATACTTTAGTTTTAGTCATTTTGGTGTATTGAGTTATCTGATGTTCTCATAAATGCATATAAAACCTAAAGTCTGCCAAAAAGGACAATCTACTCTTACACTGACCTCAAATCCTGTTCTGCAAATACACATCTTCTAAAATAAGTGCTGTGCAACACATATGAAAGGTAAATGTATTGGCAAGTAAGTGAAGGGGGTGGAGTAGTAGCGGTGAATTTAAAATCCAGAGGAGTTATCATCTGAAGTTAATATTTGAGAAAGTCTCACAAATGTTTTTTCTTCCATTTACTGTTGGAATGGCTAAAGAGAGATAGCTCGGTGGGCTGTGGATATGGAAGGGAATGATCTGTATGTCAGGTTGGGATAAGCTATAGCTCTAAAGGATGGGAAAATGTATATCATATGCATAATGTCTCAGGAAGAACGGAAGGGTTGAGTTTGAGACAGATGGCTGAGGGCTATCATTTACTGAGCATTTACTAGTTTGTCAGCATGGCTCTAGGCACATTAAGCTACTAACTCACTTGGAAGATCATATTAACCTTATGCAGTAGATTTTATTATTTTTTTTGTTTTACAGATGCATAAACTGAGGCATTAAGATTAAATAACTTGCCAAAACACAAAACTGTAAGTGGGTGGTACCCAGAGCCTTTGCACTTAATCCCTTTGTCAAAATAAGTCTCGGTAACAGAAGGCAAGAGAAGAGAGGTATTGACCTTAGGGTGTTCCTGTATAAAATTATATTTAGTTTTGATTTGAGGAAAAGAAATCTGTAAAACCTTGTTAAATTTCCTAGAGGAAAAAGACTGAATCATAGAATCATAATTTTAGAATTTTCAAGCACCATGATCTACTTGTCATTCACAATAATTTCTCATATTTTAGATGAGGAAACTGAGACTGAGAATCAATTAAAATTATCTCTGGTTTGCTGCAGGTTAAGAACATACCTAGCCCTCTGCTGCCTAATGAGGCAGAATGCCAGCTTGTTGACATAAATGCACGTGGGCAAGGACCAAGAAGTAAAGATCAAACATCTTAGCACAGGGCTTTGGCTCTGGAAGAGAGCCTTGTAGCATAAGGGAGAGAGCCTACTTGACCATCTAGGGAAGCAAAGTAGAAGTCCGGTGGGCTTCTGACCTAACTTTCAGATGTAGTGTTCACACTCCCCTAAGGTTCCCTGATTGGCTGTTCAGTCTTGGCCACCATCAGGCCAGGAATGATACCCCTTTCTTTCTCCATAAACTTACTCCTAATAAATTTTCAGTGTACAGTGTAGATTCTGTGTTGGCTGGCAACTTGCTTTTCTGATCTAATCCGGTATACTTTTGCATTCATTTGATGGTTGGTTGAAGTCCTTATCAAGTCTGTCTGAAAGTGTATGAGGTGGGTTTGCACAGTGGTGAGGGGTCTGACAGATAACCTTGTGTGGGCTTCAAGTTCAAACTCCACGATGACTTGTAAGTTGTATAACCTTGGGCAGGATTCAATACCTCCATAAGTCTCAATTTTCTCATGTTTAGATGAGTGAAATAATAATCCCTGTGTCATAGGATTATGGGGAGGATTAAATGAGCCTGTACAGATAAAGGTCTTAGCACTTGCCTGGCTCATAATGAAAATTAAATATGTCTTAGCTAATTACAACAAACAAAATATAAATTCATTATAAACTTGTATTGTGTAAGTTCATCATTATTGAAAATATAAATTGTGGTAAGATATAATGAATCAATTATAATTAGAGTAAGATATGTAAGAGTTACCAAGTTTTTATTGCAAAAAGCAAACTTCCCTTTTCCAAATTGGGTTTCCAAACTCAGAGTCCCTCTTAGTAGGGCAGATGACCCGTAAAAAGTGGTCATTTTTAGAAAACCTTGAAGGAGACTACTTACTGTGTTGTTCAAAATCAGTCATGTCATGTGAAGACTCCTGAGAAAAATTTCTTCCAGAATTTAGAGTTAGGAAATGATTTTCTCCCTCTGACATCTTTTTTATGTTGAAAAAGGAAAGCCACTCACTCACAATCCTGCTCATTTTGCTTTGACCATCAATACCTTGGTGCTAAGTTTTGTGTTCAGTTGCAGAAGGGTGGGTTAGCATGGGTTTGCTTTTATTTTTCTTTTGTCTTACTACTCATTTTAATGATATTTGTGCCTTATATTTTAAGCTTTCTCAAAACTCTTCTATAAGTTGGAGTAGAGAAATGTAAGTAAAGAGCATAAAATAATATCATGGGGGTGTTTTTTCTTATAAACACACCTTATGGGGGTACCTGGGTGGCTCAGTCGGTTAAGCCTCTGCCTTGGGCTCAGGTTGTGATCCCAGGGTCATCGGATCCAGCCCACATCGGCTCCCTCCTCAGTGGGGGGTCTGCTTCTCCCTCTCCCTCTGCCCCTCCTCCCTGCTTTTGCTCTCTCTCTCTCTCTCTCTCTCAAATAGATAAATAAATCTTAAAAAAGAAAATAAACACACCCTATGCCCAGTTCAATACACCTGTTTTTTTTTTTTTAAAGATTTTATTTATTTATTTGAGAGAGAGAGAGAGAGAATGAGAGATAGAGAGCACGAGAGGGAAGAGGGTCAGAGGGAGAAGCCGACTCCCCACTGAGCAGGGAGCCCGATGTGGGACTCGATCCCAGGACTCCAGGATCATGACCTGAGCCGAAGGCAGTCGCTTAACCAACTGAGCCACCCAGGCGCCCCACCTGTTTTTTTTTTATTTGAGCCAAAGTCCAATCAGAATGGCAAAGTTGATTTTTATATAAACACTTATTTCATGTTTTAGTAGAATGGGCTATAAAAATCCTGCCCTCACAGGCCATTTAATTTCAGTGGGGAAGGGGTCTTACAAAGGACTAGAGGTAAAGATTGTTATGTAGATTGACCAGGTGGGGACATAACTTGCTAATGAGCCAAAGCAGTTAGTTAATAATCATAAAACAAAGCCAAACAACCAAACAAAAACAGCAGCTAAAATTTATAGCATATTTTAAAAGACACTCTCATATACCCTGGCTCATTTATTTGTCCTATCACCCCTGCAAAGTTGGAAGCATTATTTTCAGCTCCATTTTCTATGAGAAAACTAAGCCTCAGATATGGTAAGAGGCATGCCCCCGGTCTCACAGGAAGTAACAGATCTTAATTCAAACTCCCAGGTCCTGCTCACTCATCCAGGCTGCCTCCCCAAGGCCTAAACTCACGAGTGCCACAAACAAGGTTCTCTTTTAACCTCCGGCCCTGTGTCCACAGGTTTGTTCCGTAGAGGACAGGAAATCGCAAAGGGTTTCTAAGTAAGAAAAATTGTCTTTCAGGTATATTCCACTAGGAGGTTTTTCTTTTTCTTGCCTAAAACTAGGATGATCCTTAAAAATCAATCTCCTCACAGTTGGGGAAGGTGTTTGGCAAAAGAAATTTGTGTAGCAGCAGTCAGCCAAGCCCACGTGTGTTAGAAAAATGGCTGCACTTCCATGGGTGTACACAATGAGGGGTTTGGTATCTAGAACCTCAGAGCCACCACTGTGAATTCAGTATAAGGCAGGTCGTGAATCTTGAGGAATTTTTCATGTCTCAACTGAGAGTCTTTTGCTATTAGCTAAAACAGAAAGTGACCGGTGTGAGTGAGACTGGGCGCGGGAGGAAGAATCACCCACACAAGAAGGTGGGACTTCTCGGAGACCGAGGACAGCCTCAACGCAGAGTTTCACCAAACATCTGATGAGGAGAGATGGGTGGCTAGACCGGACTGAGACTGATTTTACCCATATGTGAATTGTATTTTACGTGTGAGTGAACTGTCTGGTGGTGGTATGTAGCGCACTCCTTCATGTGAGTTCGGTTCTTCCCATCGCTTCCTTTTGTTATCATTATAAAGCACCCGTTGTAAGAGCTCCTCAGGTATTGCTGTGAAGTCACTGACCAGCGTGGACCCGACCACCATTTGCCTTCACCACACTGCTTAGTGGAGTGGGATTAACAGAACGCTCAACAGTCTGTGCCTTCTTCCATGTGGATGCGCCACTCCTTACCATCAAGGAGGCAGGAGTTTCCTGGAGATCCCATTTGAAGATTGTTCAAAACGTTTTCTTCTGGAGAGTGTGTTTCCTTTTCGTAGCCTTGCCTGACACATGGAAACTAACATGCCTTATGCTTTCCTCCTTAACAACTCCTAAATTTTTAGTTTGAAATTCTAAGCTCCCATCTGAAGGTCAGTCTCATTTCAAAATAGGCCAACAGGAGTTGAATGATTGTGCTTTTCTGGAAAACTTAACATTTTGTTTTGTTTGCTCCAGGCACACCCCTTCCCAAACCACATTCTTTTCTTTTTAGCCTTTGAGAGAACAAAAGTCCTATCAGGAGTAAAGAAACCACCTGAACCATTCTTTTTATATTTCCAGAAATAGTTTATGGGGCCACTGAAAGATGTTGATGCTATCTTTTTAATATTCTGAGAAATAATCCTATTAAACAAAAAACAAGGGAAACTGTTATGCCCACAAAATGGAATTACCCAAAGCCGACTGACAGGGGTCGAGTTACTTTTCAAAACCCTGCCTGTGTGCTGCTTCTATCGCTCCATCTAGGGCTTGGTGAATGAGCAATAATTTGTGGATTCTGCTCATCTCTCTTTGCGAACTTTGTTCTGTGGAATTAGATACAACTTTGACAAATTAGAAAAGGCCTCCCGTGCCTGCTGTCCCCAGAGCCGCACAGTCTGCTGATTGTGTGCTGGGCTTCTGAAGTCCGGCCACGTCAGGCCATCAGCGGCAGCCCGGCCACCAGAGTACGCTTTTTAATAAGCGGGTCTGTCAGCACCAGGTTCTTCGGATCTTCTGACCTCTCCTTAATCCTTGGGATGCACTGACTTTCTTCTCTTTTTCGCTTATGGCAGAAGGCCCCGCGCCAGGAAAGAAATATCTTCTTTGTTTACAGCCTATTGGCAACAAAATTAACCTTTGAGATTAACTGTATGTAAGTGAGAGTCACGTTTTATCTTTCTCTAGGACAAGGGGTAGGGACTAACACATGCATAAGGGAGTGTACACACATGTGCATGCATGTGCACATCCCCTCCCCAACTCACATCAGAGCCCCAGGTGTCTTTCTGCTCCTGTTCGCTCTTCTTTTTTCACATAGGGTTTATTCTGGGATGGATAGAACTAATAGGTGGTATTCCATTTTTTTCTAATCTTCCATTCCATTGCAACTCTTAGAGAAGGGGAGGGTATAAAACATCAACATAATAAATGATGCCCAATAGGTGTATGGCTAAAAACTTGTCTTCAGCTAAGGACACAGGATCATCCTTCCCCAGTAGAATTCTTTGGCCCAATAGAAGTATAGTCTCTTAGTGTAGAACACGAACCATGAATGATTGACAAAAATAGGAGAAAGTGTCTTTTCATTGGTTTACATGTCAGTGTATTCATGTGTAATAGCGCCGGATGGGAGATTTGTGGTTCTCCAAGATACAGGGAATATTAGCCTGGTAAATACTTCTCTGGGTTTCCCCCCCAAAAAAACAAACTATTTAACATGAGAGATCTTCTTCAGATTCATTGCTAACTGATTGTGTTTAAACTGCAGTTTGATCAATTACAATTCCTTAAAAATTTTTTAGGAGTTGACACAAGCAGCATCAAAAACAACAGTTATGAGCAATATTTGTACTGGGGAGAGAATGGAAGCCAGATCCTTCAATATAAATGTTCTTCTTGGGCTCTGGAAACTTCTGAAAGGTGGGACAAGATGAGGTCAAGCATTAGATTATTTCTGACCTATGGAAACCCCAGAAATGGACTTCAGACATCTACTCTATGCTGCTGAGAGCGCAGGGACCACCCATTCTGCTATGTGCTCTCCATTTTGGATGGGGTCTTAACTTTCTCAAACCAGCTCAATAATGACAAGGAATCACCACCATAATGGTGACCAAAATCCAGGTACCTTCCTTAAATCTCCTGTCCCCTTTTCTTGAAGTTGCTGAAATGTCTAGGACTTGATGGGGTAGTGATTCATTCTAGCCACAGCCCCTTATTCAAGCCAACAGTTCTATTAGAAACACATTATGATCCCAGTTCCTTCATATTTAGTTGGATTCTGTGGAATTTGACCACTTTTATAATTTTGCTGCCTTTCATCAAACAGGATTATTTTCTGCTGGTTTCAGTTCTACTCTCTCTCTCTCTCTCTCCCTCTCTTTTTTTAATAAACAGAACAAAATAAAGTGACATGTCAGCACAGAGATATTTTATTTCTCACTCAACAGTGGCAATGACCATAACAATTAAATAGAAGAGAAAAGGGACTTTGTTGTAGGCGCACAGTTGGGGTTATGCAAAATGGAGCAATAACCAGGTCAGTGCCCGGGAGCCCATGATAGAACAACCAGTGTTTCAGGGGAATGAAAAGAGCATGTGTGTTGGGATTCCCAGTTTCCCCATTATCATCATCTTGGGCCAGGTACTTAATGTGTGCTGCGTTGGTTTTGGCTGAGGAAAGTGCTTGGAGGAAGCAGTTTTTTTAAGTTTACTTGATATCTCTGGGAGGTAATAAAGATCTCTATTTACAAATAATGCACTTTCTGTGAAGTGCCTTTGTGTGGGCGTTGTATACCCTAGCAAAACGATAGGTTCTTCATTTTGCCTTGGTGGGAAGAGCAACAGTTAAGTCTGCAGGCTCCCTGGTTTGCAGCCAGACTTTTTACTTTCTGGGTGTGTGACACTGTTCAAGTCATTTAACCTCTCTGTGCCTTTGTATTCTTATTTCTGGAATGGATTTAATAATGATGTCAAGATCACTGAGGAACCAGCAGGTGAAAGGACTGCATTTTACTTCCTGGCTGTCTTGTATCTATCCCTCAAGATGCTGTCAAGTGTCACCTCTTCAGCAAAGCCTTCCTGGGCCGCTGGGAGGCTGGGGGACCCCTGCCCACCTTGGTGAGAACACTTATCATACTACATGTAACCCTGAGTTTATTTGGCTATTCCACCACTTGCCTGTAAGGTCCTTGAAAGTAGGAACAATGATTCTCATCTTGTAGTGAATGAAACAGAGCCCAGCCCAACAGTTGGTCCATAGCAGGTGCCATAAAGGCAGCCAAATGATGGACAAACTGAACTCTATCATTAAAAACGTGCTCAAAGGGACACCAGATTTGCTAATGTCTGTATGTCAGCTCCTCATGGCAATGTATGTTTAAGCAAATTTTTAAAAATTTAAGTCAATTTTTACACATTCTTACAATAGAATTCCTTAAATGTCCACAAAATCTAAGAAAACTAGGAATAAAAGACCTTTATTGGAAAAAGCATTTGGAGTCTCTCTCCAACTTTCTCATAGGAAATAAAACAGCTAGTGTAAGAATAATGACTGAATGCTGGGGAGAAGGTAAGGCTCTGTTAAAGCCTTGGATTATATAATCACAGCAGTTGTGCCCAGTATTCCTGTGATCTACAAAACAATGCATGTTTTTCTCTGTATAAGGTGAATGAAAAAATACACGAGGTGGCTCTTGTTGGTGTGTCAGCCTGGCAGAACAATAAAAGATATATTTTGGATTTTCCAGAAGTGAGGACAAATCTGTAAAACTAAATTGATTTCTCTCAACACACATGACCATTTTGATAACACTCATCTGAGGAAAAGATGTCATGGTTTTTCTCTCTCATCTGTTCCTATCTTCCTTCCCCTCACATCCGGTATTTTATAATAAAATTTCCAACAGATACGGGCTGTTCAACAGTCACTAGCAATACATTGATTAATTATGTGTGCCAGACTTTCAGTATATAATTAAGCTCAACAAAACTGCATTAAAGTAATATGAATAATTTGACTTCAAGCCACAAAAACAAGGAAACTGAGTGAAAGCAGAATCTCTGACCTCATTCACTGTAGCATATTGTAGGAGACAAAAATGTAATCAGAGTTATAAATCATATAGCTGCCACAATACGATGATGCAGAAGGGAAGTTGTTCTGACCTTTGTTTGGAAGAATTTCAAAGGTAGAAATTAAAGTGGACATTTTGTTCACTTCACAAAATTCTTTATGAAATATAATGAAGATACCCTTTCCTTATTTAAGTGGGGAATGCCTATTTTTGTTATCTTTTAAAAATGTTATTTTATGGCATTTTCTTCAATATGATTTTGATATGACACATTTACGTTGCCTTAAAATTATTTCATGTCAGTATGCTTTCACTAAAACCAGAATTCAGAGAATAAAATATATTAAGTATCTAAGAAAATGGAATGAATCCTTAATAATCTTCTTCCTCCTAACTATAAAAGTGATATTTATTCACTGTGGACAAATGTGGGGAATGCAAAAAAAAGTGTATAAGAAAAAAATAAAATTAATTCATAATTCTACTATGTTGAGACTCTTGAGGTAATCACAGTTAACACCTGTTTCCTTCCAGTTTGTAGTGTGTGTGAGGATGTGCAGAGTCTATGATCATCATGTTGTATATACACTTTGGTACCTGCTACTTTCACTTCATAATATTTAACCAGCATTTTCCCGTTTCATAAAATATTCTACAGAAATCAGATTTTCAATTGTTTCTTAGAATCCTGTCACATGGATAGATCATACTTTATTCAACAAAGTTAATGTTTTTAATGATCCAATTTTTAATTATTATTTTAAAAGAGCAAAACACTTGAATGAGCAACTCTATGCATAACTCTGTATGCATGGCTCAGATTTTTGCTTTCTGTTAAATTCCAAAAGGGATTCCTTCAGTAAAGGATATGAGCATATTTAAGCCTTGTTCTATCATATCCAAGATTCATCCAGAAAGGCTGAGTCCCTTGCATCCTCAGCTCTAATAGATGAACCACATGACCACCCCTGAAAGAGGATGTCCATAGAAACCTGGGGAGTTGGGGGGAAGTGGAATCATAAGATGCAAAGGTCTGAAAATCTTTCCTTATGTTCCTCCATGCACAAACAGCAACAGCAAAAAGAAAGAGGGAAAACACTTGTGAAAAATGGAAGAGGCCAATTGAATGTAAAGTATTTTTCTTATTAGAACCTATCTGTGAGGTATGACACCTGATTTAGAGTGAGTATACAATTAATCTATCATTGGCATACCAGGAAGAAGTTCAGGTTGCAGAGATGGTGACCAACCAACTTAATACTGAAAAGAATCAGGGGCGCCTGGGTGGCTCAGTCATTAAGCATCTGCCTTCGGCTCGGGTCGTGATTCCAGGGTCCTGGGATCGAGCCCCACATTGGGCTCCCTGCTCGGTGGGAGGCCTACTTCTCCCTCTCCCACTCCCCCTGCTTGTGTTCCTGCTCTCGCTATCTCTCTCCCTCTGTCAAATAAATAAATAGAATCTTTGAAAAAAAAAAAAAAAGAATCAAAGCACAGAGGACTATGTATCCACGCACCCAGCTAATGGGTATCTACACTGATAATAGATTTTATTCAAAATGCCACCCACTCTCTTTTCTGAGAACTGCTCTCCCACCCAGTCCATGGAGTTTGACTGGCACCTAGCAACAGTGTTTGTACCCTTGCCATGGCTGATTAGACTGGCTGGATCAAACTAGGTTGGCTAGAGGTATTCCGAAAGATAGTAAGTTGGTCTCTTATGGAGGTTGGTATTCCTTTGGTTGCAGGGACTAGAAAATTGGAATCAAACTATATTAAATATAAAGGTGGTCTTTTTTTTTTTTTTTAATTCCTGTCCTCAAAGTCTTCTAGGAGAGATTTAGGCTACCAGAATAATTTGGTCAAGGACTCAAATGATGTCAGCAGGATCCAAGTCTTGGCTTTCTTCCTCTCAGTTGACTTAACCCTCAAGCTGGCTTCCTTCATGGTTGTAAAAATGGCTATAGCAGTCCCAAGTTCACATTCTTATCAGATAGACCCCAGGGGGAAGAGTGAGTTTGTGTCCTAGGTTTCTAGGCAAATCTGTGGATCCACTTTAACTGGACCTATTTAGGCCTTGTGCCTTTCACTGAGCCAACTGTTGGCCAAGGTAATGAAATCCACTGGTTGATTGAGCCAACTTGAGTTTCCTTCTAAAACTAGAGGTAAGGTCCATCCCTCATGTACTGCATTGCTAGGGAATTGGAATACTGTTAGGAAGGGGGAAATACATCCCCCAGAGGAAATCAACAAAGATGCACTAGCATCTCCCGTGTGGTTGGGAATCTAACTGACACAACTGGATGTAATGGGGGCTTTTCTACCAAATGGAATGGGCAGCAGTAAAGAGGGAAGAAGAAAGCAGGTGGGACAGAGAAACAGGGAGGAGGTGAGGAGACGATGCTGATGGATTATTGTAATTTTTCTAATAAGAATTCTAATTATTGATACTAGTCCTTTCCTGTGGTCTAGTTCTGTTCCTGCCCTCTGTTCCTTGAGAAATTCCCATTCTTTATAATAAATCTCCCTTTTGCTCAAGTTGTTTTGAGTTGTTACTTATAACCACATTTGCTCCAATAATGGCTTCTAGAACATTCCCAACATACTGCTGAGGACTGCTTGCCTTTACTGCTTCCTTTGCCTCAGATGTGGGCCTTCCATTTGGTAGTTCTAGTCCTTCTTTTAAAGGTGTTTTGGATTAAATGTGGCAGCCAGGAATAAGAAGCAATAAGAATTGACCATGAACCTGAAACAGGCTGACAATAGTTTATCAGGCCCATTTGATATGGGCATAGGGAAGACATTTGACTCCATTTACTTAGCAGATGTTTATCAGTTCTCTCAACAGGAATGTTGCAAAAATCTTTAAAAGAGCCTTTCTTTGCCTCCCCCTCCCCACACCTTGGATGCAATGTTCAGTGAAATATGTTGACTTTTTTTTCTTTACAAAACCCATAAAAATGTCCTGGTTGACATGCAATGTTGTGACAAGCCCTAGTAGATTGTGTCAATCATGTTGCTTTATGTTACATTAAGTGACATATTGTAATGTGATTGATACAACATGGGATGACACATTATAATGTAAAATATCATCTGGAAAATGTAGAAAAACAACAGAAAACTTGAAGCCACTTTTACTTTCTAATTCTTTGAATAGGATAGAGGAAAAAATCTCCTTCCTCGGGAGAGTTACCTGGGAAAGAATCAGGTCTTGTGGGGGTTTCCATGGTGCTCTTTCCCTTTGTAATTAATAGGGGATAGTGGAAAATATTTGCATTCTTTGGGGACGGATAAACTCTGAGTTTGAATGGAAGGTCTCCAAGCCTATCTGGAGCTCTTTAGTAACAATATAGGTTCTACACATTAGTATTGCCTTTATAGCTTTTATATGAAAAGGATTCTACCTTCCTCTACCTCTATATTCTCCTCTTAAAATCTCTGATATTTTTCTCTCTTTTTCTATAAAGACTGAGGAAAAAATTGCCTTTTCAGATTTCACTGTGAGGCCGATGAGGGTTTTATAGTGTAGTATCTTTTAAAATTTTTACTGTATCTCCAGAGTCTTACACAGTGTCTGGCACTTAGTAACACTTATTAAGTGTTTGTTGAATGACTTATTGAAGAATTTTCATCTTTAATTATACTTAATTGAATTTATTGAGTGGCATTTAATCAGATATAGTAAAACTCCATTTATTAGTTTCCTAGGGCTTCTGTAGCAGCAAAGTGCCACAAACGGGGTGGCTTACAACAACAGAAATTTATTCTCTTACAGTTCTGGAGGGCAGAAGTCTGAAATCAAGGTGTCAGTTGGGCCATACTCGCTCTGAAAATCTTAGGTAAGATCCTTCTTTGCTTCTAGCTTTTGGTGACTCTAGGGTTCCTTAGTTTGTGGCTGCATACCTCTGAACTCTGCTTTTATCTTTATATGGCCTTTTCTTTTGTCTGTGTCTTCTCTTCTTATAAGGACACTTGTCATTAAATTTAGGGCCCACTTGAATAATCTTAATATAGGCCCTAATAAGATCTCATCTTAGTATCTTTAGCTTAGTTACAGCTGCAAAGACCCCTTTTTCCAAGTAAGATTACATTTACAGTTTCCTGGTGGACATATCTTTTTGGGGGGCCACCTTTCAACCTGGTATATACCAGAAAACGTGGTGGGGTATGCTGGGGAATTAACAGTTTTGGTTGATGGTTGCATAAAATATCTTTGTTTTACTCTATGTTTAAAACCTTTCTGTTTTCTTCCATGTCTCAGTAGTTATGGTATTATAAAGGTAATTACTTTATCTTTAAATAAATTACTAATTTCTTTAATAATAGGTACCTTTATAATATCACCAAGTTCCCAATCTGAATATGAATTTACACTATTAATTGAAGGTATGGAGAATTGAAAAAGCTGAGATGACTATATTGACCTCAATACAGACTCTTAAGGTCCTTTAAAAACAAGCCAACTAACCACACCTCCTCCCTGAATGTGCTGAGATATATGTGATTTTTCTTCTGAATGTAAGCACAATGTCAGGAGAGATTCTGGCTAGTTGAGGATTTTGAATAAGTAGGCCCATTAGAGTTTCCTTAAACATGAATTCCATCCCTGTTACCTTTCCT
>NW_027397072.1:54888585-55011630 GCF_003265705.2 Callorhinus ursinus
AGTTTGTTTTTCAGAGTCCATCGTCTCTCATGGTTCATCTCCCCCTCCGATGTCCCCCCCTTCATTCTTCCCCTCCTGCTATCTTCTTCTTTTTGTCGTTTTTCTTAACATATATTGCATTATTTGTTTCAGAGGTACAGATCTGTGATTCAACAGTCTTGCACAATTCACAGCGCTCACCATAGCACATACCCTCCCCAACGTCTATCACCCAGCCAGCCCATCCCTCCCACCCCACCCCCACTCCAGCAACCCTCAGTTTGTTTCCTGAGATTAAGAATTCCTCATATCAGTGAGGTCATATGATACATGTCTTTCTCTGATTGACTTATTTCACTCAGCATAACACCCTCCAGTTCTATCCACGTCATTGCAAATGGCAAGATCTCATTCCTTTTGATGGCTGCATAATATTCCATTATATATATATATATATATATGTATATATATATATAATATATATACACACACACCACATCTTCTTTATCCATTCATCTGTCGATGGACATCTTGGCTCTTTCCACAGTTTGGCTATTACTAAATAAGATTCTTATACAATCTTATATTTGATTATATTCTTACAGTCAGATATAATCAATGATTTATTTTAAAGTTTAGGACATAGTGAATTATTGTTGGGTAAATGGTAATATGTTTGAATTTCTAAAATATTTTGGTTTCCAGAGTGAGAATTCAGCTGCAGTCTACAGTATCTACAGTGAAGGCATTGGGTCTCCCTTACATCTTCACAAACGAAGAGTAACTAGACTTCCGGTCCATTTTGTTCCCACCCAAGAAGTCATGTAATCTCTGGTATTTGTAGTTTAATCATGATGCATATACTATATCTACCCATTGAAAAGCAAACATCTAGATGCTCTTTTTTTGTTAACTCTTTGGAACCCAGAGCATTGACAAAGTCATCTTAGTGTGGGAGAAAGATCAGAGATAAACAGTTTTGATTTAGGGCCCGAAGCTAAATTGTGGGACAAGAAGAATTTTGTTCCTTTGTTTCACAGTATGGAAGGTTATTCGCAAATGCTGGAAAACAGGCACGCCCTTTCATTGTGCTTTTTGACTATCTACTGTGTGTATTCAGAGAGGTATTTTTTAAATGTTTGCAAAATGTCTTCTCCAGTCAGTTTGTATTATGTATTGTCCCGACGATTTTATTTTGCTTTTGTAATTTAAGCTGCATTTCGCTGTTGATTTATTACCTGCATGAATCCCTTTACCAGGGATTATAAAAGGAAAAGGCAAGCTCCTCCTACATTTAGCAGTATCGGAACAATGTTGCCTGTAAACCTTGAAATCTTTGTCTAAGCTTAGAGCCCCCTCTCACCTATTTCTGTGCAATTTATTTCAAACCTTTCTGAGACCTGGATTTTTTTTAACATTTCATGTTATAATTTTTCCTATTTATTTTAATTTTTCTTGTCCCAAGACTATAAAGCAATGCTGCTCAGAGTCAGAAAAATGTTAAGTAACGAAATGAGAACTCTGAGTACAAATTTAAGACACCCTATACTGCTTTACTTCTGCTTATGTATTTGTACTGGTAATTTGATAACCTAGAGCACTGAATGAGGAAAGTGAAGAATGATCAAAATATGAA
This sequence comes from Callorhinus ursinus, assembly GCF_003265705.2. Classification (NCBI taxonomy): domain Eukaryota; kingdom Metazoa; phylum Chordata; class Mammalia; order Carnivora; family Otariidae; genus Callorhinus; species Callorhinus ursinus. Next base: position 54,890,201 of record NW_027397072.1, read on the forward strand.
GGAGTGTGCACTGCACATTCAGAACTTATCAGTTCCAGGATCAGTTATCTGTTTGAAGAAAATTACATTGCATCTGTCAATAGACTTAATAACTCAGTGCCTGCTATTTGATAATGGATAATCACACAAATTCAGGAAGCTAGACCATATGCCATTCCAGTTTTCTATTCTCTTATTCACCTTAATTTTCTAGATGAGTGAAATTATCTAGTCCTGGCCTGAAGATGGCATACATAGAAATAGAGCCTGCAGGAATCCAGCCGCCTCTGATGTTAGCCCCGTGCAGGTCAGGGCTGCCGGGTTATGTCTACGACCCTGGTATCTAATTGAAATGGTCAGAGTTTGGAAAATTGTAAATCTGGACAATGCAAGTGATTAATGGATGGAAAATAAAAAAGGGCGGATGTAAAACGGCTGAGGGAATTAGCTGGTGGGAAACAGTGAGGCTGCAGAGACCAAGGATTCAGAATCTTAGGGTAATTCCACATCTCTATGCATCATCCATGAAGGGTAGGGACTAAATGGTGGAGATGATATAAGGATACTGTTTCCTGGATGTAAGGATTTTCTCAAGGACCCTTCATTCCTTTTGATCCAGAATCCTTTTCCATTTAGAAACCCATTTCTCAACTCTCAAAAGATATGGTCATTGTATCACTTAGTAATGATTTTGGCTATGAGTATTGCATGAGTTAATTTCAGTGACTTAAGCAAATAGGTGTTTCTAGTTCTCAGATATCAAGAAGACCTGGTGTAGGCTGTTTCTGGTATAGATGTAAGTTCTCAGTGATGTCATCAGGGACTCAGACTCTTTCCATCTTTTTGCTATGCCTGCCATAACAGAGTGCTTGTCTTTATGTTTGTTTCTGGTAGTTACCAGAGGCCACTGCATCTGTCTCCTCCTGTACAAGACAGGAAGGGAAGGACTGAGCATCAGCACTTGCCCCTTCACATCAGGAGAAGCAAAGATGCCCCAGAGGCTCCCAGTAGACTTTTATTTTCATCTCATTAGCCAGAACCACATCACATCTTAAACTTCTGGCTGGGCAAATGAGTATTTCACTTGGGGCTGACATCTTGCTTTTGAAAACAGAGTTTTGTAAATAAGCAAGGAGGGAAGAATGCATATCAGTCAGGCAATGGGCAAGGCATGCCATAACCATCTACCTAAGATTTACTGTTGAAGGAGAGTAAGTGTTAGACAATGTGCTATTTCAGATAATCACAGGGAAGGGTGGGCCAAATAATGCCAGTAGTGGGGGTCATCTGGACACCACTGCAGTCTGTCTTTACATGCTCCTTTTAATATGAATGAATTGGATGTTTTTAGAATTTGTATCAAATCAAGCAAAACCACAAGGATAAACTATGGAGAGCTGACTCAGCAGAAACAGGAAACTGAATTCATACTTTCAGCCTGGTTCTTGGGTGGAGTTATCCCCTAGATTTCTAAACTGAGCTTCTCTCTCTCTCTCTCTCTCTCTCTCTCTTTACTGACTTTTAGATCTCTGTTTCTGTGGACTGGGAATAATCATCAAGTCATATTTTTAGAGGAGGAGGACACCTTGCTGAAACAATAGTCTATCACTTTCCAGCTTAATCACGTAGGTAAGAACTTGAGAGCAAGATGGCTCACTTCTCTGGTATATTTTGTACTTTATATTATATTACTTTTTTTTCCTCCCAAAGAAACTCATATGGTTTGATCTGAATCTAACATATCCCCAGAAGTGCTAAAGAGGTTAGTTGAGGCAGAGCTTATTGCCATGTTTTGCAGATATGGATCCAGGGATTCAAGAGCTTTTCCCTGAGTCACACAGCAAATACTGCTGTAATACCTTTTCTGCTTGGCCATACTGCCTTGCTGCAAATGTATGTCTCTTAGAAAGCTGAATCCATGATCTCAGATGAATAAAAGGCCATTTGTCATGTATTTTCTTTTAAAGTAATACATTCCTAGAGTGTGTAAAAGACCTCTGCTAGAAGATTTTGGAGAAGTGAGCTTTTCTTGGTAGATTTATGAGGGTTTCATGATGTCACCATTTTTGTTCCTGCATTTTTTTTAAGCAAGAAGGAACTTGTTTCCAATTTAGAATTTGTACTCATTCTTGTACCTAATCAAAGAATAACTGTGAATCTATATTTAAAACTATGTGTGAGTGCCCTTTTTTCTCTTTCATTTATTCTCTCTTTGAACTATTTATGGGGTATCCACTAAGTCCCTGTCATGGTTCTAGGTAGGGAGAATTATGAGACAGACAGATGAGGTTGCTGCTCCCCTGGGGCTTCCAGTCTAGCGAAGGGGAGACACTAATAGCACATGCAATTATTAGCACTTTCAATGAGATGAACTTGAAAAGTGGCAAGCAGGAAATGACTTGATAGTTTTTCCTGCCATTGTTTCTCAGAACCTGATTCTTGGACTATACGTCCTTGTCCTGTGATGAAAACTTGGGCTGGTTGCATAACTTTTCCAGTCATTTTAGTGACAAGAAGAGTCTTCAGCATATTTGAGGGACACTGCTCTAAGGTAGAACAAGTTAGTTTTGCTGAAGGACCAGAAAACCTAAAGGGCCATTGTGACCTTACTTCATGGGCAAAGGGGAGAGAGCATGAGAGGAGCACAGGTGGAAACATGGGTGGAGGTTAACCAGCTTATGGGTCAGGAGTGCAGCTTTTATTCCCAGTATGGGCAGCAGCATCTGAAGGGTTTGGGGCAAGGGAGTGGTGTCCTCTGATGTGCAGTTTAAAAGATCACTGTGAGTTTTAAGTGGGAATGGACTGTAGGGAAGCAAGAGAGGAAACAGAGAAACCGGTTGGGGGACGCTCTTGCCCTGGTCCAGGGGAGAGACGAAGGTGATGTGCAGGATGGTGGAGACAGATCAAGGGTGTGCAAAGTCTTTCAGGCAGACCCTTCTGTCTTACAGCCCATAACCTACCACAGTGGCAGCCACACAATAGTGTTTAATAAGCCTTCAGCCAATTTCTCAGGAATAGCTTTGTGAGTGAAAGCAGTGCTGTTTATATGGTTTAGAGAAATAGGTGTCTTTTTGGCTTCCCTGATTTCTTCTCTAATATCTCAAATCCCCGTCCTAAATGCAGGTCTTAGAATATAAGCACATATTGAAGGCATAAAATCCGGCTAAAGTAAACTTTCCCTGACTCAGAATTTTTCTAATTGTCACACCTTGGCATAATTCAGTCTTCAGTCCCTGCACACAGGGAAAAGTGTCATTAAATATTGTGAGAATTTGGTTTTCTGGCTTCTTAAAAAGGTGTTCTTGCTGCCCTCCTCTCCCCTCCTCCCTCTACCCCCCTGTCTTTTTCTTTCTTAAGAAAATAAGAGAATGGGAAAACAGAAGGCTTGACTTAATTTACTTTGGGAGACAATCCAAAGAGTGGAGTCATCACCTACCCAGGTTTACATTTACACACATGTTTGTCAATAATTATTTTGAGGAGGAGAAAAAGGAAATTCAGTGATAACTTAAAAGAAAAATAAAGAAACAATCTCTGATAAAACTATAAACCACCCCAAGAACTACCATAAAACTTCAGCACAGTGTATGGTTTCAAAGCAGGATTTGTGAAGCAAAAACCACGATTAAAGTAGGAACAATATGAGCTTTGTGCAGCCCTATTGGCCCCTGGTGTGTAACTTAAAACTCCTCCCTCCTGTCCTGTGCCTAGAGGAGGTTCTGCAAGGTGAGAAGGCCCCAACATCCAGGGTGGGGAAGTTGGTCCTGTTAACCAGGGACCTCTGTGCCCCTTGTAATCAAAACTGAGGTTGGGGTTCAAGGGAATACATCTCTCTACCCCCACCCCCACCCCACCCAATATCTGGTTGGGCTTCTCAGCAGAAGGCTACTGCTTTGACTCCCCTGGTCCTCCAGACTGACTCTTGTAAATTTACGTTTGGCTAAATTTTTCCCTTGACTTCCACCGTTCTCATCAAATCTCACTCCTTTCTACCCTCAGTGTTCTTACTCTGCTCTCTAGTCCACGTCTGGGGGACGCTCCTTGCCTCTTCCTCGTCTCTCTCCTCCCCCTCTCCTCTTCCTTTCATACCATGCCCTCGTCCCTTTTTCTTTTGTTTTTCTGGGCTCTCCTGCACCCTGTGTCCCCTTCCGCCTCTGCTCTGTCTCTTCTCCATCCCCCTGTGGTCAGGAGCATGGAGCAGGTGTTATTAGTTGATGATAATCACAGACATTTGTGTCCTGTGTTCTTCAGACTCTGTTTTGGGGAGGAAATGGATACGGACATAACTCTAAGCATACAGATGGATTCAAGTCAGTAAAGCCTTTTGTTGCTCCATGAGCATCCCAGGGATAAACGATCCCAGGGATACACCTGCTGGAAAGAGCCATGGGTCCAGCTCTGAGTGCCTGTGGTGGGCCTGTCACAGCATCTGTGGCCTCAGGGTGCTCATTTGCAAATAAAGGGATCAGACCAAATGAAGTCTAATGCCCCCACCTCGGACCTCTGTTCCTTGAGCTCCTAAGCTAACCCCAGCATCTGTGTCTGGCCTCACGGCAGTGTGCTCACTTCCCTCTGTGACAATAGCTGGCTGTCCTGCTATCCAGCTCATGGGGCTAATGTCTGCCCCAGGAGGTGATGAGTTGGCCAGCTCTCCCCTCTGCTGTGAGCAGACCTCCTTCAGGCCAGCCCAAAAACTACTCCAGGAAACTCACTCGGAAGGGGAGGAAAAAAAATAAACCTATGTGACTTAGGAGATAATTTTCTTTGCTTTTGAGACTTTTGCTTCTCCACAAATGGTCATATTGCTCCGGTGTGATCTGAGGCTTTGGGTATATTATCGCTGTGGGCCTTCTCTGCTTCTTGCAGACAGCAGGCTGGGCTGGCCAAAGGCCCCTTCTTTGCTGTACTCTGCCAGTACCGTGACCTGTAATTTCTCTGAAGGTGTTTCTGTTTTTTTTCAAGGCAAATGAAACTTCATGGACCATTTCTTCCTTTTTTCCTAGAAGCAAAGACCTGCACAAGGGAGGGGGTGGGGAACAGAGAAAGTCACTTCTCAGCACCGCAGAGGAAAGTGCTGACCCAGCGCGGGGCACTGGGACTCAGAGCCCAACTCCACAGCAGATGGCCGATGCACGTGCACATCAATCACGCAGCTTCCTGCGTGTCAGGTAGAACATGATTTCTAGTGATAAGTGCTCAGTATTCAGTATGAGAAATGTAACAGTCTTGCTTCCTTTCTCTCTCCCCCGCTCCTGTCTCCCTTCCTCTCTTTCTCTTTTAAAATAGGAGCAGATATTTTTCATTTCTAGACCAGATGCTACTATTTCTCTGTTATTTGCACTTACTGAGTTGAAATGCAACAGATGTTTGAAGAGGGTTTGAAACTAAATTCCTCATAAGGGACCACGACAAATAAATCGCACACCTAACTTTAGAGGCTTGTTTTGCTCAGACTCTTGGCAGATTTTTTTTTTTTCCCCAGGGTGGAGAGGGGGAAGAAAAATTCTGTAATAAAATGACAATGAAAATAATATAATAATCATAATTATTTATTGACCGAGCTAGGACTTTTAGTCCCTTCAAGTAATTTTCCATCTGTTGTTTTATTTAACACTCACAGCTACCCCAAGGCGGGCAGGTATTATTGCCCCCAATTTACTTATGAAGAAATTGAAACACAAATAGAATAAGGGAATTGACTGAAAATGAAACTAACACACATTTGAAGATAAGAGCTTGGTTAGACCATGGAATGCTAGAGTCTTTGAGCACACACATAAAACTTGAGGTGAATCCCTTCAGTAAACGAAGTTCTCCAGCCTTTATCAACAAGAGGTCCCAGTATGAGTAGCACCACATTTTACTGGACATTAGCCCCCCTGTTTTATTCCTAAGAGTCTCCAGGGGTGTCTCAGATGTATTCACCAATGGCCTTATTCTGCTCCCTTTTAGATATCTGAAGCCATGTGCTTCAGTCTCGCCCCACAGCTGGGGCCTTTGGGGTGAACACCTTTCCTTGCTGGGACTTTCTAGAAGCCCAGACCATCGTCACTATCCTGTACCCTTTAGACTGCACTGTGCTGGGGCCAGGATATGATCCATGCAGAATGGGATGGCCCTTCTCCCCAGAGGCCCTTCTGTCTTCCGGGGTCCCCAAGTGCCTTATGCTAATGGCTTTTCCTTAGAACCTGAGCTGGGTGCCAACCCCATGCTCTGGTCCATCAGTTTATCGATCTGATTCAGGCTCACTGAAGGCACACTACTCCACTTGCCCTTCTACTTCAGTTCTTAAATATTAAAAAACTTGAAAAGGAGTGACCAGCTGCCAGTGCAACAGAGAAGCTTAGGCACTCCTAAATGAGTCCTGGCTTGCTCCTGTTAGGTCTTTGTTGGTGATTCTACAGTATTGGCCCAATCAGTACCTGCAGTAGCGATGGAAGCAGAGAGCAGCTCTACCCCAGCCTCCTGGTTGGTGAGGGTGACAGGACAAATTGAATGATGTCATTCCTGCCATCTCTGTTGCAATCTCCTGTGCCAGATGGCTCTTCTCTCATGTGGCCCAATCTCTCACCTCCTTTAGGTCTTTGTGCCAAAATCACCTTATCAATGAGGCCTTTCTTAACCACCCTATTTAAAATGGCAACCTCCCCACCCCAGGCATGACTAAGCCACTTCTCTGCTTAATTTTTCTCCATAGCATTTTCAGAAATACACATGATATAACATTTGTCATCTTAACCACTTTTAAGTGTATAGTTGAGCAGTGTTAAGTATATTCGCCTTGTTTCACAACCAATCTGCCCAACCTTTTCATCTTGCAAAATGGAAAGAAACTGTAAGCATTAAACAACAACCTCCTTTGCCCCTCCCCCCAGCCACCGGCAACCAGTGTTCTACTTTCTGGCTCTATGAATTTGATGATTCTAAGTATTTCTTATGTGTGGAATCATACAATATTTGTCTTTTTGTGACTTGTTTTATTTCACTTGGCATAATGGCTTCAAGGTTCATCCATGTTGTAGTGTGTGACGGAATTCCCTTCCTTTGTAAGGCTGAATAATATTCCATTGTATGCGAATACCACATTTTATGTAACCATTCATCTGTCAATGGACACGTGGGTTGCTTCTACCTTTTGGCTTTTGTGACTAGTGCTGTTATGATCATGTTTCCATAGCATTTTTCACTTGGTCCTATTCTAAATTAAGTACTTGTTTTTTTGTCTGGTATCTTCTATTAAAATATAAGGTCAAAAACTTCTAACTATTTTGATCCCTGCCATGATCCCAGCTCCTAAAATAGTATCTAGAACAAAGTAAGTACTTACAAATATTTGCTGGGTGGATTAAAAGACGGGAAAGGAACAAAGTTAAAAAAAAAAAGGCTTTTGAAGAAATCAGAGTAACCAGTTAGTATTAAATGGTCTCTCAGTATAAGAGTTACATTACCTCTCTTATCTTCCAGTCACCTACAGACCACGCTCCCTTTCTGTCTTCAATCCATTTTCCAAAAATGACATTAAAAGGCTGAGTACACAAGGTGGAACTTGGCTGCTGTTCTCATCATAGGACTGCCTCCATTCTTTTCTCACAGTGGCTGATGGGGAGGCTTCTTTAGCCACATTTCTCTGGACAGCAATCCAATTTTTCTTTTCTTTTTTTAAAGATTTTATTTATTTATTTATTTGACAGGGAGAGACACACAGTGAGAGGGAACACAAGTAGGGGGAGTGGGAGAGGGAGAAGCAGGCTTCCCGCGGAGCAGGGAGCCCGACGCGGGGCTCGATCCCAGGACCCTGGGATCATGACCTGAGCCGAAGGCAGACACTTAACGACGGAGCCACCCAGGTGCCCCAACAATTCAGTTTTTCTTTGCTACCCCTGGTCTGATGCTGCTGTGTTCCTCAAGTCAAAATCTATATGTGAAGTCAAGCTTGAGGGAAAGAGGAAGAGTAGGGGGAAATAAAGACTCTTCTCCACAGTTGTGCCCTCCTTTTTCTCATCTCCATGGAGTTTAGATCTTAATGGCCCAGACACCAAACAGTAAGAAAACTTCAATAATAAGTGTGTTTTTTTACAATAATTATCAATGAGACCGAAGACCAGCCAGGACTAGAAGTATCTTCCAAATCATCAGATATCAAGTTGTCCTCAGACTAATCTGGATGTAGACAGCTGCAGTTAAATTCTTTGAAAATTGGTCACTCAGGTTCCTTTTTACCCAAAGTGTAGTTTGAGTCCAGTGACAACAGCATCGTCTGGGAACCTGTTAGAAATGCAGACTTTCAGACCTCTTCCTGGCCCATTGAATCAGAATCTGTGTTTTAACAAGATCCTCAAGAGACTCAACTGCACCTTATTCTAGTCGGTTCAGGCTGCTGTGACAGAATACCATAGACCTGGTGGCTTATAAACAACAGAAATTTCTTTCTCAGTTCTGGAGACTGGAAGTCCAGCATTGTTGAGTTAGGATGCAACTCAGCTTCTTGTTGTATCTTCATATGGCACAAAGAGGGCTAACAAGCAATCTGGCTTCTTCTAAAGGAGCACTGATCCCATCGTGGGAGCTCCACTCTCATGACCTAATTACCTGCAAGTACCATCTCCCAATTTGAAGGCCCCACCTCCAAATACCATCACATTGAGATTAGAGTTTCAACACATGAATTCCAGGGAGGGGGAGGCACAAACATTCAGTCCATAGCATACCCTAAATTTTTTAAAGTATTGGCTTAGCATTTCCACTCATTTAAATAATACATCTTTCCCAACTTTCAGGCATATTTATCCTTAAAGTAATTTCAAAGACTAAACACTGGTCTTATTCCATATAAGTAATTTCTGAATCTGACTACAATAGATGTTTTGCATTTTTCTCTGGAAAGTCAGTTCATTCTAAAAGATCTACTAATTTTCAGATTATGGAAGTAACTTTTTGAAATCACAGTATCAGAACCCAGAGTCTGTGCAATTTGAGATTCAGTGGTAAATTGCAGAAAAGAACTTAAAACAGCAAAAGCAAAAGTTCTCTGGGTATTAGTATCCTTGTTTGTTTGTTTGTTTGTTTGTTTGTTTGTTTATTTATTTATTTTCAGAATGCTCAGGTCCCTCTTGGGCATTGCTTATCTAGAGAAAGTGAAGAGTTTTTGAATGAATAAATGTTGCCGGACATGTCTATTTCCTTCCCCCGCCAACTAAATTCTAAGAGTACTTACACCCAAATTCTCACACTTCCCCATCCCTGTTACCACTGCTCCTCATTGAGATGACTTGGAGTTCAGCCATCTCTTAGTGATGCCATTTCTGGTTATTCCCACTTGCCCCCTTCTATCTTAATTATTAGATGAGCTTGGGACATACACACAAATGATATCAGCAAAAGTTTCTCTCTGTGAAGCTCAGATGCTAAAGTTTATCAGTCATAGTTAGCTTTGTGATATCATTCTTCATTGTTGGAATAATTTCCATGCTGTGATATGTCCATAGGCTCTAACTGAAGTGTAAGTAGCTTGGGGTTAATAGAAGAAATATTTCATAGTAGGGTACTGTGAAATGTCCATAGGATCTAACTGAAGTATAAGTAGCTTGGGGTTAATAGAAGAAATATTTCACAGTAGGGTACTTGCCCTGATGAAAATATGACTGCCTCTATCTTCAAGGAAAAAAAATCCATTTGGAGACATATTCTTTATTCTTTAGGCAATATTGTAGGGCAGGAGCCCCAGGGAATCAGAACTTGGAGTTTCATGATCACAGTGGTTTAACGTCCTCATTTGACATAAGGGGAAATTGAGGGTTAGAAGACTTAATGGATCCACCCACGGTGACATGGCTTGTGGGTGTCAGCTGAGAGTTAAACTCGGTGGTACTGCCTTACTGCATTAAATGAAACAATGGGAATGTGCTGACTGCCAGCCCTGCAACTGGATGCACTTTATTTAAAAAGACAAGCAGGTATGCAGCAAGGGCCTCCCACTTAACCTGCTAGCTGTCACCTCCTGCTGTGGGAAGCATCCACACGCTACCAACATGAGGACATTTTGAATAAGCAAGTGGCACTGGAGTTTTCTGTCTCTGGTAGTATAACAATAGGCTGCAATTGGCCTTGAAATATCCCAGGATGTATCAGTGACCTCTCCCAGGAAGTGCCTCTAGAGCACTTTGCTTTCTTGGGAGCCACTCTTTCCTTTTTCTGTTGCCTTGAAGTCAAGGCGTAGAAAAACCAGGCAGGATGCCTCAATTTGGGCCAAATGACCTGTGTAATAGCAGTAGTTACAATTGATTCCAGAGGACACACACTCTTTGCTTCTTTCATTTCTATGTTATGAGGCAAATAGAAAGAAGAATGAATATTTGGGGTAGGGAGTGAAAAAAAATCAGCAATTGCTTCTCTGGATAGACACGAGCATCGATGGATGAGCCCTTAACCCAGGGCAGATTAAAGTGCTTTTGATGTGTAATAGAACCAAGATCAGATATCATGATTCTAAGAGCATCACTAAAGGATGTACCATTGGGGGTTCTTAGCATTAATCACAGGTGAGTATGAGGGCTTAGCCATGTTGTGAGTACTTCTCATGCATATAGACTCACAAGCCTTCCCCAGCAAAATGATGGAAGGGACTGAATCATAAAATAGTTATAGTAAACTGCTGCTTCAGGACAGCTGTTCACTGTTGGAGAAGCTGGGCTTAAAGGCATGAGAGAGAATGGGTGGTGGTTTTGTTTGGTTTTGATTTAAATGACATGGTTCATGCTTTAGCACCGATTTAAATTCAGGTTGTATTTGAAAGAAGTGATATATATATATATATGTATATATATATATATTTTAAGATTTTATTTATTTATTTGACAGAGAGAGACACAGCGAGAGAGGGAACACAGCAGGGAGGGTGGGAGAGGGAGAAGGAGAAGCAGGCTTCCCCCGGAGTAGGGAGCCCGATGTGGGGCTTGATCCCAGGACCCTGGGATCGTGACCTGAGACAAAGGCAGATGCTTAATGACTGAGCCACTCAGGCGCCCCAAGAAGTAATATTTTGATTCCAAATATGATCAGGTAAATGGTTGATCAAGTTCCTAGTTGGGAGTTTTAGGTAGCAAAGACTGTGGCTGGAGATGTTTTCTGATGTACACAGGTAAGCAATGAGTACGTCCCTGGACCCACACACATCATGTTCTGCTGCCTCAGCTGAACCTGGCCCTGGTGGTGGCAGGATGGAAGGCGTCTGGGGTCACAAGTGTGGTGTGGCTGGCACCAGGGTTGGCAATCAGCAGCTGCCCCCCCACACGGGAGTGGCCCAGGACTGCCAGGGGAGGAGCTGGGAGCATAGAAAAGGCACTGAATACTTCTCAAGTTTCTCAAAAATGAATAAGGTGTGGATCCCACATTGTTCTGCAAGAGGATTGGTCCAAGAATCCTTTGTTAAAGGTAGTTGTGGGCCATTTAATTATGAGGAGGATAGAATTTTATCTCATTTCCCATTTGTCAGAAATTCCCTCTCCCTGTTTGGATTGTAGCTACTCTTCCACTCCACAGGTTTGGTGACTATCCCATGTAATCTATGTTTTTAAGCAAAGACTCCATATGGTTTTCATTCAATTTTATGAAAACATTTTAAAGTATTTGTGTTTTTAAAAGTGTGAAAAGCCAGATGAGCCATTTATAGGCTTTTACAAATATATGTATATATCCCCTTAGACATGGGAAACTACAAATAATTATTTGCTGAAGATATATGAGGGGAAACTTCAAGATACTTCAGTTTGCCTCACAACTTTGTAACCCAGAATTTTAAAAACATCTTCAGGTACCTCTCCCACCTTTCAATGTCATTGCATCCTTCAGTTAAAGTAGACATGGAGCTTTCCCCTGAAATTTGCCATTTGCCACATACAGCATTAGCTCCCTCACCCAAATAAAACATAAAGTGTTTCTCTGTTCATAGATCTTTCACCCAAGCAAGAGCCAGGACTGTACTCTTTTTATTTCTCAGTGTTTTATTTTTTTCAAAATCTTTGGCCAGCCCCAGAAGGTGCCATTGGCCACCAGCCACAAGCCCGCAAACTGTGGCTCTTCAGTAAGCTAATTTTTTTTTCTCTTAGGTGAAATCCTGAGCCTCGGGTATTTTAACCAAATAGTACTTGGTTAAAATCTTCAAGTGGAAAGTAGAAATTTCCCATCTCACACCAATGATCACCAGCTTTATTCTCTATATTTGTTGAAAAACTACTTCTTCATGGCTCTGGATGATTCAGGGCCTCTAATTTTAAGTAGGTCTGCAGTGATCTGTACTATAGCACATTTCAAATGATGCCAGACCATAGGACAATAATTTTGTGAAAAAAGTCATGAAATTAGGGTAGAGTTGTTAGATTTAGCAAATAAAAACACTGGACACCTAATTAAATTAGAATTTTAGATAAATAACTCATAATTTTTTAGTATAAGTATGTATCATGTATATATATAAAAATATTTAGGATATAGTTATACTAAAATATCATTTGTTATTTGTCTGAAATTCAAATTTAACTGGACATTCTGTATTTTATCTGGCAACCCTACTTTAGGACAAAGGAGAGAGGTTATTTTATGTGGCCACTGGAATTAGAGTATGGTCTGGCACTAAGACTTCAGTGCAGGAGATCTTGTCAAGAGAATAATCAAGTCAGGTTACCTTACTACAGAGGGGAAATCTAATACATTGCTCCATATCAGGGTCTGAGAGATCGGGCTCTGCAACAAATAGAATGTGAGGTTAGAAAACCACATCTAAATCAGGTGACCAAACTTGACAGTTTTCTGTGTGGTGATGTTCTCTATTATCCATGCGTGTCTTTCTTCCTTTATTCTCCCTAAACTGCCCATAAAGATGGATGTGATTTGCCATCTAGTGTGCTATAGGAAGTTGAAGATTAATGAAGAAAAGATGGCTGGCTGTCCTGTTATCTGTCCTGGCTCAGGACTCTCTAGGTGCTTAATGCTAACCAGCTTCTCTCCTGGTTAGTATTAAGATGGTCTTGCAGGCTCTCTTACATAGCTGATGCTTAATGCACATAACTGACTTGTTAAACCGATTAAGGAAACAGACATGGACCCGCCGATCAGCTACCATGGGGTCCTGACTCCTTGTTTCCTATTGCCATGGTGCTGGGAGGAGATGGACACTACTGCAGAGGGAGGAACACTGGGTAGAACTCAGGAGAGCGGGGCACATGAGCATTCGGATTTCCAGTCTGTTTCTCAGTTTGCTTGACCTCCAATATGAGTAATAATAATCCTTGTCCTTTCTATATAAGGGGAGGCTGTAATCACCAGAATGGCTAATTAATGTGCACATTTTTTGAAATGAACAGAATACCAGATAAATACAGGAGAATTCTATTTTTCTTTGCTCATTTATGGGATGGCTACATGTCCCAGGTTGTCCAGGACAGCCCAGATCATGACTGTTGTCCCAGCCTAATAGCACCTCCTTTGCTCTCAGACATGGAAGATGCATTATGATGTCACTTGAGTTATGGTAAACGTGTTTATAAATACCAATCTAGGATATATTTGACAACAGAAACAGAATATTTAAAATTAAGACTTGATAATTTTGATTTATCAGAAATTACACAGTTGCAAAGTGGCCAGTGTTAAGCACTCAGTCTTCCAATCCTAAGGCTAAGACTCTGTTGCTCCAGCCTGTCCCACTTTAACCTAAGAAGCTGATAATGAGGGTCCAGGTGGAGAATGAGGTAAGAAGAACCTTTTCTTTCCTTCCCATAATCTAAAGGGATAGGATTTCTCAACTGTAGCACTAGTTACATTTTGGGTCGGATAATTCTTTGTTGGGGCTGTCCCATGCACTGGAGGATGTTTAGCAGCATCCCTGGCCTCTACCAGGGTGTGGTAACTGCTAGTAGAACCCTTGCCACCTCCAGTTGTGACAACTAAAAATGTCTCCAGATATTGTTAAACATCCGTGGGGGCAAAATCATACCCATTTGAAAGTCACTATTCTTGAAGAAAGGGATTAAAATTTCTAGGAGAAAAGTTTTGTTTTGTTTGGTTTCTAGTGGTAATAACTGGACTTGGGGAAGTTGTCAATTGTATAGTTATAGCTCCATACTGTAGACTCAATAACAGCAATGATAATTGCCACTAATATTTTTAAAGCCCCTTACATTTACCAAGAACATTCTGTGCTTTAGACCAAGGTTGTCTGGGTAAACCTTGGGAAAAAAGAGATCTCCTGTTGCCACATGAGTCACACCTCATGTGTGCCATGCAGCACTCTCAGGATTTGGAGAGTAGAATGGTTGTTCACAAGTGGGGCAGCTAACTGTTGTCTGATAGTTGGTCAGGTGACTGACAGTGATGTCTTATATCAGAATGCTTAAGGGGTCTCAGCTGGGTCTTTATGAAGGCAAGAAAGAGTTAACTGGTACTGAGTGAGCACACATCTTATAATGAGAACACTACATAGTTTGAGATCCATCTTTATATATAAAGTTAAGAAACTGATGCTGCTTCTTAATGGAATTGTTCATACACTGTCTAGAACCTTCTTTGTGCCCTACACCTTCTGGACAAGGATGTCTGCTTCCTGCCTCCAAACAATATTGATATGAACTCTTGAGTCTGAATATTTGCTCATTCTCTTGGAGAAAGTACAGGCTTTAAGTCTGGAGTCTTTATCAACCAATATCTAGCATACTCTGCAAATGCTGTACTGGGTGCCATATCTGGGCCTCTCTGACTGTGCTGTGTCCTCTTTTTCCTTGTAAAATCAGTGACTTCTATTTTTAAAATATGTTTGTTGAGGAAAAAAATAACTTAACTTCCCTCTTGGAGGGCAATCTGATTGCCTGCTGTTGACAAGCTTGGCCATTGTGATTCTGCCTATGTAAATGTTAAAGCATACCCCTGAGACTCAGGAGCAGGGCAGGGAGGTACCACGGTGTCCCTTTATGCCTAATAATATGGAGTAGGACAAATACCAAGCTTCAGTAGAGTACTTCTATTCTTGCTAGTCCACTTCAATTCTAGATTAGAATGGAGGGAAAAAAAGCAAGGAGAAGCTTTTATGATCATTATGAATGATCAACATGGATAGCAATAGCAGTAAGAACTGCTTACCAATTCAGTATTCTGAACCAATGCTATTCTTACCAATAGCAGTAAGAACAAGAGTGAATCATGGTGTTCTGGAGGGGAATTAGTTTGGGATAAAACAAGGACTTTGGGTTGTGAGTGGTAGATGCTACAGAACTTCATGGAGTTTTCAAACTTCAAGAAGTGCACTGTGGCATTAGAGAACTTGAGAATGGAAAACTCATCAACTTGCTTAGTTGAGCTGAATACTTGGTTGTCAGTTCAGAAGAACCTTTAAGGTAGGAAATTCTAACAGCTTTATTTATTTATTTATTTTTAGCGATACCTGACATCCTCAAATACTAAAATAATTGGTACTCAATAATAAAGGCTGTGAGTGCATGTGGGAAAGAGAAATTTCACTGGAGTGACAGATGCAGTCATGTTCCAGGGAGCAGGTGAGGGGAATCTGGACATTTATTCCATGATCCTGCACAGCCCCAACTGCAGTGCTGCTGTGGAGGGGACATTGGAATGTGAAACAAGTGCCATGAGGCCCTCCAGCCAAACTCTTCCAACTGAATAAATGAGCTAATTCTACCATATCAGCCAGTAGATGTCTCTTTCTGTTATATCCCTTCTGATCATTACCTTGGCCATCAGACAGTTCTGCTACATTACTCGACTGTACTGCCGAGAGAGAATTGACAATATTAAAACGACTCCATTGCTTTTATGAACTGGCTCTAGGAGACTAGAGTCCATTTCCATTACTGAGATGTGTTGTGTGCCTAACCAAATGCTTTTGGAAGCAGATAATTAGGCATTGCAGGCTGAGATTGTTTAAAGAAGATATACAATGAGGTTTCAGACTTCAGATATGGTGCTGTGAAATGTCTTATTGCATGAAGATTATGCTCACTTTCAGAAGTGTCCCTGGGGTTATTTTAGTTGGGAGTTTGGAAGAGGGCAGGACTTCCTTTCTGGAGCACACACTGCAGTAGAGGCAATGGCCACATTTTAAATTCAAGAAATCCTTGAGAGGCAACCGGTGAGCAGTTGTAAATAATTCCAGCCACAAACACACACACCCTGCCTTTGGGGGGACTGGGAGGGGGGGAAATCACACTTTCATCGTGTCCAAGAAATCAGGGTGTTGCTTTTGAAACTTTAACTTCTTGTTCTTAAAATGCCAGTGCCAACATACATTGTTTGTATGTGCTGATACAAAGCATATTTGAAACTGAAAGCATTTAAGAGTTAAATAATACAAGAGACCAGTATCTGGAATAAATTACTGAAAATGCTAGCGTAAAGGGAACACATTTACTATACCTTTTAAGGCCCCAAAGAGAGCCCTAAAGAGAAAAGATTCTTTTCAGATGAAATATATTGATGGCCTGGTGACGATAAAGGAGAAATATATAAGGAGACCTTTTCCAGACCTTCCCAGGTGGTCAGACGTAAAGGTAGGATGAGTATTGACTCAGGTGATACTACACCTGAGTGAGGTCATGGGCAGTGTCCATTGAGACCCCATCAAACTTCCAGAAGGTTCTAACTCTAGGATGACCTTATTATGAAGTGACCATCTATAAGATATAAATGTATTGCAGTAGGAAGGCTGTTTCAGACAGTTTTCAGGAGCTGACTTTTTAGCTCTAGATGAGCCAACCATCAGCTAGAACTTTGATATTCAGAGTATGGACTGTGGACCAGCAGCAGCAGCAGCAACACCTAGCATTTGTTAGAAATGCAGACTCTCAGGCTTTACCCCATACCTACCGAGTCAGAGTCTACATTTTAACAAGCTCCTCAGGTGATTTGTTTGCGCATCAAAATTTGCAACTCTTGGGCTTTACCACAAATACTTCAAGGACAGAAGTCATGTCATTTAGCCATTCTTTTATCTGTTTATTTAATGAGTATTTATTGAATGTCTGCTCTGTGCTAGGTATGGGGCAAAGCCCTGGGCAGACAGTGCTGAATAAAGAAAGACCACATTCTTGTCTTCATCTTATTTTATTTTTATATTTATTTAACAAATAGACATATTATGCTTCTTACAGAACATTGCTATTTGAAGTGCTTCATGCACATTGACTCATGTAATCCTCTAACCACTCTGTGAGGCGGGTACTATTATTTTTCACATTTTAGAGATAAGGGAATAGAAGCACAGAGAAGATAAGTAAACTTTTCAAGGCCATACAGGTTGTAAGGGGTAGAGTCAGAATTTGAATCTAGAGACTGTGGCTTCAGAGTCCAGACTCTTAACTATTATGTTATGCTACCAGTAAAAACACCAACTATTTACAACCTATAATTTTGCTTTTAAGGAAATAAACAGAATGCTGTGATAACTAAAACTCAGGAGTAACCTTAGGTACACTGGTCAGGGAAGGGTTTGTGAGATGATATATTTAAACTGAGACCTGGCGGAGGGGAAGGACCCAATCATGGAAAGGCAGAGCAAATTCTAAGGAGAAGAAATAGTAAGTACAAAGGACCAGAAGTTGAAAGAATGTGATCCGTTCTGAGAACTGCTTGAGACTGTCGTGCCTGGAACATGTAGGTGGTGAGGAAAGAGGTTAGAGGCAAGGCTGGGGCGGTTGGAAGGGCAGATTCCACAGGGAGAAAAGTAGGGTAGCTGATGCCAAGCCTCTGAGGAAAGGGGCAGAGGTGGGATTCTGGGTGTCCTGGGAAGTCACGTAAGGGTTTCAGCGGGAGAGTAAGGCGACCTGAATGCTGATTTGAGTGCTGAGAGGAGACTAAGAAGCATCAGAAGTCAGTGTGAGAGGACCAGTTGAGACGTGCAATGGCGGTGAGCATGGAGAGGAGTGGAAAGTGTAGTGTAGTGAGCCACCCCAAATATGTCTCTTTGGCATAAAGATTATTTTGAGCTGATTATTTTTGAGAAACAGCAGACATAGGAGAAGCTCTGAAAACAGAGTAAAAGTTACCTTTCTATAAGGGAAATTTACATGTATAAAGGAATCTCCATTTATAAGGGTGTGCTTCTCTCTATACCAGGAAGAGAAGGAAGACTGTAGATCAAAAGTCTTAACAGTGGAGAAGACACCCACTTAAAGATGCGTGACGACTATACCATTGTTTATTGTGCTTTTCCTGGTAACCTCCTGTGTAATTGGCCACCCCATCCCATCTTTCTTTTGTCTTTAGCTGAAGATGGTATTTAGGGTGGTGGCTTGGGTCGTCTCAGGAGTTTAGTTATTTTTCCTGGGTATCTTCCATGTATACATGAGGTATACATATAATAAACTTGTTTGTTTGTCTCTTCGTCTTTTATCACTGGGGGTCTCAGCCAAGAACTGAGAAGGGTACAAGGAAAATTACTTTTCCTCCACTATCTGATTTGGAGAAGGGACCAACAGGAATGATTCCCTGGACATGTATGTGTGTACTGTTAGAAGAAAAGCTGAGGCATATTAACAATTTTAAGAGTTTAATGGATCAAAAATCTATTTGAATTGGGTAGTACCAAACTGGAAATCGTTAGTAGTACTCCACTGGCAGGAGCTCAGGGAGACACTTTTATAGAGAAACGGTGGGAGTGAGTCAAGGAAATTATTAATTGGCTAAGCTTAAAGCCTAATTGGCTGTTTGTGATTGGTTGTCCTTAGGTTTTGATTTTGTAACTTTGAAGCATTTATAGGCATAGATTTTGGTTTGCTTATGTAGGCTGCCTGACATTAGAACCACATCATTCTAAGTGCCTCTTTATTAAATTAATTTAATAGTACACATGTGGGTATGTGTGTCAGTGTATGCATTAGTGTGTGTTCCTGAGGGGCAGTGTTATTAAAGTGGAAGAATGGGATTATGCCAGGGTTTCTCACTTGAACCCACTGGGTTCATGCCATTTAGTGGGCTCTGCTATTTAGTGTGGTAGGAAAATGCAGTGAACAGGTTTGGGTGGGTGAGAATCACGTACTTTTCTTAGTATATATTCAATTTGAGGGACTTATGGGACTTCCAAGTGGAGATATCAGAGAGGCATCTATGGCTTCCTAGCATTTAATTCTGGGTCTGTAAGAGAGCCAGTACTTAATATTTGCTGAATGAATTTTGGGGAAGAAGACTTCCTGGTATGAAAAGATATTTAGCTCCATAGGTCTTTACTGTTGCCTGAAAGTTGCTCTAGCAGAGATCATAGCTTTGCTCTTTATAGTGGAGAATGACATAAAAATATAACAACCACCACAACAAACAAACCACAAATTATGGAGAGGTGACATATTAACTTAATTTACACTAAAGTATACATGACAAACATGGGCACCTCCTTGAAAGCAGGTTTCTGACACTGGAGGCGAAGATGGTGCTAAAGTATAAGTGCTATGCTAGCATGTTTTATTTAATAGAGTATCTGCAGTGACTAGCACAAGTGCTCAGTGAATGCTATTTTGAACAAGACATCCAAGATGAATTTTGCCCAAGGCCAATGCTGTTCCATTAAAGTAAATTTTGTGACTCTAGATTCTTGAGAGAATTTGAACATCATCTGAAAATCATTCACCTCTTAACAGCCTTCTCATACACACTCCATACTTTGTTGTCTTCTTAGTTTTATCTATTTAGTGACTTCATTTATATCAAGGACACAGAACTACACTACCCTGGGATATGCACAGAAATTACGGTTTCCATATTTGTAGGCTGGTTCTAAACTTAGCCCAGTAGGGTAAATTTTCTCTTTGAGATATTATTCAGATTCCTCCCTCCACCCCTGTCCTCTTTTAAGATGGTGTCGGTGAAAAGGAGAAAGTTCGTCATAGGTGTGGGAAGAAGGTGGTCTCCTTGGATGAATGCTGACTGGTATCCACAGAGATCTGGTTTGCTGGCTGCTTTCTCTGGGCATGCTGCATCTGATGAGTTTGTGGTATGTTTCATAGTTTGATCATGGCTTCTCCGTTTTGACTGACCTCCTCTTGACTCTCCCTGCTTCTATAGATCACTCTGAGTTGCTGTCAAGTGCTCCAAAGGGTTCCCCGATCAGGCCATCCACCACACAGCCTGTGGGTGCACTTTGCCTCCTGCAAGGGCTCTCTGGCCCTCTATTCAAAGTGTCTTACATGCACATATGATTGCTTATTTCCATGATTTTCTTTCAGACCTCCATGGGGAAAGAGAGTTTTTCCTTGCCATCTTCCCCTTTCCCCCAAAGTCCCCTGTCTTTTCTATTTCAATGAAGCTAAAATGAAAAATGGGTACAAGGCAGAAGGAAACACATTGGGAAGTATTTGGAAAATATATAGTTATACATATTTGTAGTCTGTGAGCACCAGAGAGAGGCCCAAGTAGTATATATCAGGCCACGAAAAGTCTCAAGATATTCTTGACGACAGAGTGCATCCTTCTAGAAGTAAGAAAATTGGCCCCTGGAAGAAGAGTATCACATCTCTTTGTTCTTTTGTTGCCATATTGTCTTTATTGGTAAATGAAAATCTTACTTCTCCAGTAACTTAGAGCAGAGTGTCTAAGAAAATGAAATTGATTCAATTGAACACATATTTAATGGAGCCTACTGGGTGTTTAGCACTCAGCTTAGTGCTGTGGAGGAGAGAAAGGATAAAAGGCACATTTACTACCCATAAATAAGCTACAAACTTCTGGGAGAGACATGACCCATGCTTATGAAGCAGTTGACTACTGAGACCAGGTAGGATAGGGTTGTTGGGGTAAATGGGTGGCATAGACTTTGAATGCTAGAAGAAATGAGGAGTGAGAGACTTGGAGATCTGGGCTCGGAGGTCTCTAGATATAATGGTGCATACACTAGATTCTGAGGAAGACTGTTGGAGACAGGCAGAGAAGCATGAAAAGGAGGGTTTAGAAGGTAGGAAGGTAAGGGTTGCAGTAAGAGCCAAGACTGAACCAAGTATGACTGAATAGAAGAACTACATGTCCAAGCTAGTAGCCGCTAGTCATAAAATGTGATTAGTTCATATTGAGATGTACTATACCTATAAATACATACCAAATTTTGAAGTTTTAATATGAAAAATAATATAGCTCATGAGTAATTTTTAAAATATTGATCACATGTTGAAATGATAATATTTTAAATATATTAAGTTATATTATTAAAATTAATTTTCCTATTTCTTTTTACTCTTTTTTAAATGTGGCCACTAGAAAATTTAAAATTACCTTTGTGGTCGCATTAAATTTTTATTGGACAGCACTGGGAGAGAAAAAGGTGTAGGGAAGAGATTGTCTAACTGAAGAAATGGCCTGTGTGGCCCAGTAAGTTCTGCTTCTCAAGAAGAAACCTTTGTTATATCAAAAAAACAAACAGACGAACAAACAAAACAAACCCTCTCCCCCCAAAAAAAATTCCACAGGAAAGTAACTGCTCATTCAGTACCAAAAGCAAACCAAAATTCAGTAATGTTTCTAAATGAAGCCATATTGAATTGAATGGGTTTCATACAAGCTCTAGCAGTTTCATATATATCTATATCTAGTAAGATAGCTCTGGGTAAGGCATCTTAGAGTATAAGCGTGTGGCCCCTTGTGCTAACTCCGAGGTCTTCCTGGGTCTGTAACTATAACTTTGGAGCTGCCTCTGGGTGTTGATGATGAAACAGAAAGAGAAAGCTGGCCATGTTGGGTAGAGCCTTGAGTGTCAGGCATAGGATTTGGGACTTTATTTCCTAGGCAATAAGGAATCTTAAATACCCCACGCTCTTTCACTATTTCCTTTGTTTGTCTAACCAGTGTAGCTTTTTGAGCAGCTCTTGTCTTGCTGCTGACTTTCACTGTTCCCGCAGCTTGGATATTGCTGCAAGTACCATAGATCTCCAAAGGAGGAAACTGAAGGGAATTCTAAAAGATGGGGTTGAACCTTTCTGGGTGTCCTCAAACCTCTTTTAGAATCACTGTGCAGTATTTGGTCAAGTCTGCCAATTGAGGACCTATTGCAGGCTTGGGTGACAGCTGTGGAACTGTTGTTATCTTGTAGCCAGAGACCCTGCTGCCCGCTTGACTTCTAAGTCTCTAAGTATTTTGAAATTCTTTCCCCAACTTGTGTTAAATGCCTGACTTCCATTTCCAATGCCCAGTCTCCCCTCCTGGAAGATTAGAAGCATCCAACTTACCTGTCAGATAAAAGATAACTATGGCCCCTTGTCTAAAACCTGCTGCTCTTGAGGTTGTTATCTGGGAAGAGGTCTGCATAGGGCAGTCCCCATGGTAGCAAAAAACATGCCACTTCAGGGTGTCATCTGAGGTTGGTGATAATTATAGTCAATAAGGCCCATACCCAACGGGTTAAAAGGACATGTTATAAACTTGGGTAACCTTGCTACTGTTTGGGACACACAGATTTATTTTCTGGATTCCTCAAGGCTTTCTCAGGAGATTTTGTCCTGTAAGTCTTGCTGACAGATTTATCCTGAGCTCCTGTCATCGATGGCTGTTTTCTCACTAAGCAGGTGGAAAGCAGAAGCTGGGGAAGGTAACTGCCAGCTGAGAGGTCATTTGTGAACCGGTGCCATGAAGTGGACATAAATTTTATGTATTCTGCAAGGCCTTAGCTATTGCTTCTGCCTTGTCCTAGATTTTTCCTTTGTGACAGTATTTGCCATCAGTGTTAGCATTATTGTCTGCAGTGGTAATTAGAGATTTGGGCCTTGCCCATACAGCATGCACAGGCCATCACAATTCCTACAGGAGGAGAGGTGAGGAGGGAGGGGTTGGTTATACTCACGAAAACAGGCCAGGCAAAATCTCATAATACCAGGCTTCCAGACAGCATTTCCAGGAACACTTTCAAACTGGTGGACGTGCCCATTGCTTCCTCCAGTCCCACCATCACTAGCACCCATGGCCAAGGGAACAGATCCTGTTTGACTTCGGTTCAACCTGAGTGACAGAGCTTTTACAGGGAGAAAGTGTTGAGATAAAGGAAAAAAGGAAAGAAATGGTAAAAAAAAAATAATAATAAAAATAAAATAAAATCACAGAACTTTAGTACTGCAGAAATTTTTAAAGATATCAGATCCAGTGTTGGTTTCTTTTTCCCCCCAACGTTTTTTTTTGTGTGTGTGTGCCATGGAATCCTTTATTGAAACAAAATTGTTATAGTTAACATTTATTTCGCTCATAGTATAAACTGGAAAGTGAGGTCAATGTTTTATACATATTACCTCATTTATCTTCACAAAAACACTGGAGGTAGGTGTTACTGTCTTCAATTTCCAGGCAAGGGAACCAACACACAGATGCTAAAGAACATGTGTGAGGTCACACAACTAGGAAGAGGTGGAATGGGGATGGGAGCCCCAGCAATTGGTGTCAGAGCTGGTGAGACACAAACTGGACACAGTGGGTGTATCCTCCAGATGTGCTTTTCACCTCTGTGTCCTACCCGAGGGGATAAAATGAACAGAAAATCAGGGGGCTGCTGTCATTGAAGCTGAGATAGGATGCAACCCAGACCTGACCTATTCAATTCTTACCCCTCACCTCAGGGCCCCTAAGGGGATCAGCCACTTCTGATCTATTCAAATCCCCATATGTTCTTGGTTGATGAAGCTGAGAAGCTGTTTGAAAGGTGCTGAGCCTTGCCCAAGGTCACATAACCTGTCAGTATCAGAGCCCAGCCATCTTGATTCCCAGGCCACTGCCAACCCCAAACTCCCAAACAGCAGCACCCAGACACCTAATTGCTCCTGACATCCTGTTGTACCAATTTCTCAGTGCTAACAGGCAGGCAATGGAGTAGGCCAAGTCCAGAGAATAACTAGAATGTTCTACAGAAACAAAATTTTGGTATAACTAGGAAATGGCACCAACCCTTGCAAGTTCCTGCTGACAGCTGATGCAACAGTTGTTTAGTTCAAAGCCTGCTCTCCCCAAATGATGCCCACAAAATGCCTGAGGCTCTATTCTTAGAACTTCTCATACATTTTTAATTGCTACCAAAGCAGCTCATGGTCCCCTTCAGGGTCTAACCTAACACGTTCTCCCTGCCCTGCTGAACTTTAGGGTCTGGTTTCTTCTGCTTTGGTGTAACAAGGGCCCCCCTAGGAGAGCTACTCCTTACTTTTTTAAAAATGGAATTCATTTTTGCTTGTCCTCTTTCTTCTTCTTGGCTTCTTTCTCATAGAGAGGGACCTGATAGTTTTTAATTAAAACTCCCTGAGGGGACTGAAGTCTGTCTTGAGGTTAAAGAGGTGCAGGCTGTCACTGAAATTCCACCTTAGTTACTTAATCAGCTGCCCACTATGCATGCCCAAAGGATTCATGCCTGAACAATTGTTCTCTGGTCTGAGAAGGGAAGTGAAAGAGCCCATTAGGGTACAGAGGGTGGGGGCAACAGCTGGAAAGTTACCTGGGGAGATGGTTGATTCTCTTTTGTAGCCCCATGCTCTGTTCCTGAATATGGATGCTCTCTTCCCTGAGCCTGAATCTGAGGATACAGAAGTAAAAGCTAGATGGTTTTACATCATTGAAAGGAAAGAGTTATTTTTCTCAAAAATTTCCAAAACTTCTTTCTTGCAACCAGGGCCGGTTTCATGGGCCCATAACCTATGTAGTTATGTAGGGCAGGCACCAACCTCGGAAGGGCTCCTCACTTGATTTAATGCTCCACTATTGCCATCTTACAGTTCTTAATAATTTTTTAACATGGGGCCTGGGTTTTTCATTTGGTACTATGCCTTGCACATCATATAGCCTGTCTAGCTGCAACCCAGTTTGGGATATGTGTGTTTGTGGTGGAAGTGGGTGGGAGATCTATGTTTGTAAGGGAGGTATGACCCACTCTATTTTGTAGCCTTTTTACAAAAACCTGTTCTGGCATAAGAATATATGTTTAATCCAGAGTAACAACACACCACCAACAAGAATCTCTACTCTACGAGAAGCTTGTGGTTATACTGAATTTGGTATCTCACCTGTACGAGTTGAAAGACTAGTCATTTCTCAGTGCCTTGTGCTATTTTTGGCTTATAGATCCCGAGACTCCAATGTATGACCTTTTCTAACCAGTGCTTGCCTTGCTGGCAGTCAGGTTACCATGGGTCAAGGCCCAGACACTTCATCTGTTGTTTTCCCCTTGGGTACAGAATGAGACCTCATAATGAAGTAAGGAGTTTCAGTGTTGTTTATTATCCTTCTAGTAGATAATATTTAAGATAAATCATCAAATTACTTGTAGAAATTCCAGGTCATTATACGCAAAAGACTGAGTGTTATTTTTCAAGGTAAATGTTGAAAAATGCAACATTATAACAAATTAGTTTATTTATATAATCTTTAGTAAAGTCATAATAAAATATATATTGAGCATTTGAAAGAAGACATTGGAAAGTAAATGTTTCATAATATAATTATAAATATTAGCAAGATTATCAACATCAGGTTTAAGATATGATAATGAAGAAAAATAACAGAATAAAAGAAGAACTTAAGTAGCTAAGTTAGAAAAAAAGGATAATGTAATTCTTAATCTCATTTGTCAAAGAATATCAAAAACCAGAAGTCTACTTTATTTTGTAATTTAAAGTGAGGCAGGGACCAATTAGGCCTTGTCATCTGGTTTTGTAGCTATTATTTGTAAATATACAGTTGACCCTTGAGCAACATGGGTTTGAACTTGGGTTCTTTTCTATAAACACAGTATAGTACTGTAAATGCATTTTCTCCTCTTTATGATTTTCTTAATAACATTTTCTTTTCTCTAGCTTACTTAAGAATACAGCATATAATACATATAATGTTCAAATATGTAACTGACTGTGTTATTGGGAAGGCTTCTGGTGAATAGTAGGCTATTAATAGTTAAGTTTTGGGGGAGTCAAGGTTAGGAATGGACTTTCGACTGTGGGGGGAGGGTCAGTGCTCCTAACCCCCATGTTGTTCAAGGATTAACAGTATATGGAGCACCATGCATTACTGGGTAGTTTTGACCTATCATCAGCTCTCTGTCTTCTCAGAGAAGAAAATCAGAATACTGACCCTCATTTTGAAAGACTGTGCAATGTGTTTGGGGGTCCTTATGGTTTTTTCAGCACAGACTTAAAAACTCAAGTATCTATAGGGGTCAAGCAGCCTACCAAAATGGATATGTGCCCAGGTGGGGACTGGGATGAACTGGAGAGCCATGTCTGGTCTCATATAAGCAGCCCTCCTCAGCAATTGATGAAAATTGACTGGTGGGGATATTTGTCAGAAGTTCTGATTTTTCCAGAAGAGTAGATCATCTTCACTGGGAGATTTGGAACACTGGCTAGTGAATCAAATATTTAAAAATTCTACTGTCCAAAAGCAAATAAGCATCTATGGGTGCATGTTGCCATGGGTTGCCCATCTTTACCCAGTACCCTGTGTTCTTGTGTGGGCTGGGGCATGCGTAAAAGTAGAGGGGAGGGGAGACATCTTAGGAATGTTATTTTCAGACTTAATTTATTTTCACAAACTAGAGTAAGTGGATTCCTTTTTCATTAGGTTATGGGGCAACTCTTTTTCTTGTTCTAATTTAGTTGACACTAGTTTCACATAGTTCCTTCTTCATGGACTCCATCTGCCTAACTACACAACAGAACTGAAAACCTTCTAATCTTTACTTCACATTGAAGATTAAAAAATAAAGGAGTAGGCACAGATATTTCTGACTAAGAAGTGTGCAATGAACAGGACCACATGTGCAAGATGAAACAACACAACTTTTTGGCTATTATTTGACTAAATTGATGTGAAAGATATGCATACCATGCTGACATATTTTATGGATTGGGCATATCTTAATGGGTAGATGACCTAAGTGACCACACCATTTCTCACTTTCAACCCTGAAATTTTGTGAGATCAAATCATTGACTTCTTAGGTTTTATTTCCTTATGGGTGAGCTGGTTAGACTAAACTAGGAACTTCTGATCAAGTAAGAAACATCTTTAAAGCTAGTATTATTTATCCTTATATGGAATTATAGTTACTTCTATGTAAAATTTATAGTTTCAGATGTTAAATTTTATGGTGTTGCATAACTAGAATATGAGAATAACCTGTGTCTCCCACTAGCAAATTTCATAGATTACCCATCTTTCTTTCTGAAAGGAAGCCTAAATTGGTTTATTTTGGTAGAAATGTGTATGGTGTATATGTGTTGTGTAGGGCGTGCATGCGTGTATTTATGGTACAGTGTATATGTGTATATGCTGGGTGGTGAATGGTGTGTGTATGTGTGTGTGTGTGTGTGTGTGTCCTCAAAGAGCTGTTTTTTTATATTTACAGACTCATTGCTATTGCTGAAGTTCACTGTAAGACATCTATCTCCAGGGATGCAAAGTTCTTGGGATGATCCTTAAATTTCCCTCTTCCTCCTTGCTGGCTATTTTGATTTCGTGATGTAGCTCTTCTTTTCTCTCACCAGCTTTGTTACTTGTCTCCTAGTGCTATCTCCAAAGCCAAGCGTAAATCTACTAATGATTTGCTTCTTTCTTTCTGGTTTTACCCTTTCCAACGTCCATTTTCAACCCTCATAAGCCTTCTTTCCATTGTGTTGCTCTTTTTTCCTTCCCCTGCGTGCTTCCTACTTAACCTTCTACCTCAAATCCTTTCATTTCTTAATGCTTAGTTAATCTTTCTGTCTGTCAGTTTCACTTTATTGTATGATTTCTCAAATCTTAGATCTTTTTCTTGTTTCCAACCCCTTTCTCTTCCCCATTCAGACCAGTGCACTTGCTTTTTCTCTTTGCCTCCTCGCCTCCCCTGAGAAATGAACTCACAACTTCTCCCTTGTCCTTTTCCTTCAAATTTTTGCCTCTCTCCTCTGTTCTCTTTTTGTCTTATTTTCTCAGTTGTTTTCAAACAGCATTTAAGGCAGCTTGCAAAGATGTTTACAATAAGGTGAAGTTAAAGAAATAAATTAAAAAGTGACACAGGAGGAGAATCAGACTAGACAATGTGACATGAATGGGAAATGAGTTAATAAACACCTCACCTATGAGTGAGGTTCCCCAGAGACTTCCTGGTTTTCCTTCTTGCTCATCTTGATGATATTCTTTTCCTAAAAGCGTATCAGAGAAGAATTCCAGGGGCTCAAGAGTCAAAAGTCACTGTGATCACTTAGTTGACTGTGTGTTGGTGCCATAGCTAAAGGTCAGGGTGAGAACAACTGGCCTTTGAGAGAATCCAAATGCCAGCCATTTTATTACTGACACAGAGCCCTTCCTGACAATTACTTTTCAAAGGGAAAATGCCAGTCATGAAGAAAGGGTTGGGTGTCACCCCTTATCTGCATTTAGGCCTCATCACATGGTAACCCAAGAGTGGATCATGCATCATCCCCAATTGGTATCATGTCACCTCTGCTGGACTGCACCTTCCTTTCCTTTTCTAGTTTTGCAAAAGCCCTGTGAGAAGGCTCCCAAAAGACCACTTTTACCATTTCCCCTCAGGCTCTGCCTCTGGAGTTTTCTGAGGCTTGGGAACATTGCAATTTCTTGATGGCTTGTTCCTCTATTGATCTTGATTTCCTTAAACATTTTGCCTTCCCCCTTCTGGAAATTTATGCTTGTTTCTGCCATCTGCCCCATCCTCTGTGAACACTCAGGCACAGAATTCATTTAATTTTTTTTTTTTTTTTGCCTCTTCTGGCAGTAAATCTCCTTTGCCATTTCTCTGACCTCTTGTTCCTTGTGTACTTAAAAATGCCTTATTTATTTCAGCCTCGTATGTAATTTATCTTGTGCTCATTCTGCACCTTTGCTGGTCTTACCATTTTTTTTTTACACTATCTTGATTTTATTCTGTAATACTTGAGGGACTCCTCTACCTGATGTACTTGCCCAAATGCCCCTTCTTTGCCTTTGAACAATCTTCCTAACACCGACTCTCTCCCCTCATCTCCCTCTCCCTTGCCTTGGTATTTATTACCATGCATTTCCTATTGGCTGGTAATCACTTATCTTAATTTTCCATTTTTCTTCTCCTTTCCAACCTATTACTTTATTCACTGTCACTCTTGCCATAATTTTTCAGCTACCTAAGACTATTCTGACTTGAGATGATTTGCTGCTGCCTCTTCACAGGCCCAATATGACACAGAAATCAAGCCCACCCATCT
The DNA here is from genome assembly GCF_003265705.2 of Callorhinus ursinus. Taxonomy (NCBI): domain Eukaryota; kingdom Metazoa; phylum Chordata; class Mammalia; order Carnivora; family Otariidae; genus Callorhinus; species Callorhinus ursinus. The sequence continues at coordinate 54,919,363 of NW_027397072.1, forward strand.
CTTCCTTTCTTTTTTGCAATAAACGGCGAAGTTAATTCAAGTTCCTATCCATCGTAAAAGAAATCACTCTTCAACCATATGGGATAACTTATGACTGCAAATAAAAATTCCCCAATGTTTTGCTCCTCACAAGTTTTCACTTCCCCAGCACAGCTTGGGAAGTCTAAGATGTTAAAAATCCCTAGGGAGCACATATTTTCATAAAAATCCACTTTCAACTTCTAGAATGTTTCTTCTACTCACAGAGACTTGATTTTTCAATAATATTAGAGAGCATCACAGCTTTTCTTTTCTACTCCTACTCTCACCTCTGCCTGTGCTGCTTTTTCAAGGAAGGCAATTTTGAGTTGTTGACCTAGTTTGTTTTCCTCAATGGATGGGGGGCTAGAAGAATTTAAATATAAATATAGGCTTTAAGATCTTTCTCACACTGACTTATGAATAAAAGCTCACACTGAAACAAAAAAGCCCATTCTGTTTAAGTTACTTCTATTTCTGGGGTTTTGTGTGAACGCAGGTAGGGCTACTTTCTACACTGCTTATGATGGCAATACTTGGCATGGCCTCAAACCCAACCACTCATGTGCAGAGCCAGAGCATTGTAAGCAATTGTGGGTGCCATATGGGCTTACATAAGACCTGATCCTTCTCCAGAGATCTTATAGGACTGCTTTAAAATTAAAAAAATAGGCACTAAGTATACTTTGGTGGGATGTATGTTACAGAGATAACCTCTGTGATTCATTGATTGATCAATTGATTCCTTATTCCAACACCTTTCTGAGGAAAGGAATAAAACTGGCCATATGATCACTCTGACCCAGTCCATGTCCATACAGTTTGATAGAAGTAATTTTCCAAAGCTATGGTCCATACCTATTTATTAAATCTTGACTTTATTACTATTGACTGTTAAGAGATTTCCTGAATTTCAATTTCCTGTGTCATCATTGGAACATCCATTGCTTGTGGAGGGGAATCGGCGGGCTTGGGTTTTTCTCTAGGTTCCACTCCTCTATCACCCTGGAGTAAATGACTTAACCCTTGAGGTCTCTGTTTCAATTTATATATCTTGAAGGCAATGTTTTCATTCTCTCTCTGCCTCCCAGTGATGCAGTGAGAATGGGATGACGTGGCTGTAGGAAGCAATACAAGTAAGGAGAAGGACCTGGCTAATACTTCTAATTAAGTAGATTTACATTTATGCTGTTAGATTTCAAAGCCTTGCCTGGTAGATTTCTAGTTACCAGTCCTTTGAAAGCTCCCTCTGAAGTTTTCTGGAATTTCCAGTATATAATGCCTAAGATGATAGTTTTCACCTGTCCTAACATCTTACAGAATGTTCTAGAAGCTGGAGACTTTTAATTTTTTTGATGGACATCACTTACATTTTTTTCTATGTCTCAGTTACACAGCTTCAAAATGATCACTTTTGAAATATGATGCCAAATCATTTATTATCCTTTAAAGCATACTTGGACTTACACAATGCTGTTATTATTCTCATTCCTGGACCATCTTTTCAGAGGTGTACACTATCAAGAATTTGGAGAAATTTTCTCTTTTCTATCTCGAGAAAATCACCAAATAACTTTACCATGCTTATTGTAGTTCCTATTTTTTTTTTTAACAGGGAAAACATTTTATTCCACAAATAAATATAGGGTTGGTATGAAAATAGCTCTAGGAGGAGTAATAAAGATTTAAATTTAGACCAAGGTTTAAATAACTGATACGGGATTCATGCCTGGGGAGATTTTGGATGTGGCTATGTGGTGGAGAGACATCCTCATTTCTTGAAGGCTGAGAGAGAGACCTAGAGAGTGGTACTGGAAAACATAGAAAGGGGAGCTTTAGTTGTAGAGGGAGCTGAAAACAGTTTCTGTCACCCTCACAATTTTGCCTTTGCATTTTCTTAGTCTTTCTTATTGCTGGGTTTCAGCTACTTTTAAGAAGGCTTAGTTTGCTTTTCAGGGTCCCTGATTCTTCAGATTCTGTAATATTATGCTTTTTGACTAAGATGGAGACAAAAACCTGCAAAGCAGACTGGTGGAAATCAGTCCAGTGCTGTGGGAGAATCATCAGAAAATATCCCTGGCTTCCTCACTCCCTTCAGGTGTGAGGGGGTCAGAGAATCCCGTTGCTCCAGTGGCTTCTGTTCCTGTCACTCAGCACAAAAGTTCCAGGTAGGGCAGATGCATCTGGAGGGGCTAGTCGTTCCCCTTCTTACCTCTAAAAATGAGCCGTTTTGTTTTTGTCATTCAGTTATTGCCACAGTAATGGCTCATAAAAACCATCCCCAAGCCTAGTGGCATACAAAAATAAACATTTATTTCTTGCTTACATGTGTGTTGGTTGGCTGGTCCAGTCTTAGCTGGGCTCAACTTAATCTGTAGCTGGTTTCAAGTCTGCTTCACGTATCTCTTGTTGTTCTGGGACCTGCAACTCCAGGAAGCTCTCTTTATGGCCAAGCATAAGAGGGCAAGCTGCCCGTGCAAGCCATTTCCAGTTGTTCTAGCAAACTCCAACAAGCTGGAGTAAGCCACATGATCAAACCCTAAGGCAAGGACTGGGAAAGGGAATTTTGTTTACCCAGGAGGCCATATTGAGGGTATGGAGGTTTAAAGTTACTGTAGGAGATTGGGACCAATAATTAAATATGCCATAGCCTCCGATAAAATAATAATCAAAACTATTGGACATCCAAAGACCTAAGTCACATAAAAGGTGGTTGGACTTTCAAAGGGCAAATATTAATGAGAACAACATGCATTTATATTTAGAGTAAATTAGAAAATAATAGAATATTTTATATTATTACAAGCTGTTCCGTATTCAATTTTATCTGGAGAGTCTCAGACCAAATATAAAATATATGTATGTGTGTGTGGTTTTCTGACCATTTATTGAATATTTATTATAAACTAGGCATTATGTTAGGTATTTTACATCCATTATCTTATTTACTCTGCTCCATGTTCCCATGAAGATGATATTATTATCCCCTTTTGGGAAGTCTGAGTTTGAGAGAGCTTATGTAAGCTAACCAAAGTCCCACAGCTGGTAAGGGGTAGAAGCAAAACCTCCTGTGGTGGCCTCGAAGTATTTTGTTGTATCTACTGTGCTTGTAGGGCCCTCCCATTGTATGAAATCAATAGCCATATGAGGTAGATGTTGTCATTTTCATTTCATAGATCTGTTAGAAAACAAAACAAAACAAAACAAAAAACAATAAAACCAAACCAAAACAAACAAGCAAACAAAAAACCAGACAAGTGACATGAATCATGCAGCTGACACAGTGCTCAGGGGGTGGTGCCAGCACCAGAATTTGTGTGTCCTGCACCCAGTCTGTGGTGGCTTCAGTGCTGGACTCAAACTGACTGTGTAGATTTGTTTATTTTTAAACCACTTTTGCCTTCTGGTGTCCTGTCCCTTCTTACTACCACCTCTTTCTTTCTGGGTTCTTCCCTTCTTACCTAGAGCTGTCTCTTTATAGATCTCCTGGGAGGAACGTGCTGTGATGAAATCACAGGGCTGCACTCCCCACCTCTCTGCCAGTTTGGGTTATTTCTGTTCAGACACAGATTTGGCCAGCAGGGCTGTTGACAGTTATATGCTGAATTCATTTCAGGTTGTTCCCAAGCCTGGCCCACAAAAAGAAATCAAGCAAAGGATACTCTTGCTGTTTTTAGGAGGCACATTCTAGCTGGCCTGAGAACAGAATGCTGGGCTTTAACTGCCAGGACCTCCAGGGGTGGGGATGTGTGTTTACATAGATTTATATTATTATGTGGAATGATTTTCTAGAGCAGTTGTGGAGGGAAAAAGACAACACACAAAGCAGCCTGGGGGAAGTGAATACATTGGAGGAATAGCAGCTTGACTCACTTTACTTTGATTGTTGGGGATTTTTATCTGTGTATTGACATGGTAAATCTAGTTCAGATATAGTTCCTTCTTCATCTCTGCTCACAAGCTGTGGGATCCGAGGACCTACCTTAATTAGATAAACATTAGAGTAACTTGGATGATAGAGCTCTTCCTGAGCACTTTATTAGTATCTCCCAGGAGCTGAAGGGCAGGCAGGATGTTGTTTACCTTTGCCAAGAGTTTCTGAACACCATGCCTTCTCTGCTATGAAATACTGTCCTCTGTTGTCTGAAACCAGAGCAAGAGAGCCAGACCTGAGGCCAGGATTGGGAAAAAGGAATATAAGGGGCACTCTCTCTCCAAGGGTTGATGTCACCAAGGCACCGAACTGCTGAATTCCCGTGTTGCAGGTTAAAAGAAGTTAAAAGAAATAGTGACATGAGCCTAACATAGTCTTGGCTGGGGTACTGAAAAATGAAACATATTTAGTTGTGTATGAGCGGGACTAAAGTATTAAGTGGGGAAGGGGTTGCAAATGTGGGTTCTCATATTGATGCTCTGATTATGATTTATAATTTAATAATATCAGTATCAAGGAGGGAGAGAAACCCAAACCAGATGAAAACTAAGATAAACATGCATAAAGCGAAAAGCAGCACACTGACAGTGGGGAGACTGGGTTATTGTCCTCTTCCACCATGGGCGGCTATGTAGCTTTGGGAAAAAGTCACTCACCTTCCCTATGTCTTCTGCTGAAAAAAATTACAGAAGAGCCTAAACTGCTTACCCTAGAAAGTTGATTTGATGGTCAAATGAAATAAAATACATGTAAGCATTTTGTAAACTGGAAAGTACTATCCAAATATCAGGGTTTATTATTCTTTCTTAATCCTGCTATTCCACTGCCCTCTCATCTCAAAGAACAGAAAAATGTTAGCACAGGATAATTTTCACAGTTTGGAAGGAGGGGTAAGTTGTTGCCTTTGCACCCTTCACTGCTAACATCTGTCACCCCCAGCTCTGACAGCTGCTTCAAAGTTTGCACTATGAAAGTCTCAAAACAGGATTGGGTCAGCCTCCAATCTCTACTCTGTCATGCCCCAAGCATATTAAAAAATTAACATCTCTTCTCTTTCCATATGCTTGGAAAGAGGCCATGAAGGGAAGCTCTTGACAATCTTTTTATCCTATTTTTCATTTGATTTGGGTTTTTTCCCCCCTCCCCCACCGTGATATTAGCAAATTGTAAAATAAAACCAGAACACCAATATAAGAGCAGGATTTGCAACCCTGCTTAATACTTTATTCCTTTGCACACTAAAGTTTGCAATGAATTGTTTCATTTCTTAGTACCTCATCCAAGAAAATTTCCCATTCAGTAATATTAATAATAATATATTTTTAAACCTTGACTTAAAGTTATACTAAGTGCCAAGAGGCTCTAGTTGCTATTTTGTTGAAATAATATCAGGTTTCCTGTGATGCTTTACATAGCTGTCATCTCTGTGATATGATACGTCCATGATTTATTGATCTACTAAAAGTGCTGTCATTGACTTGTCATAATAAACTTTTCTTAAAATATTAAAGCGTGGAACATTGAGTAATGGCTCAAACCAGTACAGAGACTTGACTTGGTTGTGGATTTGGATTCAGTGGCCTAAAGTTCATCTTTTATGCCTTGAAAATGAAAACTCTGCCTCTCACTTCCTACTCCCCTCCACCCCCCAGGATTAGTTGTCACGAAACAGCTTGGCAGAGAGGAGGGGACAGCATGTGAGAAACTCTGAACATGAAGGACTGTCCATAAGCTTCAGCCCAATGGTCACTGCTGTACCTGGAAAGGCTTTCTGGTCTTAGCAGAGATGAATCCGAACACCATGATCCTCATCCAACTAACTTGCCTTTCTGAACAGACATTGTATCCACTATGGTGGGGTGGTGGTAAGGGTCAATTTTTTTTCCAGAAAGGGAAAAATGTCTAATCCTGGAATCTGATGTTTATTGGCCATGGATATGGAAACAGGAAGAAATTTTGATTTGGGGAATCTCCAGGCACAACTGAGACACGAAGAAGGCTTGTAGTAGAGTCTTTGTCTCCCTTTCAGGGACCTGTACCTCTGACTCTGGCAGGCTTGTTGGCTGGTCCTCCTGACTCTGGTACTGAAGGAGGTTGATCCTGGTGATTTGACCACTATTATCCATTATCTCCTTAGGTTCAGCTGGCTGTTCAGATAAGGTTGTGGTAAAGGGATGGGGCTAGGAGATCTTCCCCATAATACACACTGGAAATTTAGGGAGGCCATGTTATCTAATCCACTTGTCACAAAGTAAGACAAATTGATAAAGGTATGAGTCCTAGGTTCATGGAATCCAGGAGTGGGGTTAGGTTGGGGATAAGGGAACAAGGGAGATAAGAGGAATAATGAGGAAAGCTGAAGAGAAGTGAGATAGTAGAAATGAGAAAGTCAAGTGGTAAACCACAATCTCAAATAAGGAAATGCTATGAAGCATTTATAGGTATTTAACCTTATAAATGTATGTGTGCAAACATACATGACCAAAACCCTAACAGATTAACTGTCACCAAATTGCCTTTGAGACTCTGACTCTAACTTGAGTATAATCTTTTGATCAGATCAAATTTTATATGAACTATTTAAAAGGCTTCTCCCCCCTTCCTTATCCACTGAAATTCTACTTGCATAGAAAGATTGGGTGAGAAATTGTTAAAAATCTAGACGTTTCCAGAGGGGAGTTGGGTGGGAAGATGGGTGAAATAGAAAAAGGGAATAGAACACTTATTGTGAGGAGCACTGAGTAAATGTATAGAACTGTTAAATAAAAAAAAATATCTGGCAAAATTTTAAATCCTTTGTAGAATTTTTTAATTGAGGAAAAACAAATTTTGAAAAGAAACAAAACGCATATCTGTAGTAATGTATAATACATATCTTTGTAGTTCCATTACAGTTTAAAGTCACTTTGTCAGGTTAGAAGCATAAATATATCTAAATATTTGAAGAATTTGAATGCTCACAAAATGACCTGCTTGGTTCATTTGGAGATGTGAAGGTCTGAACAAGGCTCCAACAACAAAAAAAGACTATGCCTACAAAAAAATATGCTCAACCCAAACTTGCTTACTGACAGATAAAAAGGTCAAGTTTCAGAGTAGGAGACATAAAATTTATGTAGAGAAAATTCCTGTGTTTTAATTTTAGGAAACCAAAAATGTACTTTTGGAAGACTTCTGATTTTGTTGTTGTTGTTACGATTTCACATTTCTAGATAAACAAGAAAGGGTACAGAAATTAACTTTCTTTATTCAACTAGCTTTTTCATTGCTTAGTGTTTTCAGTGCCCATGGATTGAAATATTGAAGGTAGTTCAATCATATTCTGCCAGAGTAGAATGCTAAGAGATCAGTCACTAAACCTACATCATAGAACTGCTCAGAGAACAAGATAAGAGAGCAGTTGAGGGAAATGGGGGGGGGGGCTTTTAAAATATAACATTTCAGTTACTGGAAATAAACCCGATATAGTTATCTCATGGCTACTTTAGATCTTAAGCTGCTTGAGAACAGGCATGAGTTAATCAGGTAGTCAGCAAGACTGTAGGATCCAGATGATGCACTAGGCACTTTGAGGAGACTTTCATTTTTCTTTCCTGTGCAACAAATATTTTTTGAGTCAATATCTTCTAGGTCTCCCTGGTAAGCATAACCAACACAGAAGTAAACAAGTCTCCAGTGTGTTCATGATGTTTACATTCTAGCAGAAAGGACTGATAAAATATGTTAGACACTGTTTTTAGACCTCAAACCTCAAACCTCAAACCTTGGAAGTTGGATTGGAATGAAAAGGAACACATCTGAAAGAGCAAATACAAGATAGTATATAATAAAAAGTATATATGTTTAGACACTCAAAACTTTTGCAGAGTGGAAATCCATGAGCTATGGAAAGCTTTGAAAAGAGATCAAGTGCTTTTGGCCTGGAAAGATGAATGAGATTGGGAAAGAGAGAGGCAAGGAGTTCTTGACAGGGGGAACATCAGTGTGCAGGGATAAGGATGAAGGGGTTCTGTGTCCTCCTTATACGCGGCAGGTCTGGTTCCGTGCCAGGGACTTGATGGCATCCTACAGGGGTAGCAGGCTTCTCTGCTCCTCCTTGAGCTCTTGCATACCTCTTATTGTTGACAGAATGAGGGAAAGCCTGGCTTACAGCACATGTTAACATTGGCAATATTCATGCAGGGTGACATACTAAGGGGTTGCCTTTACCCTTACTTGAAATCAATGCCTTGTTGACAGAGCTGTTTCTTAGAGCTGAAATGAAAGAGGTACCATGGGTCTCATGTTGCTCTCCCCTGGAAAAGCTGGTGAGAAATCAGTGCTGGACTTGTGACTCATGTGGAGCCTGGCATAGGACACAAGGAATTCGGTATGGCTCATTCAGGAAGCCCGTTGATCGAGCCTCAGATAAACCGCAAACATAAAATGCAAATCCCTATGTTCTTCTGAGGTTGTCTATCTCAGGACTAAATTTAAAGTTTTAAAGGAGTTTATTCCCTTGGGGAAGGGTTAGGCAGGGAGGAGGCTATGTAGGGGAAAACGTATCAGTTCTTCATTTTTTTCCAAGGACCTTCACATGGTAAAAGTATTTGTAGGTCCAAATAGAAGCAGAGAGAAACACGATTAGTTTAGAGAAAGTCAGTCAAAGCCTTTGTTTGCTGTTATGGAAACCAAACAATGCTGGATTGAATGATACTAATATTATATTTTTATTTTTCAACTGTTCTTAGAAACTGGGGAGACATAGCCTAAGTTTACACAGTCTTAGATTAATTCCATAGTCTGCATATTCAGTAGGAAAAAATTAACTACATCAGGGAAAGTCCTAATACTCTAAAAGGAAATGCATGGAATTTACATAAACAACCACTGAAAATTAAGCTTTACATTAAAAAAAAATCAGAGAAAAAAATGTGAAGGGTAAAGCTACAAATTCAGTACTGTACAGTGGCTTCATGAAGGACAAGCCTGTGTCTTCCAGAGAGGTCTGGTGAGTCTCTGTAATACAACACATGCATGTTATACTTTGATGTAGAATTCAATATATAAAGAGAGGCAGTTAGGAAGAAATGTTTATTAAAAATAGGTGAGGGAAATGATGGAACAAATAAATAAATGGGGAGAATGGGCAAATCTTCCTTAAAGAAGAAATCCAAATAACTTAAGTAGATACTCCCTCCCCAGGAGATAAAGGTTAATTCCCTCCACCCCCTCAAGTGGGAGTTGGATGTAGTGACTCACTTCCAAAGGATAGAGCATGGGAAGGGGAAATAGTAACTTTAGAGTGGAGAAACCCAGCAGACACCACTTGAACCAAATGATCAAGGTGAGAATCACCAGTAATAAATTAGGTTGGTATCCTTATAGCCTCTTATATGATGTAATGAGAAGGGTACTTTACCTCTGTATTATTCTTTCTAAAAGTCCATAACTCTGGTCTCGTCATGAGAAAACATCAGACAAACTGAGGAATGTTCTGTAAAATACCTAGCCAGTATTCCTCTAAACTGTGAAGGCCATGGGAAACAAGGAGACTGAGTGGCTGTCACAGATCAGAAGGGACTAAGAAGGCATGGCTAAATGAAAAATGGTATACTAGATTGTCTCCTGGAACAGAAAAATGACATTAGTGGAAACACTGGTGAAATCCAAATGGAGTGTAGAGTTTAGTTAATAGTAACATACCAATGTTGACTTCTTGGTTTTGGCAAGTGTATTATGGTGATGTAAGATGTCAACATTAGGGGAAAGGGGGTGAAGGGTGTGTAGGAACTCTAATATCTTTGCAGTTTTTCTGTAAATCTAAAATTATTCCAAATGATTATTGCTTTTTCCTTTATCTCCTATCTCTTCTCCACCCTAGATTCTGTGAATGTAGGACTTATACCTATTTCTAATTTCTCTGTGTTATAATAAGAGAAAGTGTTTTTTGCTAAGTAAAAGGAGACAGTGGAAACTTGTCCCTCACCAAAAAGCTCTTTGTCCTTATTTTCTGCCTTTTTCTTTCGTGCCATGAGGTTCCAATATATTTATAAAACTCTCGAGTTATCTTTATCCATAAAGTCATAAAAAAGTAAATTTTTAAAAAAATCTAAAAAAGAAGTGATAATACTCCCCAAAGATTAGATTCAAAGGACTATAAATAGCTAGATTATCAAGTAAAGATATATTTAAAGTGAAACACCAACTATATTTTGAAATGCCACCAATTCTTGATGTTCTGTTACAAAATCCTACATTCTGAGCACAATATTTCAGAACATCAAAGCAAAGGATAAAGGATCAAGGATATACTTTCTTCTTATTTAAGGGTCTTCTCTCATTTTATTTCAGGGCCCTGGGGTAGCCTCTCAGCTTAAGCCCAGTGTTCACCAATCACTTGCTAATAACTAGAACTGAAAGAGGGCTCTGCCCTAATGCCATTATGTTCAAGAGCCATGATTGATTGTGTTATAGTATGTTTTTGAAACCTAATTACTGTCTGAGTGAGTATCTGAACTCATTAATCTTTAGTCCTGTAAATAAGTAAAATTGACTAAATAACTGGATTTCTCTAATGATGGCTTAGGTTATCTTTGGACCTACTGCCTTGCCCTACCCTCTTCAGAGCAGCAAATTATTTTGCTTAATGGTAATTGCTCCCCAGCTTTGAAATCAATTTGTAAAAGTCAGCTTATAAAATAATTTTCCATGTTGCCCTGTGATTGCTTGGTCCCTGCTCTATCTTTGTGGTATAATGAGCACATCCTGTGATGTGTTCACAAACCATGGTGTTTGCTGATGACCCTCCTTTGTGAGGAGGGTCACATCACTTAATGAGATAAGAGGCTGTGTGTGTGTGGAAGAGGGTGGGTTGGAAGAGTGGTTTTATTTTCACCTTACTAACTCTACCTTGGTTTTTCTTTTCTCCCCATCAGAATAGAAAACAATTTCATGTAGCATAGCTTATTCCATATACTCCAAATAATATAATCAATAAAGGTGATTCCTTTCTCCTTTCTCTAATATCCAGCTGTAGCATAACTAGGCTTTGGGTCTTCAGTGTACATTCTTCCTTTTCTGATTTTTTTTAATGTTTTCCTTCTTGTTACCATTTTATTATCCATTAGAGCTGTCCCCCAGGTAGTAGCTTTAAGAGAAAGAGGATTAGGCAGTATTCATATGCACCATGGGACTTCTGCTTCCAGCCAAGATGGAGTAACATGGACCAGATATGCTCTTCCCTTGAAACAATTAAATAAAAAATATATATGAAATAACAGTTTTCAGTGCATTGGATATCAGGCATTCAAGGACAGAGATCCCTGAGAAATGAGAACAAATGAATTGAGCCCCACAATTGCCACAGCTTGTAGCCTTGAGAAAGTTTATAGGTTATGGCACAGACAGGGGAGACATCCTGAATGAAGAGCTGAAGCTTAGAATCTAGGGAGGCCACGGTAGCTAGAAGTCACAGAACAGAGTGCCAAAGAGTGGAATGCTACATAGAAAGAAAACTCTGGAAATCTGTAGAAGATCTTCTTTGAATATTCAGTACCGATCAGCACATGTGTATGAAACAACTACCCAGGAGGAAGAAAGAATCATTCAGAAGGATTAGAGAAAACAGGAGCTAACATTCACACAATGCAGGAAATTGTGCCTATTTCCACAGTCAGATTGGAAAACTTCACAATTCAGTGGGCATCGGGTTTTGCTTTAGTAAGGGGGAATAAATAGCTCTAGACTTCAGGCTATCTAGCAAAGCTGAAAAGTAAGCCAAGCATGGACCAAATTTTCCAAATAACAATATCTCAGAACAAAGTTCAAAAATATTTATAGGAATCAAAAAACATCCAGCATGCAACAAAATAAAATTTACAATGCTCGATGTCCAATTAAAGATTACCAGGCATACTAAGAAATAGGAACATATGACCCATCTGAGTTGAAAGCCAATTAATCAAAGTTAACCTAGAACTGACAATGATTTTAGAATTCTCAGACAAGGACACTAAAATCAGTTATTAAAACTTTATTACATATGTTCAAGAAGCTAGAGGAAAGATTGACCAAGTTAAGTAGAGACATGGAAAATATAAAAAAGACCGAAATCAAACTTTTAAAGGTGAAAACTAGGGGCGCCTGTGTGGCTCAGTCATTAAGCGTCTGCCTTCAGCTCAGGTCATGATCCCAGGGGTCCTGGGACCGTGTCCCACATCGGGCTCCCTGCTTGGAGTGAAGCCTGCTTCTTCCTCTCTCACTCCCCCTGCTTGTGTTCCCTCTCTCACTGTGTATCTCTCTGTCAAATAAATAAAATCTTAAAAAAAAAATAAAGGTGAAAACTATAATGTCTGAGATGAAAAGGATATTTGATGGGATTAACATCAGATTAGTCACTGCAGAGGAAAAGAGTGGTTAACTTGAAGACATAGCAATAGAAGCTATTCCAAAGGAAAAACACAGAGAAATGAAGCTCAAGAAAAAATGAAAAGAGCATCAGTGAACTGTGAAACAATTTTGATCAGCCTAATATACACATTTATCAGAGTTCTCAAGAGGGGAGTGAGATGGGTCATAAAAATATTTGAAGAAATATTCTGAAGAATATTTGAAGAAAAATAATCCAATTAAAAAGTGGGCAGAGAATCTGAACAGACATTTTTCCAAAGATGGATCCAAAGATTCCACTGATGACCAGCAGATGCATGAGAAGATGCTCAACATCATTAATCATCAGGGAAATACAAATCAAAACCGCAGTGAGATATCTCCTCACACCAGATTGACTAGTATCAAGAGATAAGAAACAATAAGTGTTGGCAATGATGAAGAGAAAAAGGAACCCTCATACACTGGTGGGGATCCAAATTGGTACAGGTACTGTGAAAAACAGCTTGGGGTTTCCTCAAAAAAATTAAATAGAGAAATACCATATGATTCAGTAATTCTGCTACTGGACATTTAACCAAAGAAAATGAAAACAGTAATTTGAAAATATATAAGCACTCCTATATTTATTGTAGCATTATTTGTAATACCCAAGGTATGGAAGCAACCCATGTCCATTAATAGATGAATGGATAAAGAAATGTGTATATATATATATTACTCAGCCACCACAGAGAATGAGATCTTGCCACTTGTGGCAACATGAATAGACCTAGAGGGCATTATACTAAGTACAATAAGTCAGACAGAGAAAGACAAATACCACATGATTTCAATTTTATGTGGAATGAGGGGCGTCTCGGTGGCTCAGTTGGTTAAATGTCCGACTCTTGATTTCAGCTCAGATCATGATCTCAGGGTCATAGGATTAAGCCCCGTGCCAGGCTCTGCATTCAGTGGGGAGTCTGCTTGAGATTCTCTTTCTCCCTCTCCCTCTGCCCCTTCCCCCCACCCCACTCTTTCTTTCTCTAAAATAAATAAGTAAATCTTAAAAAAAAATAAAACAAACGAACAAAACAACCAACAAGCAAACAAACAGAAAAACAGACTCAAATACAGAAAACAAACTGATGGTTGCCAGAGGGGAGGTGATGAGGGGATGGGTGAAATAGACAAAGGGATTAAGAGGTACAAACTTCCAGTTATAGAATAAGTCATGGAAATGAAAAGTACAGCATAGGGAATATAGCCAATAATGTTGTATTAATGTTAGTATGGTGACAGATAAAAAAGAGTTTAAAGAAATAATGGCTAATAGGTTTCCAAATTTGATGAAAACTGTAAATCCACAGATCCAGAGCTCAAAGAACTCTAATCACAAGGAACATAAAGAAAACCACACCAAACACATTGTAATCAAATTGCTCAAAACTAGTAATAGAGAAAACCTTAAAAACAGCCATTGAAAAAGAAGTACACACAGAGGGATAAAGATAAAGATGATGGCATACTTTTCATTAGAAATAATGCCAGCGAGAAGATAGTGGAGCAATGTCTTTAAAATTCTGAAATAACAAAAGTTAGAATTCATACCAAGTGAGAATATATTTCAAAATGAAGGCAAAATACTGTTTCAGACATACAAAAGCTGGAACAATGTATCATCAGAACTGTACTACAAGAAATGTTAAAGAAAATACTTTAGCAGAAAGAATATCATACCAGATAGGGATATTGATCTACACAACATAATGAAGAACATCAGAAACATGAACTGCATGGCTAAATATATGATTCTTTTCTTATTAGCTAAATTTCTTTAAAAGATAAGGGACTGTCTTAATAATAATAATAGTAATACAGTATGGGGTTTATAACATATGTAGTAATAAAACATATGACAAAAATTGCACAAAGACCAGGAAGGGAGAAATGGAAATATATGCATCATAAGTCCATTCATAAATTAACATTTACTGTTTAGTAAGTATTGCAGGTATTGTCTATTGAGCATCTATTATGTATTACATACTGTTCTAGTTGTTACAGATAAAATGGAGGACAGGAGATAAGATCCCTGATTTCACGGATTGCCCATTTCACTGAATTGGCAGTTAACAGACAAGTACACAAATAAACAGGATAATTATAGATTGTTGTAAGTGCCACAGAGGAAACAAATAGGATGATATAATAGAGAATAATAAAGTGTACAGGAAAAACTTAAGAGTGACCAAGAAAGTTGTGTGCGACAAGGGGACATTTGCGCTGAAACGTGAGAGCTGAGAAGAAGCCAGCCCAGTTGAGATTCAGGAGGAGGATCGCAGGTTGAGATAACTTCTGAGCAAAGGCCTTGAATGTGAGTAAGAACTCAGCCATTTTTAGAAACTGAGTGTCTCAGGGACAGTGTGACTGAAATATAGTGAGAGATGGGTAGAGAGGTGAGAGATGGTGCTGGGGCAGAGGTTGGATCATGAAGGGTCTTGAAGCCATGATCAGGGATTTGGGGTTCGTGCTAAGCACAGTGGGAAAACATTGAGGATTTTCAGCAAGAGAGTGAGATGGTCTGGTTTACCTTAAACAAAAGAAAATTTTGCTGTAGGACAGAGAATTGAAGGTAAGGAGCAGGAATGTAAACAAGAAGGTGAGCCACAAGGCTGTTTCAGTGCTTAAGGCAAGAGATGATGGTGGTGGTATGAATAGACACAATGGCAGTAAGAAGAAAGGAAGTAACTAGAATAAATAAGCATTTTGGAAGTAGTACTGGCAGGGCTTGATGACAGATGTGGATGTGGGGGCCAGGAAGGGAAGAGTTTAGAAAGCAGGGGAGCTAGAATTTTATCCAGGTTCATCTGAGTCCAGAATTTTCTACTTTCAGTGCTGCCATTATTAGGTTAGACACCCATTATGAATGGTATATCTCACTAGTCATGAGAATATAAAAAAGTATAAAACCATAGTCTTTGTCATTAAGGGTAAGATAGCTGACGATTAAAAAATTATGTTAGCTAGAAACTAAATGATACCAATAAGTGTTATAGAAGTTCAGAGGCAGAGGTGGAGGATATTGCAAGGAATGTAAACTCAGAAGAGTATGCTTTGACAGGGAAAGAGAGAGCACTGTGTGGAGGGTGAGTGGTGTGAGCAAAGACCTGGAACTGGGGATTCCCATATGGTTTTCAAGGAATGATAACTAAACTACCATTAATAAATAAATATTAATATGTATTAATAAATAAACCCCAAAGAGAGTTGGCTTTTATTTAATTATTTTATTTAATACATAATATGTATTAATAAATAAACCCCAAAGAGAGTTGGCTTTTGAATAGGTAGCTAGAGGTGGAGTTGGTCAGCTTAGAATGGTTGAATGGTAGTGCAAAATGTCTAAATGGCAACCTTCAGACAGATCAATTTGTCATCATTGTGAAGCTATTGATTAAAAATGGGGAATTGATGTCATACATTACATGCACTATAGCAATCATTTTAAGTAAAAATTAGGGATAGCAGGGTTTCATTGCCAACTATGTACACACAGCCTGAGATAATTGGTGGAAGCAGAATTTGAAATTTTTCTCATTGTTGGACGTTTTTCTACCACTTCACATAAACGAAAGACATCTTTTGTCTCCCTCCTCCTTTTCCTGCTTTGCCTTCTCCTTTAAATATACTACTGATTTTTCTGACTGTGGTAGTCATCTGATCTGTGATGGTTGGAATTTTCTTGAGCATTATCAGAATGTACAGATATTGTAAATGGTGATAGCTCCACCCATTGAGAGTTTTCTGAAATATGGACCAGACTCCAAAGCACCAAAGTTTAATCCAATTGGGTAACTCATAAGATTGGTTCTATGGAAAGCAGCCCCAACTTTGCCAACCTTATGGAGTCAGAGAGAGAATCCCTAGCAAATAACCCACTGGAATCCTTTGGTTCTGTAACCAAAAGGTGGGCTTTGCAAATCTTAGGCCCCAACTTTAGGACTGGAGGTCTGATATTCACAATTTATGAGCTCAATGGCAAATTAACTTCCAACTGAACTTTTCTCAGTAAAACCCTCACCTCTGTCCATGTGTTTCCAGCTGTGCAGTAAGAAGAAATGAATCATTTCTGAAAAAATAACAATTGAATCAAGCCCTGTTTCTTTCTTCTTTCCAGATCAAACTCCAAACTGTGTTCAAATGAGGGATAGTTGGCAGAGTGAACTTCCTCTTCATCTCTGTTTGCATCCCACTGCTGGTAGTTTGAGTTTGTATGGGTTCTAAATGCTTTTTTACTTATAAAACAGTGGGCAAGTGTTATTCATAGTCACACTCTGGCTGTGTACACACACACACACACATTTCATGATTCCTGGACAACATACTCAGTCTAATGAAATGATTCCTAAAGTCAAGTCATTTATTTGGAAACATTTATAGTTTGAAAATTAATTGTATTTTTTTAAAGCTTTATGACTGGCTTAATGATAGCAGATGGAGATACCAAGATAGCATGTTAACTCTCAAAATTAAGCAATAATATTAGCTCTGTTCAGTCAAAATATTAAAGCAAGTGAGTAAAACAATGTATCTCCACAAGTTGTTTTGTGTACAAACCTCTCTCCCACAGGGTAGATATGTTTTAAATTTTATCCTGCCAGAGATGATAATACAAATTTCTGACATTTGATTCATATGAACATTTAGGCCACAATTTTAAGAGAGGTTCATCTAATCCACTCTATACTACAAGCTGCTTCTCTTTGGGAAAAGGTTGGTTCACTGGTAATTGTTAAGCCGCCTTCTGAGATCTGGGTATGTTCAAAAATGAGGAAGCAGTCACTATTTGGACACTACTGGGGATTGAATCTTCTATAATAGTTCTCCACTTGAGTGGACATCTGCTCCTGGCCCTTGGTGATACCTTGGGCTTTTTCACCTCTGTATATTTGTTGACCCAAGTCCATTATTTAGGACCTTCTGTTCCTCCCCATCTACTGTCACTGCTTCCATCCAGCCTTCCAGCCCAGTGGAAAATCCAAGGCCTTTGCAAGTTCCCCTGGACCACACCAAACTGACTTGATAGCTTTCTCTTTTGAGGTCTCTTTTGGCCCTTTGCCACCTTAGATTGTTATCTTCTCATGTTAGACTGTCCAATCTCCCAACTAGATGTAGATAGATGAATATCAAATAGTTAAAGCAGGTGATCATCTACTCCAGATTTCTCAGTCTTTGGACTCCTGATCCAGCGTTCTTTTGACTTTCATGCTATTCCTTATTACTTTTACCATGCCTATTAACTTTTGAGGGCAATGATTTATTCATTTATCAAGTCATTATTTATTCATCATTAAGTAGATATTCATTGAGTGTCTACTAGATGCCAGGTTCCATCCTAGGTCCTGCAGATACCGTAGTGACCTTGAGAGAGTGACACTGTCCTCTCCAACAAGGAGATGCATTTTAGTGGAGGACCCAGAAAATAAACAAGTAAGTAAACAAAGTAATTTTAGAGAATGACCGTGCTACATATAAAACTGAAGAGGATATGTAGGGTGGTAGGCTAGAGAGAGGCAGTGGTGTGGGAAGGCTGATACATTAGCTAGGGCAGTGAGCAGAGGCCTCTCTGAGGAGAGCGCTTGAGCTGAGATCTGAGTGATGAGTTGGGGGTGGTCTTGGGGGAATCTGGGAGAAAAGTGTTCCCTGCAGAGTGAAGAGCTAGTGCCAAGGACTAGGTCAGAATGAACTTGGTGTTTTAGAGGAGAAAAATATCAGTGTGGCTGGAATGGGGATCGGCAAGAGGAAGTGGGGCAGACGTGGTGAGAGATGTCAGGTAGACTGGGCTCAGAACATGCATGACCTTTGTAGGCCAAGTGAAGAGTTTGCAGTTTATTGTCAGAGGAAGTGGGAAGCCCTGGAGGGCTTGATGTAGGGAAGTGACATTATATGAGTCACATTTGAAGCCGATCTCACTAGCTGTCAGCAGGAGGTTTTTTTCCTCTTCTTTCTTTTATTCTTTGTCTTGCTTTTGCTTTTGCTTTTTGGGGGGGTGCACACACCTTAACTGTCTAGCTGCATGAATTTTACATATGTGTATGTACCCTTGTAACTACATCCATAGTAAGATACAGAGAAATTCCCTCACACCCCAGTGGGCTTTTTCTTTCTTTTCTTTTTTTTTTTAAAGATTTTATTTATTTATTTGACAGAGAGAGAGAGAGATAGCGAGAGCAGGAACACAAGCAGGGGGAGTGGGAGAGGGAGAAGCAGGCTTCCCGCCAAGCAGGGAGCCCAATGTGGGACTCGATCCCAGGACCCTGGGATCATGACCTGAGCTGAAAGCAGATGCTTAATGACTGAGCCACCCAGGCGCCCCCAGAGGGCTTCTTAATGGTCTGCCCAGTCATTACTTCCACCACTGTTAGGATGACTTCTATCACCACAGGTTAGTTTTGTCTATTTTTGAACAAAATACAAATGAAATCATATAGCATGCACTCTTTTGTGTCTGGGACTTATTACTATGTAATATTCTATGGCATGAATATCTTACAATTTATTTGTTTTACTATTGATGGACTTTTGGGATGTTTCCAATTCAGGCTATTTGAATAAAACTGCTGTGAACGTCCTTGTACATGCCTTTTAGTATATGCCCATTTAGGTTATATATAAACCCAGGAGTGAAATTTCTGGGTCTTAGGATTTCTGTAGTTAGTAGATGCCATCAAACAGTTTTCCAAAGTGGTTGTACCGATTTACACTTCCACTAAAAACACATGAGGATTCTAGTTTCTTCCCATTCTTACAAACACTTGGTATGATCAGTCCTTTTAATCTTAGCCATTCTAGTGGGAGTATAGTGGGTGGGGGTCTCACTGCGGTTTTCTGGTGGGGAGGAGAGGGATTGTTTCTCATTGGGGCTTATGATTATGTTGTTGATTATATGGTTTGGTTCTGAAAGTTTGGTTTTCAGGCTTCCTGGCTTTCATTCCCTATTTCTAATACCACATTTTTCCCCCTTGCAATACCCCCCAAGAGCAGTATAAAAGCCACGCATGCTGATATGACATCATCAGTTCATTGTTTTTAAGGAATGTGATATTTCATCTTTTATAGGGTGACCCTATTCCAAGATAGAAGGGAAAATAGAAAACAGGGCTTAGAACTTGAAAGAGAAAATTTGGGTCAGGCTCCAGCTTAATGCAGTTTCCATTCTTGGAGCCAAAATGCTGTCTAGTCAATGCACAAAGGGAGTTGCTGGAGGAGTGGGGACTGTTGGTTTCATTATATGCTCATTATACCACTACATTAGGGTGTCTAGGATTTTGCCCTAACAATGAAATTAAGGGTGTTATGCTTCATTTCCTGTTTTGGAAAACAGAGACTTTGGCTTAAAAAAAAAAAGGCTAATTGCATATTGTTTTTAAAAAAATTGGGTTGATAATTCATCATATCATAATTAAACTAATTAGAATGCTATTATTTTCCAACAGCTTTAATGAGGTCTTCCATTTGGCAGGGAACCCGTAAGACCAAAAAATATTGCCATTTGTTAAAAGATGGAGAAACTCTGATGACAAACGACTCTATTCAGCTGCATTTTGGTTAATAAGATTTATGCATTAATCTAGTTATACTTTGTTCCCTTGAGTTTGGCAAACTTCTGAAGTTTTCCAATTTTCTACTGTGTCTCTTCTGCTCCCCACCCCCTTCTTCTCCTTAGAGAATTTCTGGCGTCTGAGTGAAAATAGGTGGAAACATTCTCTGTTTCCAGCCGAGGCTCCCCAGCTTGGTTGGAATGCTCGTCTGGTTGTAATAGAGCCTGCTTTTCAGCCAGCAACTCTTAAAATATCTTCTCAGCTTATGAAGCAGAAAATAGAAGTTTGGGCAGCCTAGTGTCTGCTTACAGGATGTTTCTTGCTGCTTGCTTTGGGGGGCACTGTTGCTCCAGTTTGAGAACTCCAGCGGGGCTCTGGTGAGTGATGGCTCTCGGTTGCGCAATTTTGTATCTGCACTCCTTGTCAAGTAATCATTACAAATGTTTTGTGGGGGAAAGAGTTGGCTCTGAGCAAAGGTCTGCCTCTCTGAAGAAGTGAAGGCCTGAGGGGTGGGCATTGGTCTGGTCTGTCGTGGTAAAATTTTCCCCTCTGACAGTGTAATTAAGTGCTAATTAACTAAATGAGTGTAAATGTTGAAGGCTGAGATAAATATCTACATTTCCTTAATCTATTTTTCCCCTCTAAAATTTGATAAAGGAAATTTGGATTTAATGGAGGATATATGTCAAATTTTTTTTTTTTTTTGAGATTGCAAATCTCTTTAGAAGGAACTCAGATCCACGGGTTTGGATTTCTACAGGAAAACTTAGCAGCATATAAATATAGAAGACGTACAATAAAATGCGGATGCGATATTGCAATAATTATGTTAAGAAGGCTTAGTGGAGCTACCTTTTTGAAACATCTGGTTTGTTTCTGTTCTTTCCACATCCTGCAGATGTTGCTGAACCCATGAAATGCACTAACAGGAGAATACATTAGCTCACGAAGTCATTCCAATGAATAAAGCAAAGAGTAGCCTCTTAACTTTTAAAAAAATCTAGTTAGAAAAGAATTCTGCTTTCAGAACAGGCAGAGATTAGGTCAATAATTGAGAGGGGCCCACGGCCTTCTTAAAGTGTCAATAGTGATCTGTTCCTGCCAAAGGGGAAAAGAGACACTTTGTGAAGGGGCAGCCAGAGTAATAAATGGGAATCTTTATAATTCTAGGACTTTCTCATTACCTTCATGGTTAGTGATTAAAAATAGGGCTGAAGCAGGGGCAAGGAAAGCCCACTCCTGTGCTCAGTCCTAGAGCTAAAGGCTCCTGAACCCTTCCTGAGTTCAGCTACTCTGCCTCTTGAGCCTCGGGAACCCAAAGTGAGTCCCAGAGGCAGGTAGACTGCTCATGTGGCTGAGGCAAGTACCTTGGGAAGGAGACGCATAATTGAGGTACCATCTGTGGCATGGGGCTGATGACAGCTGCACGATGCCCTGACACTCCTATGTCAACACCTTCCCCAGTCGGGAAAAGACAGGGGCAGGCACATGTATGCGGAGCCGTTGGGAGAACAGACATAGCCATCCTTGAAGGGGAGGGCCTGGGGAGTTTGAGTTTATTAAATAGGAGTTGGTTGCCTATGAGATTAACGCCCTGAAATAAATGCAAAGTTAAGAAATATTCTGGCCTCCAGCCCGCTTGGCAGGAGGATTAGAAACCTGGAATGGTCAGAAAGACAAAGCCTTAAAGGGTCAATGTCACGTTTGGTTTCTGGCCGGCTGTGATCTCTAAATTTCCCCACCATTTACATCACTCCTTTGGGTTACAGCGTCATCTGTTCAGAAGACCCATCTTAAAATGTGTAACAGATGTTTTTCTGGCCACCAGCCTAGTAGACAAGAAGAACACATTCATATAAATTCATCTATAAGAAACTAGTATTTCTCTGGTTCAGCTCTGAATTGTTGAACTCCAGTTACTGACTTCCACTCCTATTTGCCTTCTTCCCTCTGGGGCAAAGGGATAAATCTCCAGAATGTTTCACAAAAGACTGTTTTTTGCATGTTCTCACAGGGTTTCTAGCTTCCTTTGGGTCACTGAGGAGGGGTCTTTACTGCTTGCACCAAATCCTTCCATTTCAGCAACGATTTTGTGTACGGTTCCACCAGGCAGGCACCTAGCTCCTGGCTGCACCATTTACTCCTGCCCCAGGTCAGGGGAAATATCTTACTGAAATTCCCCAAGAGCTTTGCCCTCTCAAATGATTTTAAATTTCTTCAAACTTTCTCCCCATCAGTGCTGTACCTCCCTTCTCTTTTTCTTTTGCAACTGGCTAGTTTTTGCTTTTGATTCTTTAGCCATATTTCCCTATGCTCAATTGACAGATTAAACAGATATGACAGGTTTTAATCATCTTTGGGAACTCTTGGCACTAACATAAATGTGTTACTTAAGAAAAGAGGTTTAGCATCATTGTCATTATCATGATAATAATTTTTTAACATTTATACCACTTTTTAGAGTGAATGACATGCTTTCCCATCTGTTATTTCTGCTGATTCTCCAAGCAGTACTGATATAGGCAGGGCAGAAATTACAATGTTGAAGTTATGGGTGAAGAAATCAATGCTCACATAAAGTAAAGCTATTCATTCAAAGTCATGCAACCAGTGAAAGTGGAATTCAGCCCATTTTAGATTCCAAGTTCGGTGCTTTTCCTGGGCATAGTGAGCCCTTATTAATACTTTAACATGGTAGGAACTTAAGAAGATAGTCCATAGAATGGGAATGCTTTTGTAGGGTAGTGTAAGTATGCCAAGAATGCAAGAAAGCAGGGAACCTAGACAGAAATACAGACATGGTGTCTAGAGCTAATTTTCCTTGTGTACTGCAAGAGTCCAATAGGTGTATTGTTAGGAAAAGAGTTCCATAGCCAAATATGCTTGACAAATATTAAATTAAACAAAGTCATGAAAATTTCTTGATTATAGCACTCTCAGAGACTTTGATATGCCTTATGAATTCCCAAGGCAGCAATCAGATGTACTATGAGCATGTTGCAAACATATTTGACACAGGGCCCTTCTTGACTAAAGCATCTCATTAGAGCACACTTTGGGGAAGGTTGGTCAGAAACCATCATTTACCACCTGAGAAGGTATGTGAGTTAGTCAAAGAGGGGAAAGATGAGAACTCTTCAGACATCAGGAAAAGATCTGGCCACTGTGTTTATACTGCTATCTAATTATTGCCCTATTTAGTAGGCTCTGCGTTAAGGTCCTACAGGCGGTAAAATTGGTATGTCAGTATTCTGGTGCAATATTTTATTGGAAGAGAAGCTGGCAAGACTGAGGGAGGTGACATAGTGAGAAGAACATGTAGGAAGGGGGTAGGAGAACAGGTTCTAGTCTTGAATGTCTTGAGTCTTAGCTGTATGACCTTGGTCAAGTCACTATGCCTTCTAGACTCCAGTTCCCTCAACTATAAATGAGCAGAATGGACTAAATGGTTCCTCCCAGATCAAGATTTCATGATTCCATAAATAGACATTACATGTTTTAGAAGGTGATAGTAGATGTTTCAGGTGGTGATAGATTCGGAAGTTGATTTCTTTTTTTTTAAAATTTTTTTATTGTTATGTTAATCACCATATATTACATAATTTGTTTTGGTGTAGTGTTCCATGATTCATTGTTTGTTCATAACACCCAGTGCTCCATGCAGAACGTGCCCTCCTCAATACCCATCACCAGGCTAACCCATCCCCCCTCCCTCCTCCCCTCCAGAAACCTCAGTTTGTTTCTCAGAGTCCATCATCTCTCCTGGTTCGTCTCCCCCTCTGACTTACTCCCCTTCATTCCGGAAGTTGATTTCTTAAGGAATGCTATGAGATGTTAGTTTAGCATTGCTAGAAAGGAATGATGAGAAGTCAGGTGGAACCAGAAGCAGTTTGCCTTGTGAATCCAGCAGACAAGAAGCATGCCATGTTACCCGCAGTTTCAAAATCAAGTTTCAAAGTTGCATGGCCCCAAAGGCCCAATCTGAAAGCCAAAGAATAACTAGGTAGCCATTGCTGGTCTGGAAGGGATAACAGAGATTACCTTACTAGCAAGACAGTAAGCTTTGGAGAATAAAAGCCTAAGCCTTCTTTCCTAGAAGAATGAAAAAGACTAATCAGAGAAACTACTGAGAAGGAAGATGAAATCCTCTAAGAGATGAAGAGGCTTGGTATTAGGAATTGGCAGAAGAGTTAAGGAAATGGAGGATGATAATTAAACTGAGTGTGAGGGGAGCTAATAGAAATGGGTCAGGAGAGACTGGAGGATGAGAGAAATATAAAAATACCTAAAGGAATATGACTTCCTTGTGAAAGAGCTTGACACCCAAGACATAGGAGGGGGCTGATATGATGTCCTTTTCCACTTAAGACTCAAAAGGTATAAAAATCTCATTCCACTCTTTTTTTTTTTTCCAAAGAGATGCTGGCCAGAGGCATGAGATATAGTGGAAATACATGAGATATTCATGGTCTGAGCATTAAAGAGGTTCTGGCCCAATAGCCCTCCAGTCTTGGAGTATAACAATGGATTTGAATTTGACTTTTATCCATGATTGATTCACTGGGTTTCCTGAAAGTAATTTCTCTTCTCTGAGAGTTTTATACTCACTGTGAAGCAGCGAGTGGAGGACTGGAAAAATTTGATGCCAAGGGCCAGTACTTTTAGGAATACCAGGTTAAAGTACACACATCTTAAAATCTGAAGTGCTGAGCCACCTGGGAATTATGGCTTCTTAACTTCTCTGTTCTACAGATTGCCATCATACCCTTGCTGATAGGATATAGAAAACAATGTAACACAAGGTTACCTTAATGATAAGTGTTTGTGGGATTAGATATAGGAAGAGAAGGCAATAAGTTATGAAATTTATGGCAAACTTTCACTGCTTGGCTGGACCATCTTCTCCTGCATAGAGGGGATGGGGCCTCAGCAATCACCTAGCAGGTCAGTGCAATGTGGAGTCATTCTTTGTTCTGCTCTTCTCTAATCTCACTAAAACCTGCAACATCTAAATGAAACAAGTATGAGGTTGACACATGTTAGAAGGCTGCTGTGACTCATTCCTTTCTTTAGGAGCTCTAGAATTCTTTAGCAGATCCAGTGCTTGGGGATTTTGTGCAGCAGCAGTGTCTATACTGGACTGCACGAAACACGACGAGTGTTTAAGAAAAATGTCCTAATAGAAGGCATACAAACCAGGAAAAAGCCTATGTGTTCTCTGCCACAATCATTCACTGCAAACAGAAAGGTCTTCCCATGAGCCTGATAGCAGGGTGGACCATAGTGAGAAAAAAATGGCACAGACATGGCCATGTCTATCTCTGACGGGTACATAAGGGGCATATCTTATTTAAATAGGGAACAGCATTTTATTACAAAGTCGACTGGCAAATAATACACTTGATTTGACCTGTGTAGATGTAATCCCATCTCAGGTTGTTTTTAAGGAATACCAATGGTAAACTGTAAACTGAAAAAGTCAGCGAGTGAACTAGACATCTCTAAGTATCTGGATCTGTAGCAGCATGTACAACAAACATCTGTGCAGCTGATTAGCACTTTAGTCTTAGAGGAAAGAATGGTTTCTTCCTACCATAGATGCCTGTTGTCTCTGTGAGTAAATGGGTAAGAACAACCCACCTAAACTTATCTCACATGGGTTGTCTGGAAAGTCAGGCCTGTCTTGCCCTGAAATTGCAAATCTATCTTTGGGCAAAGACTGGCTTTTCCTTCCTGACTCTCATGTGTTCAGTGGCTTAAGAAATGTATGTGAATGCAAAAATGGGTAATGCCAAGCAATTTATGTCTCCTTTTCCTGATAAAGGAGCAACACAACATTGACTTCTCTCTAGAACCTCACTTCTCACCAGCTGTGAATGATTTTTTTTCTCCCTCCTCTCATAGTGGTCTCTTCTCTCTTCCTGTGGGACTAGCTCCTCAAGGACAAAATTCATATCCTATTGCTTGTTCTCCATGGCTGCCTTGGTACTGTGCACATAGGAGGTGTTTAATAGATATGGATTGAGTGAATGATACTCTCCCTAAAAACTACATAGAATTTTCTATGCTAAATCATACCAACCTGATCCAGGTCCTCTTGTTTTCTTCTTTAGATCACTTTAGTATCCTGTTTTTATCTATCACCACCTTTTCTGCCACTTGAAGTTCTTCTTCATGTAAGTTGGAATAAGGAGATACAGTATGGTGTCAGCTCTTCTTTTCCTTTTGGTCATGCTATAGACTGAAAGTTTGTATCTCCCAAAAATTCATATGTTGAAACCAAATCCCTAAATGTGATAATTTGATGGCCAACCCTTTGTGAGGGTGGAGTCCTCATGATGGAATTAGTGCCTTAATAAAAGAGACTTCAGAGAGCTCCCTTGCATCTTCTGCCATGTGAGGATACAGAGAAAAGATGGCTGTCTACGAACAAGGAAGTGGGTTCTCACCAGACACCAAATCTACTGGTGCCTTGATCTTGAACTTCCAAGCCTCCAGAACTATGAGAAATAAATTTCTGTTGTTTATAAGCCATCTACTCCATGGTATTCCATTATAGTAGGCCAAACCAACTAAGATAAGCCCTTTGTCATCATGAAGTTTCCCCTTCTGATCCCTACAGGAAATCACATACAAAAATAGCAATAAAATCTTACAGTGTTCTGATAGTCATGTTTCTGTTCTATAGCTCTAACTCCTGAAGTGGCTAGTGAAAGAACTTGTTTTGTTTATTGCTGTAACCTGAATATAACTAATATACCACATGGCCTTGTCTATGCATAATATAGATTCAAAGAAAGAGCAGTATGTCAGGAAAAATAATGGAAAGGTGTTTCAGTCTGACTAATCTCACAGAACACAGGTTGGCAATCTATGGCTCCTAGGCCAAATCTGTTTTCTTATCTTTTAATAAAGGTTTTTGTTTCCTTTTAAAACATCTTTATTGTTCTCTATTCTGAAGGTTGAAATTCAGTGTAGGTTCTGTTATCTATGGATCTGAAAAACGAAATTGTCATTAAGAGAATTTTCAGATTATTTCTTTAAAAATTTCTCCTAGGCTCGTTTTAGAAGACTGGAGGCTTTGAGAAATATCTTGAGATCTCCAATACAATAGACCAGCAATCTTTAATAAAGAAAAAAAATTAAGCAATTAAAAAAAATCTACTCTTCTTGAAAAAGCAATCTTAGCCTCGTGCATGCAGTTCTTATGGTACAGTGACTTATGTCCCAGGGGACAGCAGTCACTAGGCCTCTCTTCCCTTCTGACTGCAAAGTGAAACAGTTGTCAGGCTTCTCTTTCAGTTAGAATGATTTTAGTTACATGAAAGAGTCTGTCTCAAGCTAGCTCCAGTAAAAGCAGTTACTGGAAGGACACATACAGTCTAAGAAGGAGATGGAATCCCTTGGAAAGCAAACACAGGAGGTACAATAGAGCCTTGGACAACTGGAGCTGCAGGACTGCTGTGGACTCAAATGGCTCTGGGATTTCACAGTTGCAGTTTGTAAACCTTTTCACAGCAACTCCCTGACACTGTCCGCTTCTAGCCAAATCTTTTGACATTCTGAGTTCAAATTCCTGAGAAAAGGAATTCAACTGAATTCTTCCATCTCTAGTTATCAGGTCATACCATGCACTAATGAGTAGGCTATTGATTGACTATAATCCAGTCATTGGCCTTACCTGTGCAAAGACCAACCTTAATGCTGCTTTCTTCATCCTTCAAAATGATGTTCTGAATAGGGCAGGTTGAGCAGGTCACAGCAGGCATGTTGAACGACACATCTAGGACCATTCAGCCCTGGGCTGACATGCACACATCCTATATCTACATTGCTAGAGATGTCCCTGCCCGATAGTATCTAAACATTGTGCATGCAATTTTGGGCTCATCTGTGACCTCCCAGCAGTGATGCAATCCAAAAATCACATCTGCATCCAGAGGCCACCAAAGCTGCAGGTTTGTCTCAAAAGCCACAGGCTCCTAGTAGTGTTCATTCCTCCCCTGACTCCATTTTGATCCTATTCAGACATCACTCTTACACATACACACACATAAATACGTATGTGTATATGTATATAACATAATGCATGTAAAAAAAATCGTACACTCTAGGACAGTATACTTCCATTCTCCAGAAGAATCTTTCACAAATTAACACTTTCCATTTTTATTTTTCCTGGTAGTTACAATTATATCTTTTACAAATATACTTTATATTCCTCCATTTCTTGATTTGCCAAGTTACAAAATTGTTGACTTCTCTATTTGAAAGTTTAGGAGTCCAATACTCCTACAATATTTTCTTTCTTCCTTACTCCACCTCTACTACCCAAATTTTGTTAATAATGTTGTTGTTTATGACATCACATTCTGTTCTCTAGCTAAAATTAAGTCTACTGTGTCAATTGGTTGATCCTAAAAATTGAAAATCAACAACAAACAGTATTTAAAATTAGCAATGTATTGTTCACATGAAATGTATGTTTCCTGAACTTTGAGGACAACCATTATTTTCTGGAGTCCATTATTACTGATAAGAAGTCTCATGTACATCTCATTGTCTTCTCTTTGTTGGTAAGTATTTTTTAATCTCTGGAATATTTTAGGATGGTTTTAATCCTTGGAGTGCTTATCATTTGGATGTGTCTAGATAGTGGACTTTTTCCATATACTCTACCCCCATAGTAGTAGTGTATCGTTATTTAGGGAAGTCACATCTTCTGTTATTTCTTTGATAATTTCTTTTCTAATGTTTCTGTTTTCTCCTGGAATGCCTTGTATTTTCTATCCTTGCCTTTTTGATCTATGCTCTGGTAGAGTTTTTTTTTTTTTTTTTTCTTTTTTTCTGGTAGAGTTTCTTTATCTTCCTGATGTCTAACTTAATCTTCAGATGATTTCATTTTATTGTTAAACTCCATCAGTGATTCTTTTTTTGGGGTTCTTTTTTTAAAATAAAGTTTTATTGAAACACAGCCACATTTGTTTATGTATTCTCTATGGCTGTTTTCAAGTGACAATGGCAAAGTTGAGTAGTTGTGGCAGATACCATAATATCCTAAAAGCTGAAAATATTTACTATCTGGCCCTTTTTAGGAAATGTTTGCTGACCTCCGTCTTAGAAGATATGGGGGGGTGGGTGGGAGGGGAGAACATTCTTAACGTACAGGAAAACACTTTTTCCCTATTTCTGTCACATCTAGGGACCTTCACAGGGACAGCTGGTCTCTCAAAAATGAAAATAATCCTTTTTTTTCCTCTCAACTTCCTATCAAAAATCCCCTTTTCGAAATCCAGCCTGGGTAGCTCCTAACTTCTTCATCCTTACTTACCTCCTTTTGAATAAAATCCTTCCCTCCACTAATAATTCTCATTTGTTTTTCCCTGAATACCAAAAACTCTACCCTGACTCAGCTCATTCCAATTGACAGCTCTTTCTACTGTTTACTGCAAACTGTTTATCACTAACAACCCAGAATTCACACCAAAGGAGTCTTCTTTAGGAGAGATGTGTAAAGAGGAGGCTCATAGCTTGGTCAAAACTATATAATTTGCTCCTGTTAAATAATGAATTGTTTGATGGTGGTTACAAGGGAAAGCTCACCTATAGCTCACCTTTATGCACTCCCAGACTTTTCATATGAATTCAGAACTCTCCATGGCACCTTCTCTTCTTGTATGTAACCTCACAGAGATGACTGCCCACTCCCCTCACATGGGTCTCAGATGGAAAATCTCTGCTCTCAGGCTTCCTTCGGGGGATATCCACTTCCAAGGGCCTCTGCCCCTCCCAGTCAGAATGCCTGAAGGACATTTCTCATTCCTCTCACAGCATTTGTCTTTGCCACATGTGTTGGTGTTTGCATTTGTATATATATACATATATATATATATGCATATATATATGCATATATATATATAGTTTTTTTAGTAATTTTTAGTATTTTTTTAGTAATTTCTTGGTTTCAAAAGTGAATTTTGTTCATTGCAAGGAAAGTTAAAATACAAAACTGTATAAATAAGAAAAAATCAGCTATAATCTCATATGCAGAGGTAACCAGTATTAGCATTTCACTATGTAAATTTATAATTATTATTCTGTTAGTATCTATGTGAATCTTTACATATGGATATGCATATACACATAATTATTAAACCCAATTTTGGTTTAGAGTTTTTACTTAGTTTTGTATATCTTTTCATTTGGTGGTACATCCTGTGTTCTTGCTTTTGGGTTTATACTCCTATATACTGCTTTGTACTCGAATAATTGTTTTCCTGGGGGAAATCAGGCTTTTCAGTCATATCATAAATTCCTTGAGTGCAAGGATAGTTTTCCCTTTTTTATTCCCTTCTCCTTCCCTCACCTCCATTCCCATTCCTACCAGCAACCAGTGTCATGTAGTAGTAAAGAATGAGTGTTTGATAAATATTTTCTGAGTATAGTTGAAAGGAATCATGTGAGATGCACCCATAGGAGGAAACCCGAGTGCCTGATCTTCCTCTCTTGTTCTTGCCACACAGAGAAAGTCACAGCTTGAAACGAGCCGTGAATGGTTCTTTGGCGGAGCTCACAGCAATACACCTGCTGAGTTACGAGCCCGATGAATCATTTGCCTGGTTATCTTGCTAGTCATGCTGAACTGAATGCCACTTTTCAAACCCAGCAGGTCCAAACCAAGGCTCTTTCTTTGCTTTGGTTTTGGGTTAGTGTTTTTTCCTGCAAATTGTCTCCCTATCTCGTTTTTAAAATCTGTGATAATGGACTTACAAAAATAGTATTCAAAGAATACTTCACCACTCTTGCTTTTCTAATAACAGTTTCATTACATATTGCCAAGTAAATTAGATTTGGCCTCTTGTTTTATTTATACATAAAACCAAGCAAAGATATCAGCCATGGGATAAATTAATAACAAGGCATAACCCTGCCAGATATTTCCTTTGGGGGACAAACCAAACAACAAAACCACCCTCCTAACACTTGTCCTTATCTATTTCATTACATGCTTTGGCAAGTCTCAATAGCCTGCTTGTTTAACTGACCTAATGGTTTTGTTTATGTTTTTTTTAAATTTATTCCTTTGCAAAAGTTAATGTCCCTTTGTTTTAGCATCCAAATTTCTCTCTTATGTCCCAGTCTTCCTTACAGATCCCGCCCCCCATTCCTTAGATGAGGAACTGCAAAGGTCACTGAAATTAATGAAAAACACAATCATAACAACATGAAACTAGAGTCCCAATTTGGCTCTAAGGGGCTCCATTTAGGTGTATCACGTTGTGTTATATGATGTAAGGGCTTCATATGGGTTAATCAAAATGTAACCTCAACTCTTACTCAAATCACCTATTGGACTGCTGTTTGCAGAGGTTGAGCCTTCCTGCTGCTGCTGGGTCTGTAATGCATTTAGCTAATAATAATCCCTTCCATTTGGGAGAGTGCCTTCTGCTTTTCAAAGCTCTTTCACTTCTGTTATCTCATTTTATCCTAACTCAGCCCTGGGAAACATTTCCCATTTTACGGATGAGGAAACCCAGAAGAAATTGACTTGCTCATGGTCAAACAACCAGTTTCTCCAGTCTTTCTGTCTCCCAGCTATTAAAAATAAGTCACTAAAGTTTAGGCATCTTTTTAGTGTTTCTTCTTAACACCGCTCAGTACATTTTCATATAGTTAAAAAAAAAGGCAATCATATTAAGATGTTGCCCATGATTTTATATTAAAAATTGAATTCCCATTTCAAGTGTCATATTCCACAATCTGTAGTTTAAAGACACCAAAAGCTGGAAAGAAATTTTTTTTAAGATTTTATTTATTTATTCATGAGAGATAGAGAGAAAGAGAGGCAGAGGGAGAAGCAGGCTCCCCAAGGAGCAGGGAGCCTGATGCGGGACTCAATTCCAGGACCCCGGGATCATGACCTGAGCCGAAGGCAGATGCCCAACCATCTAAGCCACCCAGGCGCCCTGAAAAGAAATTTAAACATTGCCTAGTCCATACCCTGGCCTCTCAGTCCCTATATTCAAACTGTCATAGACTGGGACAGTTTGAGAGTGACTGACCTCAATTCTGTTGGAACATTTTTGCCATATCAGACTTTCTCTGGTTCAACTATTCTTTTAGTAAGAAATTTCTATTAGAACTTACCCAAATCCTTTCCTCTGGAATTTGAGCCACTTTTGCCTTATTCTGTTCTCAGTGCAATTTGCAAACAACTCTTCTTTTATCCTGTATCAGATTCTGATTCTCATCCCACTCTTCTCCCCAAATTTGAATTTTTGCATTGGACAAGGATGATTCATGACCTAAAGGAGGTGGACATCCTGGAACTTATTTTTCTGATAAAAGTATAGATTCTCTAACAAAAGACATGAAAATTTTGGCGGCAGGCTGGGAGCCAAAGTAAAGGCAAACTATCGCCTCTTTGGGGCCAAGTATCTTGAGTTTCAAAGAATTCAGAGGCACTTATGTGTACTCTCAGGAGTAGGGATTTGAGATGGCCCTAGCCACATTCAAGCTTCCCTGTGGTTAAACTAAGCTGCAGAGCTGCGAATTGTATGTAACTCATACAATCTCATTTCCCTTTTTACGTTTATTTACCTTTTGTCATCCTCAGGCCTCTAATAAACTCTTGTTTAACTGCTTTGTACCTCACATCAGCTGTGCTGCAGGAAATTCAGGAAAAGGTTGTGTCCATGCTTGGGACAGAATGTTAAAGAGGGAGAAGCTTCTAAGGTTACCCTCTAAGGTTAACATAGTTGAGCTAGATAATCAAGGGAGGGCTGAATTTTAGATGTGAGAGACAAAATTGAGTGGCCTGATCACCTGTCCCTGTTGCAGAGCATCCCTCCATTGCTCATCTTAAAAGATCTACATTATATTTTACTGAAGATGATAATAGATTTTTTTTTGCATAAAGAATCTTATTCTTAACCCAAATTGCAAATTTATTGAGTGTCCAACCTATGCAATAAATATGAAGATTCAAAGAATCACGTGATACTTTTTCTGCCCTCAAAGAGCTAAAAATCAACAGGTGAATAAACCCTAAACTTCAATGACTCTGAAGTTTAAGTGCAGCAGGGAGGTACAAGGTGCTTTGAGAAGCCACACAATAAAAGGATCACTTTCAGGTTCTGGTAGGGAGAAAGCAGGGCAAGTCTCCCAGTACTGGTAATATTTGAACTGGGCCTGAAGGGTCGGGAATTTCTAGCCGAGAAAGTGGCATAGGCAAAAACAGAGGCAGGACATCTTCAGGATTCAAAGAGGAACATGTAAGGAATTATGTAAGAGAACAGTGGGAGAAGAATTTGGATAGCAAGATTGATACCAGATCATGGATGTCATGGGAGGACGTCAAGGAAGTTGTTTGCATGCCATTGTCAGTAACTCCCACATCATTCATTCACTTGCTGGTATACATGGTGAATTCCAAACATAGTGGCTGATTCAGGAGTATTAGGCTGTGGGTAGTAGAGTAGAAAGAATATGGACTCTGCAGTCAGACAGACTGAGTGAAAATCGTGTGCCTGCTGCTTGCTGCTGTGTGACTTTGGCCAAATTAAACACAACCCTTCTGGGCCTCATTTTATACTTCCACAGAATGGGGGGAAATTAAAAAAAATGCCCTCATATGGCTATTGTGAGGATTAAATAAGGCAACATATGAAAAGTGCAAGATACAGCAGGCATGTAAAAATATTTGAATTCAATTTTATCCTTTTTCTGGGAATTGGCAGAGTATTAGCCAGAGAGTCCCTGCAAGCTTTCCCATAGGTACCCACAATCCTGGGAAGAAACAGTTTAATTTTTATCTATTACCTTACCTGCAGCATAGCTTGGCTTCTACCTAATAGCCGGGAGACATATGGTTGTATATTTCAGAGTAGGAGGTGGATAAAGTATAGACCCACGGCAGAAACTCAGCTGGTTGCCTGTTTTTGTATGGCTTGGGAACTAAGAATAGTTTTTAATAATTGAAAAAAAATCAAAAGAAGATTTTGTGGCATGTAAAAACTACTCAAAATTCAAATTTCAGTGCCCATAAATGAAGTTTTGTCAAAACACAGTCACATTCATTTGTTTATATATTATCTGTATGACTGCTTTCTGCTTATACTGGCAGAGTTGAGTGGTTGCAGTAGAGATCGTATGCTCTTCAAAGCCTATAATATTGATTATCTGACCCTTTACAGAAAGGAGGGACCCTTTACAAAAAGGACCCTTTACATGGCAAACCCTCTTCCAAGAGTTTGGTGAATCTATATAGTATGAACACTGGTTAAAGAATAGTAGGAAATTCTTAGTGTGTCCATTTTAGATCTTATTAAGTTTGCCCAAGGAAATTTTATGCTGTGCATACTTTCCAGAATGAGTTTCCAGTGCCCCCAAGCTCAAACTGCTTACTGTCCACTCTCCATGGGAACATAATTGAGACAGGTAAAAGGAGTATTTGACCCATTATGTTATTTTAATCTGTAAAGCTGGACCTGAAGTTTTAGTAGTAGAGAAAACTTTGTTGTGAAGTTTAAATGAGCAGTTTATTTAAACTTTTTTAAAACATCAAAAGTTAGAAAACAGTAAGGCAGAAGGAAAATAAAAAGCCCTCTTGCTTTCTAAATTGAATTCAAGCTCTGAGACCTAGGGATAGTACCAGTGATTATTTTTCATAAAATGAAACTTCTCTTATGAACAAAGTTAAGGGTATAAGCATCTTCAGATTGCTTGTGGATTGTGTTAATGTAGAACTTGGCTCCATTAAAGTCTGGTCTACCTTATCCTGTCGTTGGATGGACTTCAGTATATTAACAAGCAGAGAATGACACTGTGCTAGTCATGATATTTGAGGAGCCAATCCTTCCTTCTATCATTATTAGAGCTACTTTCATTCTAAAGAAACCCATGCTGAATGTCCTTCACCTATAGCGAAATTGGAGTTTTCATAGTACTAAGTTACTTAAAGGATGTCTGAGCACATGGGGCTTGGAATACAATCTATGGACACTGTAAATACTTCTTTGGGCCACTTAAAGCCGCTAACATCATCTCACTAACTCATTCATCTATTACATTTTATCAATTAAGTGATTATCATTTACTGTTTAATAATAACTTATGAAAAATCCCCTTCTTTCTTTCCTTCCTTCTTCTATCACACTCTTTGTTTCTCTCTCTCTCTCTCTCTCTTCCCCTTTGGATAAGGTGTTCACAAAACCTAAGTGGTATGGACCGTAACAGCTATAGAATTTCATTAGCTTCGATTCTATAACCAAGATAAACACAGGGTGCTCTTGAACCAAGAAGAGAAATGCCAGACCCTGACTGAGAGGGTAAGGATGACTTCCTGGCAATAAAATACTTGGGCTGAGACCTGAAGCTTCACTTAGAATTTGTTCTATGAAGAATATAATGAAGAACTGTCATCCTCAGTGAATAGAGTCATGTGGGTGAAGACCCAGAGGTGAGAGAGCTCTGGGGATTTGGGCACCCACGAGGAGGTCAGTGTGGCTGGAAAACAAAATCTGAGGTGGGGCTGTTGCTGGGAGACATGGCTGGAGAACAGTAGGGGCTTTTTATCAATGACTGTATATCACGCCGAGGAACATGCATTTTTACTTGGGGGCAAGGGAATAGCTTAATCAGGTTAGTATTTTAGAAAAGTCATTAAGAACCAGTGTGAAAAATGAATTTGAGTGGAACATTTAACTGTTTGTTCGAAGGCTAGGAATCCAGGCAAGAGAAGCAGAGCAAGATGGAACCCCTGGTGGAAACTGGGCTTTCTCCTTTTGATCACTGACCCTTCTCTTTGCACCAACCTATTCTCTGTGTTCTTCATGCAGATCTACATTATCTGTTTCTTCCAGCGGCTTGTGAGGGTTAAACTAAAGAGTATTTTAGAGAGTATTGTAGAGAGCGGGGCACACAGAAGACACTCTATAAAATTGCCTAACAAATCAATTGTTTAATTGATCTACCTCAGAGCCTGCCTATTCATTCAAAGTGGTCTTTGTTAAAGCAATGAATAGGTATCATCTTGGTTAGAGCAGTGCCTATAATTAGCTTGGAGCCATTGGTGCTGCCATGCTCTTTCTAAGACTCCTGCTCTGTAGAAATCCAACATCTGAGTCAGCAAAAAAAAACCCCTTAGATTTCTGTTGTTTTGTCTCTTCCAAGCTTTCTGGAAATATCTTTCCTTTCAGAGATCTGCTTATCTTACTCAGAATAAACCAGGAAGATATTCTTATAATAAAATTAGGTGACTAATATCTAGGGCTAGACTCATGGTTTATTAAAGTGACAGTTTTAATGCCCCCCCCTTTTTTCTGGAGGCATTAAATCAATCAGTTAATAAACTTTAGTATTTTATTAAAAAAAACCTCCAGTGTTCACTATTATTCATAAATGGGATGACCTATCTAGAAAAGAGAAGGTCCTCTGGCTCCAGAGCTATGAAACAAAATCAGGTGGGCATTTTCTGGGATGGTACACAGGACATTTCTACTTTGGGGAGGGTTGGGTGAAGTGAGCTTTATGATTGCATCCAACTTGAAGATCCTGGAACTTTATTTATTGAACACTTATTATTTGATGTTTTTATTCCCATTGTTTTTTAAACATTGGTCATATAACAGAAACCTTTTCAAGGAAGTTATGTTTAGCAAATGCTAATGCAAGGATGAAGAGAAGCAAAGAGGGAGTAGATGTAATCTGACCTTCCAAACTCAAAGTGGTTGCAGATCCTCATAGAACAGGTGTATATATCTCTTTTGGTACTTTGAGCCACTGAATTCATACCTTGGTTCTTAATGAAATGCATGGAAGATTTCTTTGTTTCTTCATTTCTTTCTTTGCTGGTAGTCCTTACAAAGAATTCCTAATTCCATGGAAGTAGGAAGTGAACCAAAACCAAAACCAAAAAACCAAAAACAAACAAAAGCCCTAAAGTTGTATCCCAGAAATCTAGCCTAAGAACTTCTCTAGTATGGACTGATTTGTTTGGTTCTGGGGTGGATGTAATTTACCTTGGGTTTGATATGTTAATTGTTACTTCATGGGCTACTTCAAACATTATAATCAGGTGCACCTGGAATAAAAAAAGGATTTGTGTTGGGAGATAAGACACTTGGGTCTAGTCCTAGTCTATGATATGATAGACTATGTCTCCTTCATTGTCTCCCTTAATGACTGTAGGCCTTGCTCTCCTTATCTACCTAATGGAGTAGTAGACAAGACAGTTTGAGTGGTCTCCCCATACTATAATTTGAAAATCAGTTATTTTGGGAAAAAGTTTTGACAAGCATGAAATATCATTATGTGGGCTTATCTAGGGATGCTGGGCCTCTATGATGAGCACTCACAGCTTTGTATTAATTCTGTCACACACTGAGTGCATCATTTTTTGGTTTGCTTTTAAAATTAATCCATTGAAAGATACATGAGACCTGTAGCTCTCCTGGGAGATACAATGGCTCAATGCATTAATATTATTCTGATGGGATGGGCTCGTGAGACCAAGACATGGGTTTTAAAGTCATGGAAACATTGCATTTTTGTTGCATTCCTATGTAGGAAGGACAAACAATTCTTTTTCTTCAAATGGTGTTTATGTTATTCACTAGAAACATGATTGATAACATACAAGCGGGAGGCGATAGTGTATTTACTTGAGACCCACACAAAGTATTCCCACATAGAGAAATATCCTATAATACAACCATTAAGGTTGGCTTGACCAAAGTGTTCCTTTTCCTCCAAGGAAAAATATATCTTTTAATAACTGAATAATTCATCTATTTTGATTCTTCAGACTAGATTATGACCTGAAGTTACTGCAGTACTACAGGAAATCAAGTTTGATTTTGTAATATAGTCAAATGAGTACTTTAGAGTGCTATGCCTGAGATCAATAAGGAAGCAGTAACTACATTTACTGTCATATGATGATATTGATGTAAAAACATAATGGTCAAAATTATAAAATCAATTTCATAATTTAATCAGAAATGTTTATTGATACTGTTAAAGTTGAATTCAATAGCTTCTGGTATGTAGTTAATTTCCTACCTGTCAGAAAAATGTATTGAAATGTTCTTTCTTGAAAATGATTGGAGTTAATTCAGTAGAGAAAACAGCAAAGTTTCATGCTAACAGATAGAGATTTCTTCTCTCTTCAACCCTTGGTGGTGAATGCTGGAAGCTTTTGGTTTGGTTCTTTTAAATACAACAAAACCAGGAAATATCCATCAGCCACCCAGGTGGTTGGGATGGTCACCCTCTAAAATATAATCAAGTGTCTTCTTAGGATAAAGACACAGTTTTAACTTTATTGTAAGACTGCAGAAATGAATAGGCAACATATGTATAGGGGTGTGAGAGATGTGCAACTCTTCAATAGCCCCCCTATGAAATGATATCTAGTTAAAAAAATAAATGAGAAGAAAGAGAAAGTTTGAGAGACTGGAATTCTCTGATGGTTTTACTTTGCCACTAGCTACTAGTTTTGATCTTCATTCACATTAAGTTAAAAGCATCTTAATTGAAACAAATGCCACTTAAGGGAATGTGTATAAGTTTGACTTGTATGTTTGAAATGGTGCTCTTGCAGATTATGAGAATCTGTCTAGCCCATCCAATTTAATGAGATGAAGACCAAATTCGAAAGATTTAGCAGTTCATTCAGATGTGTGAAAAATATGTATGTCGTGAAAACTAACACAATTTTGAAATTCAGCATGATTCTAGAAATTAGCATTTTCTTCACAAAACCTCATAATAGTTCTTCATTGTGTAGTCAGTGAAGTCAAGTTTCCTTGTACAAGCATTCAATTGTCACTATCTGACCAAATTATTTTCTGGCTCAACTTATTCTTCTACCATACTTTCTACTTTGGTCAAACTTGCCTTTGAACTCTCCTGTAAGTGGCCCATGCTCTTTTCTTTGTCAGTTATTGTTCTATGCCATGTTGTCTTTTTAGCACTTTTGATACTGATACATGTCCTATTCTGCCTTATACTTAACATCTTCTTTTTTGGTGTATGTGTCTTGCCTCGCCAATTAGACTATAGGATCTCTGGGGGCTGGTACTAGGACCTATATCCTCCAGAACATTAAGCAATTGCACACATGGTAGTTGTTCAGAGAGTGTTTGGCCAACTGAATTTTCTATGAAATTGTTAAGATTAGAGTTCCCAGAGGCAGCATTTTGGAATGCAGCCAAATTCATTCTTTGGGTGTGCTTCAATTCATTGCAATGAATCAGAATGGAAAATCATTCTTAATTAGAATCATAAAATTTCTGCACAAGATGGAACTGCAAGGTCTCATTGTAAAAATGAGAGAATGAATGCCCAGAAAGTTCTCAAAGGTATTTAGCATTAGACTCACCATCAGACTTCAGATCTCTTGACACCTGTCCACTCCTCTCTTTACTGCACCACAGTGACTACTGAGGAACTAATTCTAATTATCCACTAATGCAAAGGGGAGACAGGTTGCTTTAAAAATGAACAAAATCCATTGAGGATAAGGTGATGCTCCAGAAGTTTTAAGAATTGATGACAGAAGATAACCAAAAAGCTTTATTTGCATTGCTAGTTACTAATTTTTGACCTTTGGGTATAAAATATTCTTATCAGAATGAACGAAGCCAACAGTTCAGCAAAGCACAAAGCGTTTGATATCCTGAGTGTATTTTGAAACACAATTCACTGGATATGTGTTCTAATTCTAGGCATGCATAGGATCTGCCTTTAGGTTTTTCCCCCTTTTCTCTATAATTGGGCTGCTCCTTATCTCTCTGGGCATGTCCTCCTTCCTGGAAGTTGGATTTTTCATTTGTCTTATTGTTCTTCTAATGTCAAATACTCAAAGATTCAAGTCTAAGTTTTTATATTAAGTGTCAACTGAGACTATGCCTACACAAAAAGAAAAGGATATATTTAGGCATGAACAAATTAGTACATAAGGAATTATGAGGGTATACTTAATGCTAGTGTGAGTCTGTCTACAGAGCTACATGTTTCAGCAAAACTAACTATAAGCAAATTCTGTTTTCCTATTAACTCTCGTATATGTTTCTGTGGGTAATAAACACCTAATTAATTATCTGGGTTAAGATGACAAAGCAGAATATTTTGGGCCATTGATGCACACATGTAATGTTGTATAAAATATAAAGACTATTATAGCACTTTTATGATATAATATCTAATATTCATTGAATGCTTACTATATGTTGGCCCTATCAGTGCTGTGTATGTCTCATTGAATCATCACAGTAACCTTACAATAACTATATTGTGATCAGCACTTAAATAAGCTTTAGAGTATGGGATTTGAAGTTAGAGATATCTGAATTTAACTCCCACTTCCTCCATTTACTAGCTGTGAGACCTTAAGCAAATTTCTTAACTCTTCTAAATCTTGGTTTTTTTTCAGCTGCAAAAATGAGAAGGAGAATAACATGCAGCTCATGGGATTAAAAGTATTAAAATAGAGAATGCCTATAAAGTGTTTAGCAAAACCCCAAGTACATTGTGGGTGCTCAATAACTGTTAGCAAGTTTTGTTTACTATTATTACAAATGAGGAAACTGAGTTTTAAAGGAGTTAAATGACTTGTCCAAGGCCACACAGCAAATAAGTGGAAGAACCAAAATTTAAACTCAGCTCTCTGCAAGTTTCAGTGTCTGGGAGAATATTGTAGTGACTCAAGAAATAGGTGGGGAGTGGAGATGAAACAGAAAAGAAAGAATATATTCCTCTGAGACATATTGTGACAAAAAAGATGATTGACAAGCTGTAATATAGAGGGAGAATGGTCACGAATGACCTCAAGTTTTTAAATTTGGACTAATGGAAAACGGAGGGAGCTGTTGGTGCTCTTGGACTGGAGTCCAGGAGCCTAGAATCTGCTGCTGCTGAACTGCCAATGAGGAGTTGCTTCAGCTGTAACAAGAACCATGTACGAGGGGCTGCCCGTTCTGGGGCTCTAGAGGTTATAGTCCCCCTGCCCGTGCTGCTGCCCTACCACCAGAAACTCTTAGCAACCAATGTGCTGTTGCAATCAGAAGCAGAGAAAAACATTGCTTCTGTCTTTCCACCCACTTCCTAATCTTCCAGCAGTTCCTCCACCTGGCAGAACATAACAAGAAGTCAGCTGGCAAGGGTATCTGGGAAATGTAGTTTGCAGCGTTCCAGCGCCAGCAATACAGAGCAGAGTATAGAAGGACAGGCTGTGGGGCTGTGAAGCAAATGATAAATCACCAGCATGGGAGGAAACATTAAAAGAATTAGGAGCTTCTGGAGGAAGAAATGGTTTTAGAGAAAATAAGTTGTTCTTGTTATGGATAACATATCACAGAGAAAGGTAAATGCTTCTGCTCTTAGAAATGCAGTAAAAATAGGATACATTATTTGTTGGAATAAACCTGTAAAAGTTAATTAAATTCCACTACCTATGACCATGTTCTAACATTAGGAGAAAAGCTAATTGAAGTACAATATAATAAATATTATAACTGGGTATTATGTATATATCAGCCTCTCCATATTTCTCCTGTTATCAGGTGCTACATAACAGAATTACATTTTCATTCATCCATAGACCTTTAATAATTGAGAAGTGACTTAAATGAGGAAGGTCTGTAGGTGCATGAACTATAGTTTTGTTCTATTTCCTTTTTATAACATAACATAGAGTATTTTTAGGGAATAGAACATTGATGTTTTGGCATGAAAACTTCTCAAGCTACAAGATTTTATCTAAACTTGGTGGTAAATCCCTTGACTTTTTCCCCTGTACCTTAGAAGACAATATGGAGAACTACTGATCACTTCCTGAGTATTTCTTTTTTTCTGGGTCCAGTCCTTCTTACCCTACTTACTTTCCTCCCCTTTCTTTGTTCAGTTAAAACAGAAGGCACCTGTATCATGAGACTCTTAGGAAGTTCTGTAAGAAGACTAGGAATGCTCTTCGAAAATTTCCCACATGCAACTCTCTCTTTACCTACAAAGGAGAGGCCTATACGATCACATTCAGAACTTAAGCTGAAAGGTTATCATTTAAAAAAATAATTTGCCTATCACATTTTTATTATTATTTTGTATTGTGTTCAATTAGCCACTATATAGTACATCATTAGATTTTGATGTAGTGTTCAATAACTCATTAGTTGTGTATAACACCCAGTGCTCATCACAACATGTGCCCTCCTTAATACCCATCACCCTCTTACCCCATCCTCCCATTCCCCTCCTCTCTGAAACCCTCAGTTTGTTTCCTGGGATCCAGAATCTCTCATGGTTCATCTCCCTCTCTGATTTCTCCCCCTTCAGATTTCCTTCTCTTCCCCTATGGTTCTCCATATGGTTTCACTCATATGTGGAACATATGCCTATCATATTTTTAAATTGTTTTGAAGAGAAGAAGGTAGTTGTTGCTGTTTTCATTTAATATGATTGTCACCCTATAACCGAAAATTTTAGTGACCTTCACTTCTTTAATTTTCATTATCTTGCTTGGTGATGATGGGGCAAATATAGCTAACAGAATATGAACTTTTTATCCTTGTATCAATTGTTTAGTTCTTTGCCTATTTGAAAACATAGATAAGTTCTTCACTTGCTTTGAAGTCTTTCCTGATTGTACCAATTTATACTGATCTCTACAGTCTCTGAAAAAGTGACTTTACAAAGACATCTGACTTCATGTTATATTAGTTAGGGTCAGACTAAGGAGAGAAGCACTCTCTATTATCCAGGGAAGCAGAAGGGCAATGAGCAGGCCCACTAAAATAGCTTTATTCGTCCCTTGTCAGCTACCCATCTACAAAGATGCCCCTCTCTTAATCTCCACTTATAGCTCTTGGTTCTTTGGATCATATCTTGGTTTCGAGTGTTCAAGATCCTCCATACCCAGTTTCACAAGTCTACTGCCAATAACTAGATAAACCGTCTCCACAGTGGCTAGGGCAAATCATAGCAGTGCTCACCAATGTCTGTGTTTCCCCTCCTCTTCCTAGATATATTCCCTAGCCTTACTGAATGCAGGTGGAGCTGTGGGACAAGTTTTGGTGGTTGGGGTGTAAATAGATTCATGGCCTCTGAAATCTGCATGAGATTCTCTTTCTTTCTTTCCTCCCTTTTTGGTAAGATGCAGAGGATTTAATGGGGGCTTCAGTCAGAACCACTTACTAGGTACAGCCTGAATCCCTGAGTCTTACCTGGAGCAGAGCTGGCCAACCTACATCAGTAGAAAATACTGTTTTGGGGTTAAGTAGCTGATAAATATCAACATCATCATCATTATCATCATCATCATCATCATCACAACCAGTCTTACAGACCTAATATATACACACATCTTGAAGCAAGATGCATTTGATAAACTGGGGAATTTAGCCTTAAAGAGATGACATAGTTTACTTAA
Organism: Callorhinus ursinus; assembly: GCF_003265705.2. Lineage (NCBI taxonomy): Eukaryota > Metazoa > Chordata > Mammalia > Carnivora > Otariidae > Callorhinus > Callorhinus ursinus. Next base: position 54,962,699 of record NW_027397072.1, read on the forward strand.
AGACCCAGAGCTAGTAATGGCAAACCCAGGTTTGCATTACTAGACTTAAATTAATTTAACCAACAGTCTGATTGCCACCATTAACCCATAATTTGTTAACCATTAGCCATTAACTTGCCATCTGATCACTGCCATGGCTCTGGAAGCAGGATACCTGGAGATGTTTTAGGTCAGTTAGGAAAACCTACAGATTGCTCTCTGAGATGAGATGCACCTGACAGGAATCAGGCAGGAGAGGAGCAAGCTTTGTAAGAGAGCTCTGGCTATTTCTTCAGCCTGCATTTATCACCTTTCAACCCTAATAACTCCCATTGAAGGGAATCAACTACATTTTTACCACTTCCAACGGCACGCAGCCTAACAAGACCAAGCCCTACCTCTTATGTTGCCACAAAATCCAAAATAGGGATCCCAAGGATGCAGTCAAAGAAGGCCAGGGCCGATTCTTGAACCTGATGCACTGGATAGGGTTAAGAAGAAAGGACAAGGGAGACAGTCTCCTGCTTCAAGAATTCTCAAATTGGATCTGAATTTTCCACTGGATAAGTTTAGAAAGTCCCCTCATTTTTTCTATGAGATGAAAGAAACATAAAGAAGAGGCAATGTGTGTTTCTTCCTTTGTTCTTTAAACTTTATGGTTTATCTAAATATCTGATTTAAACTGGTATAAGAGAACAAGTAAATAAAAATGGCCATTGTTTAGATTATAGCTCATTGGTATTAGTTTTATCACTTTTGATTCTTTTCAGCTTCTAGCTCTGGGTTTCTACTTCTCATTTTTGTTCCAGCCCCCTTGGCTTTAACTACTCCTTTGAGGACTGCTTTGGGTTCTTTAAACTTCAGCTTTGCACCCAACTCCCAATATCTTTGCTCATTGTCTGTTTTTGGAAGTAAATTCCTTCCTCTAGAATGGCTCAGTGGTGTTGCCCACCACCCCCATTATACCCCCCTCTGTAGAAAATTGCAGAATTTTCTTGAAAAGGAATAAGGATTAAGACAATAGAGCACTATTAAACATAAGACTCTGTGGCCTTAAAACAGGTTCAGATTTAAGTTCTTCCTTATCTGCCAGAACCTATATCATTTGTCACAGACTTAGAGCAAATGATTACACTCTTCAGATTCCATCAGCAATATGGAACAGGGGCTCAGCCAGAAGCTACTGCCTTTATCCTCGCTCTCCAAGTCAAGCTCACTCTTTACTGATGGTGATATTTGGAACTTGATGGGACACCAGATGTTCCAGCAGCCTTTCCTTAATATGAAGCTTCTATGATCAGAAAGCTGAGTGGCTATATTTGCATATGAAACTGTTTTCTATGGCAGTGCTGGGAATATTAAGTGGTGATATTCCATGGAGCTCTGGAGGCTTGTGTCCTTAGCAGTGATTTAGGAAGACCTGTTGCAAATGACTACAGCTGAATTGGCAAGCTGTGCAGCCAATGGCCTTGATGTGGTCCTTAGGAGTGTTTCTCAAGCCAGCTAGCACTTATGGCCCTGAATTATTCTTACTGCTTCCAAGATAGGTTAAAATAAGGGGAAGGCCCTACCCTAAAGGAACTTACAGTCTAGTTGTATAGATAAGACATACACTCAGGAACATTGCAAAGTGACATATAAACAAGGTGAAAAAGTAAGACAGACTATTTATGTAGGCACTGAAGGGATTGAAGGTGAAGCCAAAGTTATTTTGTTTGTGTTCTGTTCTATTTTCTTGAAAATCTCCCAATAAAGTAAAAAGAGAGGCATTTCACCATTCCTTGTTTGTGTCCAATTTCCAGACAAGTTAGTTGTGATTTTCAAAGCTGACAATACACCAAATGTGATTGCTTTGCAAATAGTGGTTTATTAAGATGCAATGGTGAAAAATGAACCATGCTTTATTAGGGAATTCAAATGGTACTTATAGGACATAAACCCTTCAGAATGTCCAGTGCCTGTTCCACCTTAGAGTTTTGGACAGTCTCTAAATCTTTAGTGCTTGAAGGCATCAAAATTCACCATTTAAATTTTTTTCTACCTTTATTTATCTGTACATATGTTATTAGAATTTACATTCTTTTTATTTTTATTTATGTATTTTTAAAAAAGATTTTATTTATTTATTTGACAAAGAGAGAGACAGCGAGAGAGGGAACATAAGCAGGGGGAGTGGGAGAGGGAGAAGCAGACTTCCCGCTGAGCAGGGAGCCCAATGTGGGGTTCGATCCCAGGACCCTGGGACCATGACCTGAGCTGAAGGCAGACGCTTAATGACTGAGCCACCCAGGTGCCCCAATTTACATTCTTTTTAGAGATCTTTATTTTGTTGAAGAATCCAAAGTGGCTAAAAGGTTTGTTCAGACTAAATTTCTTATGGTCAATTTGATTGGATTGACAAGTATCAAGCAACCTGAAAATATTGGCTTTAATGAATTTTTGGACTGTCTGCAATTCTGTTATAAACTTGGAATTTGTTTTTTTCAGACCCTAGACATGAATGCTATAGAGAAAACGCAAGGAATACATGGGCCATACACCAAATATAGACATAGGAATAGGTACATTGCAAAAACGCTGCTCAGGTTCTGAAACAATGAGGAATTCTTTTGAGGGATTGTAGACAATGTGGAGAAACAGTTACCAAAGCCGCAGGAATGCCAGGCCTAAAGCCCAGGCTACAGAATCTGAGTTTAAAGAGATGATGATGGATTACCCAATTCTTTCCTAAGACCCTTCTCAGAATCCCATGGTGAATGAAGCCCTGGTCAACACGTTTCTCACAAGGTCGAAGTGGTAACTGAGAATGAACAAAGAGAGGGAATAAAGTTGAAACTAGAACTAAAGAGCATGAACTATGAAGATGGGCTCAGTTCCTTAATCTTTTAAAGATACTTTCCAGGTGGATCGACTGAGCTGTGTAACATTTCCAAACATGTAGATAAATCTCCTCATCTATCATGATGTCACCAATGACCCTAAAAATCTGCAGTCCATGGTTCATCATGAAAACATTTCTTGGATGCTTATTATCTTCTGTGAAGGAAGGTAAACTTAGGTTTTTGGAATTTGGGGCTTGCTTATTATGAGCTCAGGCTGATGTGCAAGTGTGTTTGAATTCAGACTTCAGCATGAGGATGTTTGAGTATAAAACTACAAGGTTCTTTATTAAATTTAAAATCGTGGGTTACGTGTTGAACGGCCTGCATTCCATCCCATTGTTTAAATTCATCAAATAGTCACTCTGGAATTATTTCTAACAATTGGGATGACTTCATTTGTGTTTGTTTTCCCTTTCTATTAATCCATGACAAACTGTGAAATTTGCCATTTTTACCATAACCAGGCCATGAAATTTGTCATCTCTCTCTGTAATTTACATGGAGCCTGGGCTATAGATACATTTCAGGCAGGATGATTGCTTTCCATCTGACGCAGATGACAGAACAAAGGAGGGATACACATAGAATAGAACACAAACAAATTCAGAACAGACATCAGGAAAGGCTCCCCCCCCTTTTTTTCTTTCATGCTGTAAAGTCTGCTAAAATGTGCTGACTGCCTCCCAGGGAAAAAGGTTGATGGGACAAACTAAGGCACTATTGTCAAATCCAAGGAACAATGAAATGACACTCCAGGGAGAGGGGAGAGCTTAAAAGAAGAGATGTCTTGACAAACTAGAATGGTTGGGAAGGATGTGGTAGGAAATCATGTGAGTAATGTGGTCAGGAGACATTTGGAAATGGAGTTTCAGAGGCAAGCCACCATAACAGTACAAGAGTTTTAAAGCTTGTTCACAAGCTATTGTTCATGGGATGGTGAATTTCCTCTTTTCTTTCCACTCCCTCTTCTCTAAAGTTGAACATAAATTAGTTTCTTCCATGTCAAATGGATGAAAAGTCCTCTGAACAATTTGTGTTAAAAATTAGACTGGATGTTTTGCAAAGAAGCTCTGTTTCTGATGATCCTCTTCTTGGTTAGGGGAAAGGAAAGAAAGAAAAAATGTTTTCACTGTCCATTTGTCTGATTTGCAAAATACAGCATCTTCCTTGAACTGTTGACTCTGGCGAGATAGGTTAGCAATAGCTAACCAACCACTGAAAAGTAAGGTCACCAAGCCAAGTAGATGTGCTCTTTCTCCACTGTAGATAGAACTGGTGTTGTGATTTCCTCTGAAGGAAGAGAAATGTGGCTTTGTTTGAGGGTGGATATGGGGTAGAAGAGAAGGTGTTGGGAAGGAAGAGACATCTAGACAATAGCTTGCCCTAGTGTTTCCATCTCTTCCTGTGCAGAAGAGAAGTGAGAGAGCAGTGGATATCACATAAGTGTGTGAGCCCCAGGTGACTGAAAGGGAATGATGCCATGGGGTCTCTCACAGTGCATTTAGGCATTATTCTCTACTGAGAGGACGCTTGTTTTCTAGGATCTAGAGAGATTTATTGAAAGTGGATTGCCACTTCTTTTTGGTTTAGATATAAAGTGGGAGGTGGTTATAGAGAATTATAATATATATAGAGAGAATTATAGTTGCTTTAGCTAAATTGTAGTTCTCTTTGCCCATGGTGAGTAAGGATTGCATAGGAATAATATCAACCCATTGATAGTAGGAAATTTCAAGGGTGCATTTTTTTTAAAGATTTTATTTATTTATTTAAGAGAGACAGAATGAGAGATAGAGAGCATGAGAGGGAAGAGGGTCAGAGGGAGAAACAGACTCCCTGCTGAGCAGGGAGCCCGATGTGGGACTCGATCCCGGGACTCCAGGATCATGACCTGAGCCGAAGGCAGTCGCATAACCAACTGAGCCACCCAGGCACCCCAAGGGTGCATTTTTTTTTTATGGACTTTATTTCCTCTTCCACTTTCACTGCCATATCATGAGAAAATAAGAGATTCTAATTCTCTCAATTCTGTCATTGACACCAAAACCTCCTGCCACTGGCTTATTCTTATCTCCTTTCCTCCTGTGGTAGAGCTCCCATTTTAACATAAACAAATGGCTGGTTTAAATGATTATTTTGCAAATTATAGAGAAGAAAAAAGAAGAATGCAAAGAATGCATCATGCAAAAATCTTCCTATACCCAGGAATAATCACTGTTAGATGGTTGACATGCTTCCTTCCAGTTATTTTTTCTTGGCCCATTTTTTTTACAGTAGACTTCAAATTACATATGAAAATACAAATGATCTTCATTAACTTAACATTTTATCATAAGGGTTTTCCTGTAACATTACAATCTCTTCAAAAGTGTAATTTTGATAGCTTTTATCTTATCCCATTAAGTAAATTCATCAACATTTTCTTTAGATTTTCTTGTGATTAAAACTTTCTTTTTGATTGCATCTATTTTTTATGACTATAAATACTATAACAATCATTTTTGTCTATACATCTTTGCATGTGTTTCTGAGCAGGATAGATTTCTAAATAAGGAATGACTAGGTAAAAGCACATGGTTGTTTTAAAAGACGCATTTTTACTAAATTGTATTCCAGAATTGTACCAATTTACATTCATAACAGCTTATCAATAACATTAGTAACAGCTAACCCTCACCAGGATTGAATATCTTCATTTTTAAAAAGTACCCTTACTTTGATAATTTTAAAAAGAAAAAAATGGTGCTGTCTTACATCATACTTTTGTGATTGCCAGTGAAGCTGAACTTTTTATATTTTCTTTATCTATTTATCTATGATGGTATTGTGACAGCCATGAGAAGATGCCTCCCAGAGCTCCTACTATAGGAGCATCATTGACTGAGGGCTCCAGCTGCAGCACTTTGAAACCCGTTGTCCTATTTACACTGGAGCCACACCCACTGATGGGCTGCTCTTTACCAATGACTGAGTGTGGTGGGGATGCTAAAGCAGACCAATTCTTAGGAGACACAGAACTTCTTTGTTGGCTGATTTTGTCTCAAGGACTTTCCTATGGTTTTCTGTTCTTTCTTTGGACTATAAGGTAGGTTACAATGTCTCTCCGCATCTCTTATGGCTCTCCCAACTTGCCTGGCTTACTCCTTATTTCCTTTCACATAGGCAGTTCTCCTAGTGCTATAGGTTGAATTATGTCCCCTCAAATTTATATGTTGAAATCCTACCCCCCCAGTACCTCAGAATGTGACCTTATTCAGAAATAGGGTTGTTGCAGATGTAACTAGTTAAGATGAGGTCATACTGTAGTAGAATGGGCCTCTAATCCAAGATGACTAGTGTCCTTATTTAAAGAATACCATATGAAGAGATGGATGCTTACAGAGGGAGGATGAAGTGAGGACCCATAGAGGATGCTATTCATAAGCCAAAGAACACCTGAGACTACCAGAAGCTAGGGGACAAGCATGGAGCAGATCCTCCCCCACAGCCCTCAGAGAGAACCGGCCCTGTGGACACCTGGATTTCTGACCTCTAGTCTCCAGATCTGTGAGACAATAAGCTCCCAGTTAAGCCACCAGTTTATGGTATTTTGTTATGGCAGCCCCAGGAAACTAATACACCTGATAAAATCCTCCCACTTTTAATATTGATAGTCTACTTCTTAGACATCTGGACTAAGATAAACTTCATATGAGCTTTTTATATATTGAATATTCTTGCAAATATTCTTCTAGTTTATATGCATTTTAATTTAGCTAATAATATTTTAACTGACAAATAATGTAAACCTTTATGTGTTTAAATAATCAACATTCCTATGGATTCTTACATCCTCCTTCCTTCCTGCTTGTTCTCTTGTTTTCACATTTTCCCTACTAGAGAGATGATAGATATTCACCCAATTGGGTCCCCCCCCCTTATTTTTAAGGCTTGGACTTTACATTTTAGCTTTTGAGTATATTTAGAACTTAGTTTATGTATGTACTGAAATATAAAGTCTACAGTACTGTACCCAGTTTTTTCTCTTTTTTTTCCTCTTTGAAATGTGTTTAGCCATTCTTACACAAATACATTCTTTCATATGAACTTTTGAAACTTTTTTTGTCAGGCATGCTAAATGAGAGAAAAATGCTGTTGGGGTTTTTATTGGGTATGCTTTAAACAAATAACTCAATTTGTCAATAATTAACATGATTAGAACGTTTAGTTTTGCCATCTGAGGACATTATGTCTCCAATTATTAAATAATTAGTTTATATTTTTTCAGGAACTCTTTGACATTTTCTTTACATAGGTCTCATGCATGGCTTGCTAAGTATTGTCTTAAGGATTTTATGGATTTTTTGTTTTATAAATGTGATTTTTTTAATGCCATTTTCTAACTAGTATGAAGAAAAGTTATTTCCACATGGTCATATCATATTCAGCCACTTTTACTAAAATTTCTTATTAATTCCAATTTGGGAGTCTTAGCACATTTGGGGGAATATTCTCCATGGTGGTAAATCTCATAGAAACTTTGGCTGTGAGAGCAGAAAGGATCTAAAGGTCATGATACCCCCTCATTTTATAGATGATCCATCAGGGAGCCTTGGTACTATGTTCTAAACACTATGAAAGGAAGGCCCTGAAAAGGCCTCACCCCATCTCCCTGGAGATTCTTAAACCAAAGATCATATAGCACAACATATAGACATGCTTTAACATTTGTGAATATATAGTGATAAAATAACAGTAACCATTTATTGGGGTCCAGACACTTGCTAGGTGCTTTATACAGGGGCAATCTCATTTTATTCTTACAACAGTCATTTGAAATACAGTTGTTCAAGGTCACTGGCAGATGTGTCTAACTGGAATGTCTCTCTTCTCACTCACTCTGGCTCTCTCTCTATCTGGTCGTTTTAGGGACGGGAGTGATTTACCAAGTTACTTTCTAGGGTTCTGTGTTTTCCTTGGTTACTATGGGGTTTAGTCTGTTATTAATTGAAAGAGTTGATCCAGTCTTTCTGTCGCAGGGAACAAATATCTCATCGGCACCCTTACACAAAAAATAAATAATAAAAAATACTAACAAATATTTAAAAAGTTTCATTGGCTAGATTTGAATGTCAAGTCAAAAAAGTTGAATTTTTAAGTATATTTTGAGCCTCTACTATGTAGCCTGTTAGAGACTTTAAAAATAAGATTATGATGGTTTCTAACCAGAAAGGTTTACATCTAGAGTCACAGAACCCTCATGATGGAAGGGGCTTGGGTATCATCTGATCCAATTTCCTATCTGATGTGCCTCCCTGATGAATTCTTGGCCAATCTTTTTTGGAACAGTTTCCTAACTGATAGAAAGCCCTTGCTTTTTGAAGTCTGTCTCCTGGTATCTTCTACCCACCTCTACTTAAGTGCCTTTTGTAGTCACAGGATAAGTTCAATTTCTTTTAATAGTTGAGAAACAACCACTATGTGCTGTATTCACCTGTATCAGTGATGGCTCTTCTGGTCCATTTATAGTTAATTAGTTAAGATGAGGTCATACTGGAGTAGGATGAGCCCCTAATCCAATATGACTGGTGTCCTTATATGAAAAGTGCTATGTGAAGAGACGGATGCTTACAGAGGGAGGTGGAAGTGAGGACACAGGGAGAATGCTATCCATAAGCCAAGGCACCTGAGACCACCAGAAGCTAAGGACAGGCATGGAACATATCCTCCCCCACTGCCCTCAGAGAGAACCAACCTTGATGGTGCCTGGATTTCTGACTTCCAGCCCCACCAGTTTCCTAAAGCATTTGTCATGCCGGCCTCTTCTCTTTCCCAGACTCCATCCTCTGAGTATGGGCTTTTGCCAATATCCCTCTTAACATGTAAAGTCTAGTACTGAACTGAGTGGTTATGATGTGGTACAAAGAGCAAACAGTAGAGAAGATGTATTGTGTCATTTGATCTGAATACTAAATTTCCAACAATATAGTCCAAGTTCCTGTTAATTATTTTTAGCAGTTGCAGTGCATAGTTAATAATTTCACTTTCCATGTAACTTTTGATTCTCTACCCTGCTCCCAATTCTGCTCTTCCACCAATCTTCCTCATCTTAGTAGACAGCCCCACAAATCACTCAATTAGCTCTAGGCAACACCCGGTTTTCGTTCTTGACTCCTTCCCCTCAAGCAACCCATTGCTATGTTCCACCTGCAATCCCTGCCAATGATATCATCCCCTCTACCGCTACCACTCCAGTCACCTTTATCTCTCTTCTGTGCTGATGAGAGAGCTTCTTAAATTGTCTTGGGGTTTCCTCTCTGGGATCCTATTTAATGTATTCTTCACATTGCAGATAGAGCAATCTTCTTAAATTATAAATAGTATTATGATACTTCCCTACTCAGAACTCTTCAGGGTTATCCACTTCACACTCATACAAAATCTAGTCTTCTTTACTGGGGCTCAGAAGATCCTGCATGATCTGCCTACCTGTCCCAGGTGCTTTAGCCACCTGGGCAATTCTTTTTGTTCTTTCTGTTTCTTGTACACACTAAGTTCCTTCATTACTCAAGACTCTTGCAGATGCTGTGTCCTATACCTGGAATGTTCTTCTCCCTAGATCATTGTATTGTTTATTCCCTTAATTCGTTTCTGCTTAAATGTCAATTACTCAGAAAGTCCATACTTGACTGCTCTATCTAAAATAGAACCCTTATATCTCACCATAGTCACATTCTATTTCCTTACTCTATTTCCTTATTCCCTTCCTTATTTTTCTTCCTGGCACTTATCTCCAGTTTCCATTACATGTTTGTTTATTCATTTGTGTAATTTCTCTATCTAGCACTAGAATGTCAGCTCCATCAGAGCAGAAACTTCATCTGTCTTGTTTTTTTCATTAAAGATGCCTAAAATAATTTCAGGCACATACTGGATAGTCCCTGAGACTAGCATGTTCCTGACACATATTTGTCAATGAATAAATTATTGAATGAATGGACTGTACTGACTTTGTAGCCAGATAAACTCTTTAGTCTTTTTTTTCCTAAGATCTCTTCTCTGCATTTTGGTTTTCTAAAGAGTTTAGTAATTTTATATTGAATGCATTTCTTCTGAGATATGGAATTTAAATTCATTCTCTTCAGCTTGCTAGTTTTATATTTGACTCTTGAAGTAGGCTCTAGTTTCTCTCACCTAAGTTTGTTCATACCCTCCTTTCTAGTCTAAACCTCTTTTTTTTTTTTTTTTTGGGGTAGCTAAGATAAAATCTGGGGAATTCTACTTAATTCTGATATACATTAATGGATTGCCAGCTAATCAATTCAGCAGGTCCTGTGCTCTTCCCTGCTCTTGCTTTAAAATAGCAAATAAAGAAAATAACTTTTTTTCGTAAGCATTTTCCCTAAGTTTGTGCCTTTCTGGGTCTACTTAATTTGGGAAAGCAGGTCTAACAATAAGTGAAACAACAAGAGAATTGTATAAGTTTTACAATAAGTGATATGGCACATAGACTGTAAGGCTTTCAGAGAATGGAATGATCGCAGAGAGTTTGAAAAATTAGAAAAAATTTTGTGTAGGATGCTTCCCAACTTTTAAAAATGATGGTATATGTTAAAGAGTAAAATCATGGACTTTTAGAAACAGAGTGTTATACATAGTTTTAGAAAAATTAGCAGGGCTTGGAGCCGGTAATTTTGTCAGACTGCATGTGTTAGCTGTGCATGACTTTTATCATCAGCCAAAAAGACATCAGTGTCCATGTGAGCTGAGGTCAAGGGCAGAGTGGCAGAGAGTGTTCAGACAAAGTTTTCAGGTCAGCAGACAACCTTGGGTATGCTTTTGGAGGGTGAGGTTAGTAACATCACAGCAGCAAGCACAAGCTAACCATCTTGAGAGATTAACGATTCACTGCTCTCTTAGCCCAGAGACCCAGCAACATTTTTTTTTCAAAATAACTTCTTATATAAAGGTCAGAAGCACTAAATGTGTGTATTTGTGCTCATGTAGGTGTATGGGTGGGCTTGTGGATGCATTATACAGTAAACATCCATATCTGTGTGTACTGTAAGGGAAGGGGCATGCTTTTTTATTATCACTAAATTTCTATTATTTTTTCTTGTTTTATATACCAGTAATGACCTCCAGTTCAAAGGCCTTGCAAAGTTCACTGTAATGGTTCTAAACAGTAGGGAAAAATAAGGTTTTGCTATTAAAGTATTTGAATAGGATGACCCTATAGATCTAGTGAGACGTTCAAGTGTAGGAAGGAATTTAGGAAGACTGGTGGGGAAGGGGTCTAATGCACACCCTTGAGAGTTGTTTTTTTTTTTTTTTCCCCATAGTGATGGCCTAACCTATTGGTAAAATTGGCTGATTTGGTGGTAAACATTATGGAGCATGAAAATTATTCCACATGGCTAAGTTTTGCTTTTTCAACAACTGTGCAGTTGGGCTGACCTAACTTTCATTTCCTGTTTCCATTATGGTTGTTAGTCCCAATTCTTCCCACATCTGCACCCAGACATATCTCATTCTACAGCCTGTCTGCCCATCTGGGCTGTGGGGTGACCTCATTCTTGAGAAGAGGCCTGTAAACTGTGCTCAAGATGGACAGCCCCTGACAAATGGGTGCATGTACCCTGAGTGCACAGCTGCAGGACGCTTTGGCCACCCTGGGCTCATTGTGCTGCAGAGGGCTTTGTAAAAGGTTTTCAACATGTGTTTGGATATTTTCAAGGCTCATGTACAGCTCTGTTTTAAATATTTAACCTTATATGAGGATGTCTGACACTTCCTGAAATTATTCCTATGATTTATAAAAGAAAAGGAATCTGATCATACAAATATGAATAGAATGCTCAAAAGACCAAATGGCAATCCACTTACTTGCTGTCTTTTTTGGTTTCAGAATTTTATATGTAGAGAACTTTCGCTCTCCTTGCCAATCAATCTGTCAATATGTATTTATTGAGCATTGTAAGTACTGAGCAGAAAGGTAGATACAGAAAAGCAAGTCTTAGAAACCCACCTTTTAGGTATACATCTAGTTGACACTATTGACTAGTATGGAGTGGCATTACAAAATACTACTAGCAAAGTTTTTTGAGTGTTACTGTGTGCCAAGTTTAAGTGTTATCTTTAAAAGTGTCATCTCATTTAACCCTCAAAACAATCCATTAGGTAAGTGCTATTTTTCTCCCCATTGCTCAGATCAGGAGCTAGAAGTTGGTGTGACTGAGGAACTTGGCAAGAGTACTCTTCCAGGAGAGCCAAGATTCACACTCAGTTCTTTCTGAGTTCACAGCTAGATGGGGCTCCAGAGCTCAACATCTTAACCATGATGCTGTAGCACCTCTCAGGTGCTAACCCTCTAGAGTGTGTAAAAATGAAATCTTGCCATTTGCAACGATGTGGATGGAACTAGAGGGTATTATGCTAAGTGAGATAAGTTAATCAGAGAAAGACATGTATCATATGATCTCACTGATATGAGGAATTCTAAATCTCAGGAAACAAACTGAGGGTTGCTGGAGTGGTGAAGGGTGGGAGGGATGGGGTGGCTGGGTGATAGACATTGGGGAGGGTATGTGCTATGGTGAGCACTGTGAAGTGTGCAAGACTGTTGAATCACAGACCTGTACCTCTGAAGCAAATAATATATTATATGTTAAAAAAACCCAAAAAGATAGTAGGAAGGGAAAAATGAAAGGGGGGAAATCGGAGGGGGAGATGAACCATGAGAGACTATGGACTCTGAGAAACAAACTGAGGGTTCTAGAGGGGAGGGGGTGGGGGGATGGCTTAGCCTGGTGACAGGTATTAAAAAGGGCACATTCTGCGTGGAGCACTGGGTGTTATACACAAACAATGAATCATGGAACACTACATCAAATACTAATGATGTCATGTATGGTGATTAACATAACATAACAAAATTAAAAAAAAGGGCGCCTGGGTGGCTCAGTTGGTTAAGCAACTGCCTTCGGCTCAGGTCATGATCCTGGAGTCCCGGGATCAAGTCCCGCATTGGGCTCCCTGCTCAGCAGGGAGTCTCCTTCTCCCTCTGACCCTCTTCCCTCTCATGCTATCTCTCATTCTCTCTCTCTGAAATAAATGAATAAAATCTTTAAAAAAATTTTTTTAAAAAAAGGCAACACTTTTAGAGTGAAGATCAAATATGAGGGTTCAAGTCATCAGTGGACTTTTCCCACTTATATTTCGAAGTGGGACTTGAGCCTCCATTCAGCTTATTTGGAGTGATCCAACCCCAGGAGTACCTCACACTGGCCCAGGGTTATTCTTCAATATGTTCCCAGTGTGTTCCTTCTAAATCAACATAATAATATTAGCACAAATGAAGATAAAAAGAAATGGAGGCTTTGGCTTTTGTTGTTGTTGTTGTTATTTATTTATTTATTTTAAAGATTTTGTTTATTTATTTGACAGAGAGAGACACAGCGAGAGAGGGAACACAAGCAGGGGGAGTGGGAGAGGGAGAAACAGATTTCCTGCTGAGCGGAGAGCCCGATGCGGGGCTCGATCCCAGGACCCTGGGACCACGACCTGAGCTGAAGGCAACCACTTTACGACTGAGCCACCCAGGCACCCCTTGTTGTTGTTTTTAATACTGATTCCTCGCACCAAATCTACTTTAGATTATGTGGGTAATTGCTTTTCCTTGATTTACAAGTTAAAGCCATGTAGGAAATGCAGCCTTTGTAAGTAACTCTTTACATTCTTTATTTGCTTTCGTCATTTCTTTATAATCCCTTTGTTACAGTGTAGTGATAAAGAGCAAGGACCACAAGATAAGGATGTCCCCTCTATCACTTTTATTCAACACAGTACAAGAAGTCCTAGCCTCAGCCATCATACAACAAAAAGAAATAAAAGCCATCCAAATTAGCAAGGAAGAAGTCAAACTTTCACTATTTTCAGATGACATGATACTCTATGTAGAAAACCCAAAAGACTCCACCAAAAAATTGCTAAAACTGACACATGAATTCGGTAAATTTGTAGGATACAAAATCAATGTACAGCAATCTATTGCATTTCTATACACCAATAATGAAGCAGCGGAAAGGGAAATCAAGGAATCAATCCCATTTACAGTTGTACCAAAAACCATAAGATACCTAGAAATGAACCTAACCAAAGAGGTAAAAGATCTATACTCTGAAAACTATAGAACACTTCTGAAAGAAATTGAGGAGGACACAAAGGAATGGAAAAACATTCCACGCTCATTGATTGAAAGAACAAATATTGTGAAAATGTCTATACTACCCATAGCAATCTACATATTTAACATAATCCCTATCATAATACCACCAGCATTTTTCACAGAGCTAGAATAAACAATCCTAAAATATATATGGAACCACAAAAGATCCCAAATAGCCAAAGCAGTCTTGAAAAAGGAAAGCAAAGCGGGAGGCAACACAATTCCAGACTTCAAGTTATATTACAGAGCTGTAGTGATCAAGACAGTATGGTACTAGCACAAAAACAGAAACACAGATCAATGGAACAGAATAGAAAATCCAGAAATGGACCCACAACTGTGGGAGCAGGAAAGACTATCCAATGGAAAAAAGACAGTCTCTTCAATAAATGGTGCAGGGAAAACTGAACAGCAGCATGCAGAAGAATGAAACTGGACCACTTTCTTATACCATACAGAAAAATAAATTCAAAGTGGATGAAAGACTTAAATGTGGGACAGGAAACCATCAAAATCCTAGAGGAGAACACAGACAATAACCTCTTTGACATTAGCCCATGCAGCTTCTTACTAGATATGTCTCCTGAGGTAAGGGAAACAAAAGCAAAAATAAACTATTGAAACTTCATGAAGATAAAAAGCTTCTGCACAGTGAAAGAAACAATCAACAAAACTAAAAGTCAACCTTTGGAATGGGAGAAGATATTTGCAAATGATATATTGGATAAAGAGTTAGTATCCAAAATATATAAAGAACTTAAAACCTCAACACCCTGAAAACAAATAATCCAGTTAAAAAATGGGCAGAAGACATGAACATTTTTCCAAAAAAGACATACAGATGACTAACAGATACATGAAAAAATACTCAATATCACTCATCATCGGGGAAATACAAATCAAAACTACAATGAGATATCACCTCACACCCGTCAGAATGGCTAAAATGAACAACACAGGAAACAACAGATGTTGGTGAGGATGTGGAGAAAGGAGAATCCTCTTACACTGTTGGTGGGAATGCAAGCTGGTGCAGCCACTCTGGAGGTTCCTCAAAAAGTTAAAAATAGAACTACCCCATGACCCAGCAATTGAACAACTAAGTATTTACCCAAAGGATACAGAAATACTGATTTGAAGGGATACATGCACCCCTATTTTTATAGCAGCATTATCAACAATAGTCAAATTATGGAAAGAGCCCAAATGTCCATCAACTGAGGAATGGATAAAAAAGATGTGGGGCACACACACACACACACACACACACTCACACACAATGGAATATTACTCAACCATGAAAAAGAATGAAATCTTGCATTTGCAGTGATGTGAATGGAGCTAGAGAGTATTAAGCTAAGCAAAATATGCCAGTCAGAGAAAGACAAATACCATATGATTTAACTCCTATGTGGAACTTAAGAAACAAAACAAATAAACATAAGGGGAAAAAAAGAGAGGCAAAGCACAAAATACACTCTTAACTATAGAGAACAAACTGGGTGTTGTATGTAAAGGATGAATCACTAAATCCTATACCTGAAACTAATATTACACTGTATGTCAATTAATGGGAATTTAAATAAAAATTTGGAAGAAAAAATAAAACTAATAAATAAATGGGCATTCATTCAGCAAATACTCACTGAGGACCATGATCCAGGAACTAACCCAGGAAACTTTGGATGCCCTTAGCTTATATTATCATGGAGATGCATAAACAGTCAGAAACAATGGGTTGGTTTGATAAAAATAATTTGAATTATGTGATACAAACAACCAGTTAGGCAGCTAGTTAATTTTCTTAACAGTGTCTCTGGGTGTTATTGGGGAGATATAATGTAGGTAGAATTTAAACCTGAGGATACACCATACCATGCCAGCGATCTTTTTTTTTTTTTTTAAGCTACTATGCTTCATTTTTCTTCTGAAGATAAAAACCAGTGTTACTCTCTCTTAATGTAATGGGGCAATCAACAGAATAATTTGAGGCCTTGAATGAAGGAAATTGCAAAAAAATTGAAATTGCCTGGGTAAAGTTTGAAATTGCCAAATAATGCCATAGATTTCAGCAATATTTACACATATGCTCAAAATTCTTTTTTTATATGCTCAAAATTCTTAATTTTATTTATTTATCCTATGTTTTATTTTTTTTTAAAGATTTTATTTATTTATTTGAGAGAGAGTGAGCATGAGCGGTGGGGAGGGGCAGAGGGAGAGGGAGAAGCAGACTCCCCACTGAGCAGGGAACTTGATGCAGCGCCCTGTCCCAGGACCCTAAGATCATGACCTGAGCGGAAAGCAGATGCTTAACTGACTAAGCCACCCAGGTGCCCCTATTTGTATTTTATATTTTCATATGTAACACTGAGTGATTAATCCAGATTATATCATATCAAAGACTATAAGATTTTTGTGACTGGTTGGTGCCCCTCATTCGAGGCCACTCCCTCCCAATTTGCCACCACACCCAACAAATTTGTGGCCTTTGTTCCACAAATGCATTTTTAAAAAACATATGTTAGTAGTTTCTTTTTCCCTGAAGTGAGTTACTAATCCCTCTATTATTCAGTTATTTCAAAAGAGAACTTTGCAAGTTTTGGTAACCAAGAGGTGCCTCAGTAGGTGAATTGATAAACTATATTATATACAGACAATGGAATATCACTCAGTGCTAAAAAGAAATGAGCTATCAAGCTATGAAGACTTGGAGGGAACTTAAATGCTTATTACCATGTGAAAGAAGACAATCTGAAAAGGCTACAATCTGTATACTTTTGATTTAGGAGAGAACATTAGGGTTCGAAGCTGACAGCCAAAAAAGAATTCTTGAGACATCTTTGGTACAAAAAGGTGGTTTTATTAATGCACAGGGAAAGGACCCATGGGCAGAAAAAGCTGCAATGGGGTCATGAGCAGTGATCCATTATATACTTTCAAGTTAGGAGGGGGTTCCGTATAGTGTAAATCTCTAAGGAATTTTGGAAGCAAGGTTTCCAGGACCTTGAGGGGGCTAGCTATTGTTGGGAAAAGGTCATTTATTACTGTCTAATAAAACCTTAGTCATGAGACACTTCAGGTGTATATAGGTGGGCCATATGCTTGGAGGATGATTGCCAACATGTATTTTGGGGGGTTTAGAGATAAAGGAAATTTCTAAAGGAATTTTTATATGTTAAAGTAGGCTTCCAGGATCCTGGGGGTCTGGCCTAAGATTACCTTTTGCCCTTAGCAAAGTATTAACTTCAAGGCAGTTGAGTCCCTAGAGGAATGTCACTATGCCTGTTTCAAGGACTTGTCAATGGGCTGTGGTAGTAAGGAAATTTAATAATTTCTCTTCTGCCTTTGTTTCCCACATCACTTCCAACTATCTGACATTCTGGAAAAGGCAAAACTATGGAGACAGTAGAAGGATGAGTGGCTACCAGGGGTTAGAAGGTGAGGAGGGATTAACAGGCAGAGCACAAGATTTTTAGGGCAGTGAAACTACTCTGTATGGCCGTGAAGGGAGGTTATATGTCATTACACGTTTGCCTATATCCATAGAATGTCCAACACCAAGAGTGAACCCTAATGTAAAGTATGGGCTTTGAGTGATAATGATGTGTCAGTATAGGTTCATCCATTGTAATGAATGTACTGCTCTGGTGGGTGATACTGATTTATGGGGAAGGGTTTGCATATGTAGGGGCAGAGGATGTATTGGAAATCTCTGTAACCTTCTGCTCAATTTTGCTGTGAGCCTAAAGCTGCTCTTTAAAAAGGTCTGTTAAGAAATAAAAAAAGAAAAGGGAAAAATTTGGACTATACCTGTGATGTCATTTTCATAGTTCATTGGCCAGAACTTAAAAAAAAAAAAAAGGAACATTTGAATCCATGTGAGCATTTTGATTGTTAAACCTCAAATATGACTTAATAGATTAAGGTTTCAGGAATAAAGACACACCCAAGGTGACAACGTGTAGACCAAGCTTCAGCCTAGAGCAATCTGAGCTGTCAAGGACATTAAAGCTCATTAGCAGGATTCCTGCACAGAAACACTGGCAGCCACAGTCCTGCATTTCACAGTTCTTAGAAAAATCTTCTCATTGATGCTGGGGTGTTGCACTCAAGCTGAGAGCCTGAGGTATTTAATTGAAAGGCAAACATACTGGTTTTATATCTTGTGCTTTCTGGAGGGGGTAGCTTTTTTATTTTTAAAGTGACAAGAGTGAGAAAAAAAGGGGGGGAATCCACTCACCTGTGACTGTATTAAACCACCCAGTAGCTGTTTATAACATAACACATCATTCCATGCTATACGAAGTCTTTAACATATGAAAAGGAAGGCCTTACAGAGGGGTTAACAAGCAGAACTGGGTGAAATGCTACACTTGCATGAGATTTATCTTTTGCAAGCTAATGATATTATTTTTCCATTGTTTTCTTAAAGATTAGCCGTAGGGAATTTAAATAATTAGGCATAAAATCCCTGGCATGATATTTAATCAATCACATCTTAGTTTTCAGCCAATGCAAGGGCTGTGGTCAGCTGTGGGAAAGGCAGACACAGCAGAGGAGACCTGGCCAAGCTGCCCTCCTCACCAGCTGTGTGGGCTTGTTCTCAGGATGACTGGGGTGTCCAGGAACAAGCCACATCCTCAAGCAATCTGCTCACTCTGCTGGCATTTCTGTTTGTTTATCGTGCAGCCTAGAGTCCTTCTTTACAGGCGATGGAACACAAAAAGGAGTAAGAACAAACAAATGAGACTTGGAAGCCCCACACCTCTAGGAGAATTTTGGGGATTTTATAACTCTCATGGTTCCAGGAAGGATAGGGAGAAATGATGAAATTCTTAGGCTGATGAAAAATGCCCATGAGTCAGGCTAGTTTTTTACATTTTGGGTTGTAGGTATATTATTAGTCAGGGTTCTCCAGAGAAACAGAACCAATGAGATGTGTGTGTCTATACACAGACAGGGAGAGAGAGAGAGAGACTTCAAGAAATTGGTTCATGTGATTATGGAGACTAACAAGTCCAAAATCTTCAGGGTAGGCTGTCAGGCTGGGGACCCCGGGAGGAGCTAATGTTGTGGTTAAGTCCAAAGACCTCTACCAGCAGAATTATTTCTTTTTCAGGGAAGTCAGTCTTTGTTCTATGAAGGCCTTCGACTGGATGAATAAGACCCACCTGCATCATGGAGAGTAATCTGCTTTACTCAAAGTTCACTTAAATGTTAATCTTATTTAAAAAATATACTTATAGTAACATCCAGAATAATGTTTCACCAAATATCTAGGCACTATAGCCTAGCAAAGTTGACACATAAAACTAACCATCATGGTGGGTTCCTTGTTAACTAGGAAGACTAAATATTATAGATTTGCATCCTATCAAAATTCCACAATACTTTAAGAAGATAAGCCCAGGAAAGAGTCTAATGCACATGTAAGTCAGAATCTTTAAGATGGATATAAAAACCTAGTTAAAAAAAATAGGATAACATAGGATATGAGTCTAAATAATAAAAAAACAATAGTCAACATTTATTTAGTACTATGTGTTGGGAATGTTTGAATCCTCATAAAACTTTGTGAGGTAGCAAATACCCAGAATCCAATAAACTGGGTTCAAATTCCAGCTCTACCACTCACTGGCTATGTAACCCTGGCAAGTCCTTTAGACTCTGTTCTTTGGTTTCCTTAATAGGAAAATGAGAATAATCATAGCACCCACTGCCAGGATGATTTGGAAGATAAAATGAGTACTCTCATAGCAAGTATTTAGAACAGAGCCTGGTATACTAGAGGCACTCGGTGAAAGTTAGCCATTATTGTTATAGAGGACAATAGGACAAAGAGATGGAGATCAAGAAGGCATGATGTCCATCTGGAACCTGGAAACGGCATATATGGCATATTGGCTACATGACAGTATCCAGCATGTTTATAAGTAGATAAATGAACATGTCCTTCCACTGAAGTCATATGAACCTGAAGTTCAACTGAAAACAGACCATTCTCGTCTCCCTTGGCAAACCCATGACTAATTTTGCCAACAGGGAATATGAAGGGAGCCCTGACACTTGTCTCCAATATATTGTATCCAATACTGTTACTTTTGATTACCTTTATTGAGTTTGAATTGAATAAAACCATCTATGCACAAAGTTTCCCCTAGAGGTGATGGAAAAAAAAAAGGGGGGGGGGGGGGGCAGCAAAAAAAATGCCCAGACTGAGCAATCCAAGGTGATTCAGGATGGGCTAGTGTGAGGGACTTCACAAGCCTATCCTTCCCTGAGTTTATTTCATCACATCTCAGACTATAAGGAGTGATCTTGCAGAAACACTTTTGGACTTATGGTAATACTGGGATCTCTGTACTGAAAATCAATGTATATTTTGTTTCATTTTAGAGAGTCTCAACAATAGTAGCCCAAAACACTTTAGAATACTCATTGTGCCATTAAAAGTCAGCAGCTGCCATAGACCTTAGATTTTCTGTAACTCAGCTAAGGGCATTTTGGAATTGTGATGACCCAAGTCACAAAGGAACTATCGGCATGATCTTTAGGTCTAAGTGGCTCCTTGATTTAACATCTCATTCCTGAGTTTCCTAGCTTTTCCCACCCTTAATTGTGAAACAACTGATTTCTGAGTGTAGTTTGCATACAACCTTTAACTATTTGGTTTTCTTTTCTTCTTTGACTTTGCCTGTTGCTGCTTGTGAAAGCAATGCCCTCATTAGTTTCTTTTGCCTAGGGCTTCAGTTAAATAAGAGATTTCAAACTCACGTAATTGTTTTCTGACCAGGATAGAATCCTAAGAGAATTCCCCCTCGCCTGAAAATTCATGTCATAGGCCTCATGTAGTTGTTTTGTGCTTCTGGGCTCATTCTTTGAATTCTAAGTATGGAAAACCAATAAACGGTAACAATGATTTTTATGCTAACTAGGTTGAAATGGATTATCCAGTCCACTATTGAAAATCAGAAATCAGTCAGACCATAACACAGAGGCCAGCAAATTGTTAGACGATTAGGATTATTTACTGTTTGACGGCTCCACTTAGCATAAAGGTGAACTGGAGGCAATTCTGACCACATAGGCCTCCACATGATGTTTTATTGGCTTGGCCAATTTATAAATCCTATATCCATGAGATAATTGGCAACTCACTCCTTCACAGATGTGGGTTATGCAATCAGGGTGGGAAAAAGATTCACTGAAGCTGACCTGCCAGAAATCTTTACTTTCAATCTATAAAATATAATTAGGTTATGAGTATAAAAGTATAATCAAATACCAGTGTTTTGTATTGTAAAGAAGCATACAAATGTAAGGAGATATTGACAGATAGATAGATCAATCTATCTACCTATCTATCTATATACCTATTAAATATTAAGATAATCAGTGTTATGAACCTATGTTTTACTTTTTTGCAAGTAGTTCTCCAGACCTTCACAGTGAAGTCCAACTTCAGTTTCAAAGACTATATGTTAGGATTTTTTCAATGAGTAATTTTCTTCTGTTTACTCATTCTTTATTTCGATAGTGGGTCTTATAGATCCATACCTATTAATCAACTGGAAGAGTAAATGTAATACCATAGACACATGAAGGGTCAGTTTGCCAGCTGGCATAAACTGTGAAAGGTGGAGTATGTGTGTGTATGTGTCATAAATTGCTCTGCATGATGATATAGCCATTGTTATTTGCAGAAAACTTTTTATTTTTGTTAGGTCAAGAAGCCTGTAATTCTTCAAGTGATCCTTGAACCTTATTTAATGCAACCAACCACAAAAGGAGCTGGGTTGAACTTTGGTGTCTGCGAGTTAGAAAGTAATAACTTTCTCATCTCTTCTGTAAGTGACTTATGCCATGTGATGAATGCAGACCCTTCCCTCACAAGGGTTTCTTGATATTATACACTTGTAGCAAATAAGGTTAGAACCTTTAAAATATAGCATTTAGTAATGTGCTGGAAATAGCTTCTTCTTGATTCCTTTAAAGGTCACCGCATTTGCTTTCCAGGCGTCATTTTAGCTCTAGCCTCTACAGAGTGGAACTGAGAACATGCTTGTCTTTGCGCCTTCAATTTTCCCAAGCTTAAGAGTAAAATGGCAAGATCTTTCACATAAAGTGGAGTGTGTGTGTGTTTCTGTGTGCGTGTGTGTGTTCTTGTGAGTTTAGACATACAAATGCATTACCAAGAGAATCTTAACGTTGGTTATATACATGCATATTGTTTTTTCATTTGGAGGTAAGGTGATCTTGTATTATCCTCAGTTCAGAAGCCAAGCTTGTGGGATGAAATTGGGGCAACAACTACTAAAGGAAAGCAAACTCTGGGAAAAGCAGTCAATCATTTGTGCTTTTCCTGAGCACTCCATGGATCATGCTTCACCAAACCTAAGTATATTAACAAGACCTTAGCCAGATAAATTAGCATCAGACCACAAACTTTGCCGCTGTTCCACTGAAAAAAAATGAATTTATTAAGCCATTGATATAAAGCAAGAAAAAATAGTCAATTGCAGCATTGCTATCAAAATTAGATTGGAACGGCAGATTGAGACGAGAGACTATTTCACACCAACTGATACAAATCAAGTCCAGACTGGCAAAAAGTCTTACAAGATAAGGCATATTTCACTAGAATCATCATTGTCATTTGTTAGCACTGCCAGTATCCTTACATTCTTCACATCTCCATCATTAGCTTCATTGTTAACACCATCATCGTCCTGTTTATAGTCCGCAGTTGTGTTTCTTTGTAGAAGTACACGAAAGATTAAAAATTGTCCATATCTGCTGATCATCCATGCTCTATGTTCACCATGCCCTAGCTAATTCTGATCCTCTCCCTGCCCACTAAAATCTCTACCTAGAACTTCAAGCTGGTCTAAATTCTCTTTCTTCTTCCAGGACCTCCCTTCTGAATTCCCCATAGCAGTCATTATCAGGCTATTACTAATTTTTCATTTAAAATTACCTGTTTTGGTTATTAGCAATCTTTTCAAATGTGTGTATTTTGTTGGTTCAACTAGAACATAAGGGTCTTTGTACATTGGTGTAAACACGATATTATTTAGATTAGTGCCTTGTATGTAGTATTATGTAATATTTAATAAATATTCAAAAAATATTTATCAGTCGATTGCAATTGTGCAGAGAAGTTGGAGAATTTGTTCATAGTCAAAATATCCCTATAAATGGTGTTAATTTAGCCACAGGAGTTTGTATGTGGAGATGACACTGTATGTACTTATGGTGGGAAATATGAGTGGGAAGTCAGGGAAGTTGGAATTTGTATGAAGTGGAGATCTCTCAGAAGAACGAGCACTTGGCTTGGTTTTTAAAATGTTCTCTGCATGGGATCTATAGATTTGGCAAAGTCTATTGAAATGGTTGGAGAAAATGCTATGAGGGGATGTAAACATGAAATCAGAAGATGAAGCTGCAGCACAAAAAGTGAGTAAGTGTGGGACAACCAACTGGTGAAACAGCACTGAAAATTGGGGTCACCTGATTCAGCACACCATTGCCTGAAATTTGACAGCATGGTGTGGGTTGAAAGTTTAACTTCTGTGGATTCAGCCCAGATGGCTGTATAGAACTCCTAGAATCAGAGAATATCTATCCAACATCTGCAATTTGTAATATATATTGATTTACATCAAATGTCGTTCCAGGGATGTTTCCTTCAAAGTCATTTGTAGTTGACTTTGCTGCCCGGGGAGCTAGTCAAATATGACAAAGATGGGAAAGATGAGGGTATTAGAAGGTAGGCAGGGAAGAAAACAGACACCTTGGAGGGAGAATCGCATTTTTAGCCTGCTTTGTTCATGTGGGACTTTCAGGAGTGTGGGATGATGTAGGTTGATCAATGAAACCCCCGGAAACGTGTTTACTACATCCTTACAAATGAGTGGACAGTATCTGTGCTTCCAGCCCCACATTCATTCGGTTTCTTTTCCTTTTGACTTGGAAATGTTAGCTTGTGTGAGTTTCAAAATAACATCCTGCCATGTGAACTCCCTCCGTTTGGGTTATTTATTTGGTGTAAGTGAAAAATGGCACTTTACTGCCTCTTGGAATTTCCCAGGCACCTTTGAATACATATATCCAAGACATTAGAAGATATATGAATATATATCCTTGACTAATGGTTCAAAATGCCATCCACACCTGAATCTGATGAAGCTTTTAGCTCCAACTACTAATTTACAGGAGTGAAGAGAGCAAAGTGTTAAACTATACCATAGGGAGGCAGTCAGCTACATACAGACTGTGGAAAAATCTTTAGGGGATATTACCTGATTTTTTGACAAACATATTACATAAAAGACAAAAGAGAAATGATATGGAGCCCATAGATCAAAGGATATTAAATATTTACAAATGAATTGCAATATGTGGACTTCATTTGCCTCCTAATGCAGACATACAGATTTTAAAATTATTATGATTACAAGACAATTGTAGATGTGAACATTGACTAGATATTTGACAATTATTTAGAAAATATTGCTAATTTTAAGAGCTGTGATAATGGTATTATGATTTCTTAAAGATTCATTATCTTTTGGAGGTACATGTGTTACTTACTGAAATATTTGCAGATGAAATGATATGATGTATAATTTGCTTCAAAATAACATGGGAAGGGGGAGTAGCTGAAACCAGGATTGGCCATGAGTTTATCGTTGAAGCTGGGTGATGGGTATGCAATAATTCATCGTACTATTCTGTGCTTGAAATTCTCTACAATAAGAACATTTTTTTTAATGCCATCAATTTACATTGAGCATTTTCTTTGATTCTTGGAGCTTTCTCAGTACTTCTTCAAGTGACAAGTTAGATAATCCCTAAAAGAATGGGATATAGATATTGTTGCCCTTTGGGTAGAAGGTTGTGTAAATGCTAAGGAGGGGGAGGCATCCTTAACAAAATGTTTTTTAATATTTAAATTTGTACTGTACTAATGGATTCCTCCCCTGTCCCTTCAGTTTCTAACCTGGGATTGGAAGGGGGAAAAAAGAACTTGATCAGGAGGAAGTTGCTGTTTCTATCAGGCAGTCCTTTTGGCATTTTTAAAAAGGCAAATTCCTGATGAAAAGGACCCTTATTTACTGACTAGTCCCAGCATTTAGACTCAGACTTAATTCTTCTGGACTCCATGTGATTTCCCCAAACAATAAATATGCTTTAGAGAGACTAAGGACATTGGGAATCCAAATCAAACAGCTATAGCTATAGTTTCTCTACCCTTCACTTTCTGAAGCCCACAGAAAGATGGAGTGAACAGTTCTCTTTGCTTTTATTTCCTTTCTTGGTGAGATCTGTAATGGACATCTGTCCTAAAAGTAACTTTTGTTGATGTATTCTCTTCTCTCCTCTCTTCTCTCCTCCATCCTACCAATGGACTGAGTCAACCGACCTCACTCCCTGCTGTAGGGTTGGGCTCAGATTGGCTTACCCCACTCAATACATTCTGTTCCGCTGGTTTGGGCTGTTGGTTCTGGGGAGGATATATTCCCCCATGTGAGTTCACCCAGTATATTTCTCAGCACTGTTGTAATACAGGGGCAGAAGGAATCTCTCCTACTGGACTTGAACAAAGACAATTGTATCCCTGACTTTGTTAAGCAGTTATCCTGCTACCACAGGAGAGTTGATAAAATGGAGCTCATATTGAGGATTGCTGAGCCAGAAATATGGAAAGAAATTTGGTCTTTGGAAAGATGACTGTTATGCTTGATCAATTAACAATGAAGATGTCTTTCCTTGAGGTTATATTTGTTCTGAGGGTCAGTCAGTCTTGATTATTTAATCCAAATGAACTGTGTTTTATCTTATTTGTAACCAAGAGCATCTTAGTACAAATGGAACATTCTTACCTATTGACACAGAAATGATGGAGATAAAATATTCTGATGAAGAATCCAGGGGTAAGAATATACTGCTCAATCTCAGGAAACAAACTGTGGGTTGCTGGAGTGGTGGGGGGTGGGAGGGATGGGGTGGCTGGGTGATAGACATTGGGGAGGGTATGTGCTACGGTGAGCGCTGTGAATTGTGCAAGACTGTTGAATCACAGATCTGTACTTCTGAAACAAATAACGCAACATATTTTAAGAAAAAAGAAAAAGAAGAAGATAACAGGAGAGGAAGAAAAGGGGAGTATGTCAGAGGGGGAGATGAACCATGAGAGATGATGGACTCTGAAAAACAAACTGAGGGTTCTAGAGGGGAGGGGGTAGGGGGATGGGTTAGCCTGGTGATGGGTATTGAGGAGGGCACGTTCTGCATGGAGCACTGGGTGTTATGAACAAACAATGAATCATGGAACACTGCACCAAAAACTAAAGATGTAATATATGGTGATTAACATAATAAAAAATTAAAAAAAAAAAAAAAGAAGGGAATATAGAAGGTGCATACAGGACCCTAAACAGCATCCACACCATGGATGGGCTCACTGAGGACTTTAAGCAACCATGGTACTATAAAAAGCCTTGTCCCAGATGACAAAAGGAAAGCCGTGAAACCTGCCAGCAGATCTACAACACGGAAATGGCTCGCAAGTTCAATTTCTTGATGTGTAAGAATCAGGCGGATCCATGGCAGGGCTGCTGAGGCCTGTGGATAGTAGGCCCAGTATGAAAATCCCTATCCAGCTCTCTCCTTTCTTCCTCCAATGCCATTTTCTCTTACCTTTATTATAAAAATGACCTGACTCTCCTACCCCCACCAAAAAAAAAAAAAAAAAAAGAATTATATAAGCTATATTACTTGCTCAATTTAACAAACGTCATGCTCCTGATAAAGGAAACTCAATTCTGTCTACATCCACAGGGGACATTGGCTGTCATGCATAACCATTTTAAGTCTGAATTTTCAAGATGTTCTGGTGTGTGTGCTAATGTCTGAAGTACTATCATGGATCCACACACACGCACAAGTAGATACCATATATACACACATATACACACATACATACATACACACAAGTATATTTACATAGACATACATATATATGTGAGTTTTTGAAGTAAGCAAGAAGAGACAGAAGCAATGTAATCAACATCAAGAACCCTCTGATAAAAGTAGAAAGGTGTACAAATGGATTGTTTGTGATCTATTGAACTTAGAAACAACAGCCTTCCTGAATTAACCTATATGTAAGTAGAAGATATCTACTGCACAGATTTTTATTTAGTTGTAGTCCACAATCTAACTATGGAAAATAATATCTTCTAAACTAAGCCTCAGCAGGAGGCTATGAAGCGTTTATCCTGAACTGATTGGCTGTTCTATCATACACAGCCAGGTTTACTGGCCATTCTAAGCAACAGGACCATTTAGAAAGCTCACTGTGATAATCCTTTTACAATACTCTGATGGACCATT
This sequence comes from Callorhinus ursinus, assembly GCF_003265705.2. NCBI lineage: Eukaryota > Metazoa > Chordata > Mammalia > Carnivora > Otariidae > Callorhinus > Callorhinus ursinus. Next base: position 54,990,167 of record NW_027397072.1, read on the forward strand.
TGTAAAGGGATAAATTTTATTAGAACTAATGTGTCCTAAACCACAATGGCCTCTGCCCAATAAGATCACATATGTGGGCTGCTTGGTAATTTCAGATTTATTTTTATCACCTTGAACTGTTATGTACGGTTAATAATGTAACAACTAATTTATCCAATGTCAGAAGATCTGTTTGACTGTCATAATGTTTTCAGAAAAAAAAAAGAAAATCCCCTGTCCAATGAAAAGACCCTATATGCTTTCACTATAGTCCTTCAGGTCTTTCAGAACTGAGGATCTGTAGAAAACACAAGACTTGTACGCATATGCAAGCTGGCATGCTAGCTCCAGATGTAATTGAAGACACATTTCTCCATGGATTGAAGTGTTTTGTTTAGAAATACATTTCCCATTATAGTCTTTTGCACATTTAAGTTTTTTTTTTTTTTAAGAAATGGTTTCTTTCATGGTTTCCTTTTTTAAAAAAATATTTAATAGTGTGAGAAGAGGTCTGTTGTGGTTTGGGTGTGGCTAAACTAGTTGTGGCTCTTTGAATATTTATGTATTGGAATAATCACACCCTCTTTAATGGAAGCCATTCTGTTTTTCTCACAAAAATTCGCAAGACCTGCTTCTTCTATCTTCCCTAAATCTGGGTTGATCAGGAATATAAATTTCAGTCAGATTCTTGGTTTATACAACTCTGGAAGCAAAGTGGCCACATATTTTTTAAGAGCCTCTTCCGTGAGTCTGGCAATTTTGTGATAGAATGTTACCACCTCTTCTTATCTAGGACAGCCACTCCTGTGTTGGAGAATGGCAAGATCTGAATGTCTCCTTGAGAAAAGAGGCAATCAGCAAGTGGATGTCTAGTTCATTGTTCAGTCCTTCTCTGGTGAACAGTGCTTTTGCGTTGCTGGTGGAAATTCAAGCGTGAAGCCAATTTTTATGCTCTAGATGGCAAAAAAATGCAGCTAATTCCAAAGGGTTTCTCCTTCTTCCCCTGGCAGCTGGTATGTTTATATAGTGGGGATGAAAGGCTTGACATCTGTGTTTACATTTCTATGTAGCAGGGTCCCCCAAACCCACAGTTAGGAATCATTTATATCCAAGCACCTCTGCCCCAGAATTACAACAGCAAAGTCTTTCAACTTCTTCTCGGCAAGGGCCTTTGATCTCCCTGTGCAGAATGCTCTCTGATGAGTTGTGATTGGAAGAGGAGGGCTGGGAAGGTTTTATACTTTGACAGCTTCCTCCTCTCTCTCCATCCCCAACCATATAGGAACATGACCCGGACCTTTAAGTACCCAAACCTCTTTCTATAAATTCCATTGAATCATCAGAATAAAATTAAAATAGGCTAGTGCAACCAAAGCAGTGGGTCTCAAATAATTTGCCTTTTTATTAAGTACTCCAGTTGATTCTGATTTTTGATTCCAGGTAGATTAGAATCACCTGGGTTGCTTTTCAGACATGGAAATTTTAGAACCCTATGCAACTCTGCTCAATGTTAATCTCTAGGTGTGGTTCCAGGAATCTGTATTTTTCACATCTTGAGATGAATTTTATGTATATCATTGCTTAGGAACCCTTAGTTGGCCATGGGGACAGAACTTTTGAGGGCTAGGGTATACTTGTTTTTGTTGCAAGACAGCATCTCAATCTCTGACCCTTTCAGTGAAAAGACAATGGTCTTCTCAAGTCAGAATAAAGTTGAGAAAATCATCTTCTTTGAATGTTTGAATGTCTTTTTTTAAAAAATATTTTATTTATTTATTTGACAGAGAGAGGGAGAGGGAGAAGCAGGCTCCCCACCAAGCAAGGAGCCCAGTGAAGGGCTTGATCCCAGGACCCTGGGATCATGACCTGACCCGAAGTCAGACGCTTAACCATCTGAGCCACACAGGTGCCACGAAGGTTTGAATGTCTTAATTTTTTCCTGATCACATTATACTACTTTCTATTCATAAATTTTTGACATGTAAATTGAGGCAAAGTAGCTTAGCAAGTTAAGAAATATTTGTGGAACCAAGACTCCTGAAATTTGATCTTGGACCTGATCTAAGTTTTCATTGCTTGGATTACATACCAAGCAATGAACCCCATCATCTGTACCACATTGTCTGAAATGATATCCTGCTTTTTTTAAATAAAAAATTTCTATTGAGGTTATTGAAGATTCACATGCATTTGTAAGAAACAATACAGAGAGATCCTTTGTACCCTTTATCTTGTTTCTCCCAATGGTAACATTTTGTAAAACTGTAGTACAGTATCACAAGCGGGATACTGACATTGATAAAATCCACAGATCTTATTCAGATTTCCCGTTTCATTTGTACTCATTTGTGTGCATGTGTGTGTTTTAGTTCTCAATAATTTTATCTTTTCTGTAGGTTTGTGTATCTCCCACCATAGTCAAGATACTGAACTGTTCCATTATCACAAGGATTCTTGAGTTTCCCTTTTATAACCATACCCATCTCTCTCTTCTCCCCTCTCTGAACCCTTGATAACTACTAATATGTTCTCAAATTCTAAATTTTTGCTGTTTGAAAAGTGTTACGTAAATGGAATTATATAGTATATAATCTTCTGGGATTGGCTTCTTTTTATTCAGTATGATTCCCTGGAGATTCATCCAAGTTGTCACATGTATCAATAGTTCTTTCATTTCGATTGCTGACTAGTATTCCATGGTATGAATGTACACAGTTTACTTAACCATTCACTCATTGAAGGACACCTGGGCTGTTTCCAGCTTTTGGCTATTATGAAAAAAGCTTCTATGAACATTCATATACAGGTTTCTGTATGAATATACCTATGCTAATATTTTATCAGCCTCTTTAACTTTTATACTTTTTTAGGCTAATCACAAACTTTACCATATCCATAAAATCTTCCCATTTAATTTCAGTTAACCTTCTATTATCCCCTCCCTGGATGTCAAAGCAACACCTGCCTGTACCAAGCATTTTAACATTTGCCTATAGTCAAATTATTGCGTGTTATGTTTATTGACTTCTCAACGAGGTTGGGAGCTCCTTGGGGGCAGGAACCACGCCATATCCCACTTTTGTGTATCCTGTAGTACCTACTACAGCCTTAGACATACCAGCAAATGAACCAACTAGGCAGATAATATGTTATTTTTTTCATTTAATCTGACTTCTTGTTGTGCCTCTGGACCAACAGAGTATATCATGATAAATACTGTGTGGATATAAGAATGCATATTTAGAACATGGAACTTCCCCTTGGTGGATTTACAATTTAGCTAGAAAACTAAAGCCAACACTAATGCATGTGAGGTTATAGAACAATGAGCTACTGTGATTTTGATGCCAAATACATGTACAGAGAAGAGAGGGATGAGTGTGAGCAGGACAAATTAAGAATGTTTCATGGAGAAAGTGGATTTTAAATCAGTGCTTAAAAAAAGAGAGGAATGATATAAGACTTGGTGGAGAATGAAAAGATTCTAAAGTAGAAAGAATATCCCAGTGTTACCGGGATGCTGTGTGGTGAGTTGCTCAAGAAAAGACTTGATCAGAATAGGTAAGTGAGGTGTGACCTCACTATGGCAGGTCTTGGAAGGTCTGTATGACATGTTTGTGCTGGTTCCTTCTTCTGGAATATAAAATTGGTAACAGAAACCCACAGGAACTAAACATGTTGAGGTAGGTCCAGGCTATTAGGCTGAACTCTAACTCTGTCAGACTTAAGACCTACTGTCCTCTAGATGTTCTGGGAATTTCTGAACTTTCAAGAAATATTATGAAGGAATGAGATTTATGTCCTGATATACCCTTGACTAGCATGTGGTACCTGTTATAAGATTTTTTTTTATTATGTTATGTTATGTTATGTTATGTTATGTTATGTTATGTTATGTTATGTTATGTTATAAGATACTTGAATTGGGTCCACAGACTTGTCCAATGTTCTAATAGTTGCTGAAGGAAGTCTGCTTAGGAGATAAAACAGTGATGCACTCCCTCCACCAGAGAAAGCGTCAGGTGCTTCGAAGACCGGGTGATGAACATGAACTGAGCTGAAGAGAGAGCATGGGTCCTAGGTATGGAGTGAAGCTGTACTTCATCAGCTCCTGTCCCTCTCTCTTTCCTTTTCCCCTCCTCATAACATCTGGACAATTCTGCTATGAGAAAGTCCTAGGAAAAAGCTGATCAGAAGGAGTTAAAGGAACTTTCCTGTCAGGTACAGTGGATGAAGCTGTCTAGAGGTCAGAAGTTCACTGGCTTTACAAATGTGGGCCCGTCCTGGGCCCATCAATGGTCCACAGAGCCAAAGATCACAAGAGCAGTGGGCATCAAAATAAAGCTGTGATCATCACCATTATACCACCCTCAGGACTCTTAGAAGAAATCACTTGGAAGGGAGATTCTGCATAGGGCTCAGAAGCTCAAGATATGTGTTATTATAGTACTCATTGGATGGTGCAGCCTGAGAAGTGATGGGTCACACAGCTTCTGATATCTGGTGAAAACTGAGTAGTGAATGTTAATGTCAATCACACCTTAGATACTGGCTATGCTAATTTGTGGCCAGCTGGAGAAGACATTGCATGTACCACAGCAAAAAGAAGTTAATACACATAGATGGTTCCATCCCTTGCACTTCTGTGTTTATATCATTTCCATTTTCAATTGTGGAGGCAAGTCATTTATTAACAAATGCCTAAGGAGCTCTGTTTGTAGCTTTAGAGGTCTGCAATAGAAAAATGTTCATAGCCTAAGGGTCTCACAGTAAAAAGCAAAATATGTGTAATTCCTAAATACTTTTGGAATTTCAAGCATAAATTCATTTAGAGTATTAATGACTTTAGTGAAGACAGACATCTAACTTAAAATCAACAAATCATTAGACTTGCAGTAAAAGTGTAAGCAGTACCTAATTAATATACTTGTTGATTATTTTTCTTGACAAAGACATTAATTGTTAAGTCTAATGATGCCTCAAAGATCAACCGAATAGTGAGAAAGGCAACCAGCCAATGACTTCAAGTCATTTAACCAAAGGGGTATATTCTTCTTACTCTCCTCCATCAGAATAATATCCAGTTATTATTATCATTATTTTTGTGTTATTATCATTTGATCTAGTTTTGTTTATCTGAATAAATAAAAACATTCTGGGATATAGAAATAGTCTCTAAATACGGTATAAAATAAAGTGAAAGGCAATGTGATATTAGAAATGTAATTTGTTTTCATTCGTTCTTGAAAAAACCTCTTTGGGTTCAAGTTGTACTCTCAAAGGGCCTTCTTTTCATATTAGCTCTGGCCCACAGAGAAACAGGTGACTGACTGCCTTACCATCGATGTGCGGAAGTTTGGCCCCATTAGCTCTGCTTTACACATGAGGAGTTTATATAAATTATCCATAGCTAACAAATTGTAGAATTGAAATCAGAAGCTAGGTCTGTGTGACTCCAAAAACTCCCATTATTTTTCCTGTGCCGTGCTGAAGAAAGATAATCAGGAGATATGAGTCACTAGCTTTAGTCCTCTCCACCAAGCATTTTACATATTATTAGAGTAATTCCCTCCCTTGAGAAATAAGGAATAAGTAAGCAAGCAAATTCCTTGAGGAACACAAAATATTTAATTGCTATTCGTCATTTCTCTTACTCAGGACAAGATTAATTAACTCTGATCTTTTCATTTGCATGGGTCTAATGTGTATGGCTTAATAATTGCTTCTTTAAAAAGAGACTCTTCTGAGAAAATATCATGTGAATAAATCTGAACATTTTTTACTCCTTCATACTGCCTGAACTTGTTTTAGACAAAAGAAGTCTGTGATTAAAAAAAAAAAAAAAAGCTAAACATTTCAAATCTGGTGGTGAAAACCCTTTTCACCGTGCTTAGTGATACCATCAAAGTCCAAGAAATACTGCAGTGTATTAAGATGTATATTTTTGAGCTTGATGTAAATGACAGGATCTCATGCTTCAGTGTGACTTCAGGCCAAAACTAAAGACAGTTCCCAGATTCCTTAAAGTTACACCCTGGAAGAGGCATTACACATAGGCTGTTGATTTGTCAAAAACTCAATTTTCCATGACAACCTCCATTGAGGACTGAGGAAACTCAATAGCCTGAAGTTCACATCACCTTGGACAGCGGCTAGAAGATGGTACAATAAAAAAGGATACCATAAACTCTGATAAGCAATGATTTACCAATTAGATGTGAGAAAAATAAAGAATCATTAAAATGACAAAAAACCATGAGTCATTAAGGGTTAGCCTAATTAAATAATAGCCCAATGTAAACCAGAGATTTATGATCTACCAGCTGCACAATGTAGGTTTATCGAAATAAAGTCGACATACACTATAAACACAGTCTATCTTTAGCTGCCTTTTTCAACATTTATCTCGAGGTCACCTAAGGAAATATGCCTCCAACCTTAACTAGTTACTATATTCTTCCTGTTGTAACCCAGTCCTCAGTAGAGCATTTATTGCCTCGTCCTGCCTGATGGACAGAATGGTGACTTTTCTAGTCTAGTTTTATGACTTTTCGCTACTGCAGGCTGCCTTTGTGTGTTTGGCTTTGCTCATTCATGTTCCCCAACAGTGTTAACATCTGAATGCTTCTCTTGGCAAAGTATCTAGGGCAGCAAGGCTCCAAGTGTTGCCCTTTAGGGACCTGTGGGAGGGTGTGGATTGGGTGGGATCCCTGCACATAACTGGTGCTACACACTCTTGGCACATTACATCTGCCAGATGGACTTGTAGACACATGACCATTACCGTGTCATTTGGTGACTTGAGCGAGAGGATAGCAGCTTCAACATGTATTATTTCTTCTTCCAAAAACAGCCTCTGTGCTCCTCTTCTTCTGTCCTCCTAGACTTCTGATTTCCCAAGGCCTAAGGGCACATGGGCTTGCATACAATATGACCACAACCAGTACAGCTTGAATGTCCACCATTTGAGGTCTGGTTCTGTTTATTTATTTTCAACTTACATGGTTTAAACTCTGTTTCCATATCAGCTTCATCCTTAGCCCTTGTGCTAGCCCAGGCACCAGTGACTTCAGGTCTTTCTGGGAGTATTGGCTCTTGTTCCATACTTTCACCCCATCCAACTGCCTGGTAAGCTAATTATGTCCTCCTCAATATCACAGATGTGTAGCTGTGGTCCCTTCCAGAGTATTTAGATCACTCCAGGTGGTGGCAACACTTTTGAGAAGACTGCGGTATCCAGTCATTCTGATCAATCTCTGAAATAGCAATGTGGTAACGAGTGCAAGCCCCTGTCTGACAAATCTCATCCTATCCTAGAATCTAGTACAAGTTATACCCATCCCTTGGCCATCTCTTTGGGACTTACATGAGGGTGAAGGACAAGACACTATCACTTAACTGGTGTGTTCTATTTCAAGTGCTACAGAATTTGGTAGCCAGAAGTGTAAGCTCCCCAGTAATACCACCCATGTGCATTAAATGGTTAGACTGTTCTGATCAGTCATTAAAAACTAGGTAGCAAACTCTTAAAGCAAATTTGACAAATTGGTTCCTACCTAGACACAGCTTTAATAACTCTGCTTTCCAAAAACTTTGTAAATGTTGTCTTGTTCATCCAAGTTGTTGGATTGAGCTTCTTCTTTACTTCTCTAACTCCATTTTTGATCCTGAACTTTTCAAGGTTTTTGTTGATTCCTCTGTGATGAAAAAAAATCTGATGAAATTTTAGTAAAAAAAGCAACCTAATAGTAGAATAATCTAACATGTCTATTATTATGACAGACATTGTGATAGATTCTTGTTATACTCTGGTGAATAAGACATCCTTCCCTCTTGGAGCTGATAGTCTACTGGGGAAGATAGACAATGAACAGATAAGCAAAAAAATACATAGTTAAAATTGTTGAAAGTATATAGGTAAAGCACATAAAATAGTGCCTGGGACATAGTTAATGTTTAGTAAGTGAAAATTATTATTTCTGTTGATAACAATTATGATATAATAATTATATAATTATCATTATACATAAATAATATTATATTATAATACGTTATTATTATACAATATGGTGGATATTCTGGTTATCTATTATTGAATAACCAATCACTGTAAAATTAAGTGTCTTAAAACAAAAACTACCACCATATTTTTCACTTACGAGTTTGCAATTTGAGCAGAGCTCAGTGGCATCAGTTGGGGCATCTCAATTAGAAACTGGAGAATTCTCTTCTAGATGGCTGTCACATGGCTATCAAGCTGTGTTAGCATTTAGCTAGGAGCTCAACCAAGGCTGCTGGCTGGAGGTCACATTTCTCTCCATATAGGTCTTATTAGGGGGCTGCTTGAGTTCCCTCACTGTATAGAGGCTGGGGTCTAAGAGTAGTTCAAGTGACAGAAAGTGGACTCTGTCCTTAACATCTTGAACCTGGAAACTAGCAGCATTACTTCCACCATATTATATTGGTCAAGCAGTCACAGAGCCTGTCCAGTTTCAAGAGGAAAGACTATATAGACCCTTCTTCTCAATCGGAGGAAGGTCAAAGAATTTGCAGCATATTTAATCTAGCACAGTGGGTTAAAAATGCAAGTGCTAACATGTGTCCATTCCATTTTACAAAATACCAGCTTATTTGATTGACTATAGCATATTTACATTTAGAAGCAATTTCTTTTTTTCATTTTGGATCCTTGTATGAGATACTTAGAATAGATGGTGTTGCCATCACTCCACAGGGAATTGAGACAGAAGGATTTTGACTTGCTTAACATAATAGCCATACTGTAGAAAACCTAGGGAACTTTGCTTCCTTGCGGGCCCCAGATGTTTCCCAGAATTTTGTCCAGCATGTGATTGGGCTTTGACTGGTCATACACACTGGCTTGTGGCTTTAAAAGAATATAGGTTTAGTGGTCATAGCAGTGCACCACTGGTACCCAAGTTTTATGATATCCAGCTGCAGAATGCATCATCATGTCTCTGAGGCCTCACTTATTGAGATCATTGTTCAGTTCTGGTGTACCATCTGTTGTCCGGGTCTTTCTAAGTGATTTTCTGGGCTGTCTTCCCTTTTCACTGGGAATGGAAGGAGTTGTCAAAAGCCCAATACATTCTTTACTGCATTGTAAAGCCATCAGGACTTAATTAGGGAAAAATTCTTCAGCAACAATTGATTTGTTCAACTATCATTCAATTTGAAGTACTTTCTTTTTATTAAAAAATGCTTGAATGTTAATGGATGCCCAGCTTTGGGTTTTTTTTTTTGAATATGTCTCCATCTTTTTTACATCCTATCCTTAGTAAGTTTTCAATAATTAGATTGCAGTTTGAAAACTGCTTCTGGTTAGAATTTGTTTGAGACTTTCATTTGACGCTGATTTTTCTTAGATATCTATAGATTCTGATAGCTAAGCTAAAAAAGAGTTGATAAAACCTGGTAGCTTAGAATTTTCAGAAAGTGTTCTAAACCATTGCCCAGCATCTAGGCCTTTGGAAAATCAGCTTCATGTTTGTCTCTAGCTCCTTTCCCCTGAATCTTTAGTCTCTTTTGTATGTAGAGAAAAGTTCCAACCATATGTTTCTGATTCATTTATAGCTAACATTTAGATTTAGCTCATGAAGCTATTGTTTTGTAAGAACTTGTACTTTATAAAATTGTTTGTAATCCATTTTAAGTCCTTTCTCTTCTTTAAACAAGGAAACAATTCTTTGCCAGACTTTACCTCAAAATCAAAAATTGGTTTGTTTCAAGATGCTGGAGCTTTTGGATTTGAGGCAAACACAGGATGTTGCCTCAAACTCTCTCTCTGTGCTTGCCTCAGAATCAGTTCACATAGGGACACCTGGGTGGCTCCGTTGGTTGAGCATCAAGTTCTTGATTTTGGCTCAGGTCATGATCTCAGGATCGTGAGATTGAGCCCTGTGTTGGGCTCTGCACTCAGCAGGGAGTCTGCTTGAGGATTCTCTCTCCCTCTCCCTCTGTTCTCTCTCTCAAATAAATAAATAAATCTTAAAAAAAAATCAGTTCAGATAAAGATCTGTGAACCTGTCATTGGATCGTTGGGCAGTGCTTGACCAGTTTGCAGTTGAGGTTTCCCCAGGAACTAAAGAACATCAGTTTACCTGGCTCTACACCAATCTGGTTATTGCAAAATTTCAGAAGCTAGAAGAGTAATAGTTGCACATGGAAAGATGAACACTTTTGTAAGGCCAGGAAAGAAATAGTCTGTGTGGATCAAATGCACATCACAATATGAAAGAAAGAAGAAAATGGAAACTTTGAGAAACTAAATTACTGGAAGAGAGCCAGCAGAGAAATGGTGAGAGTGGTGTGAAGAATGGGTATTAGAATAGTGGTTCTAAACCAGAACTAATAATCAGAGTCACTTGGATAAACACCTGTTTTACAAGTACAGGTCCCCGGGCCTCAGGGTGGGTAAGTTTGGGCGTCTGTACTTTTAAAAGGTCCTCAAGTGATTCTGATAATCAGCCCAGTTATTGGATATAATTTGTGAACTACATGCATAATTATCAAGAGGAAATTGAAGTCCAATCTGGGCTACAACACTCTATTTTCATCCCCTGAAATCTGACTCTGCTCTACCTCCAACTGTAGGAATAGATCTTTTTCTTTTAAGCGTTTTATTTATTTATTCATGAGAGTCAGAGAGAGAGAGAGAGAGAGGCAGAGGCAGAGGGAGAAGCAGGCTCCCTGCCGGGCAGGGAGCCCGATGCGGGACTCGATCCCAGGACCCTGGGATCATGACCTGAGCCGAAGGCAGACGCTTAACCATCTGAGCCACCCAGGCGCCCCTGTAGGAATAGATCTTAGGTAAATCAGAAGCTTTACTTCTGCATTCTTTTATACAATACAGGGCATTTCTTCCACCAGGTCTCAAACCAGGGCCTAGGTGGGAGAACAAAACAACATAGATGGCTATAAGATCTGTAATTATGGAGAAGTGTTTCCCTGGCATTCATTTAATCTTTTATTGCCAGTTCACAACTTTTCCAAATACTTAATGATGAAAGTCCAGTGTCCCCTCTGGGGCTTTGACAGATGCTTAAATCCTTTAAATTAGGATTATATGATGTACATTGTATTGCCTTTTGGAATTTTGTCAATGCCCTCAATGGAATTTATCCATTGCCCAAATGGAGTTGAATAAACAGGTTGATGATTTCTCCAGGTCCAGGGAGTGAAGCAGAGCCCTGAGATGGTAACTTTGTAATACCAAATTGTGTCTAGTCAGGGCAGTGCCTTCCCAACATCTGCGGTGAGGAATACCCAGCACCAGGATTGATTTTTTGTCTCAGATAATGTTTGGGAACGGGTCCAGTTTGGTTTCAACAATTAAATTCCTCAGGTAAAAGCTCTTCTCACGATTTTACTAGACTAGCATTTTCAACAGCCATTAATGAGCCAAGTACTATGCAATTTTACAAATGAAGGGATCCAGGCCATCATTATGTATAAACCCTCCCCAAATTACCCGCTCTAGTCAGAAGGCACAAGCTGAAAAAAGAAACGATAATGTTTTGGAAAATGATGACATTCTGTAAATAAAATCTGGCAGCAGAATTTCTTGGAAAAACTAATGCTTGAGTCAACATGCCTCAATTTATTGCTACATGAATCAAAAATTAATTTTTCCGCAATCATTCTTATACTTCTGAACTGTGACATTGTTAACAGAGTCTGAACACTCAAAGGTACCTACTCTTAATACAATAAGTCAAAATGAATATAAATGGTTGAAGAGGGTAGTAAACTAGTTTTCTTGAAATTTTCTGGAAAATTGAGTTTACAGTGACTAGAATGTATGAGGCTGCCAAAGGGTATGGAGGTTAGGGGATGGGGGAGGTGGAATTTTTATGACTTTCATGTCCATAGGGGCTTTTGTGTTCCCTGGGTAATAACAAACACTAAACACTGAAAGTACGCATTGGCAAGGAAACATTATTGCTGAAATTGTTTTGCATATAGCTTCTTTCATTACCTTTTCCATCTTGAAGGGGTGGTACATGCTCTGAAACGGCTCCTGAAGTCCTTTCCAGCCCATTTCTCCCTTTGTTTACTACCTTTCCAACTAAGTATCACAGAGGTGTAAAAATATCCAAGTGTCCTGCTTAGGAAAATAGAGTTGCTATTGATGTTGTTTGACAAAACACCTTAATAGGGGGATTTTGGCTATGAAAAGTTAAGCCCCAAATCAGGATCTAGAGGGAGGATGCAAAATAAAGGGGATGCTGGACTGCTCTTATGTAAAAAGATATGGAAAATTTAGTGTGAGCAGCCTGAGAGAGGAAATGAGGGACACAAAATTTGGAAGCATTGAACTACAAGGAGATCAAGGGAGAGAGAGTGGTATAGCAACATATTGGATATTGGGGCTGGTAGGGATTATGGGTAGGGCTTTTCATAATAGCAATTTAATATTACATTTTAAATTTTGCTGCACTGTCCAGTGCTGGAACATAAGCCCCACGAGGTACCACTGCACTTAGAGTCAGCTACACATAGCTCCTTATGTTGGTGATCACTTGGTAAAAGAATTAAAAGGATACGGGCCTGCATTCCACATCAGGGTCAACCTAGGGTGGTGAGAAGATTGTCACAGGAGATGGACACTGGGTAGAGAGTCAGTATTCAGATGAAGCAGAATCTTAGAGTTGGAGGAAATTAAGAGACAACTAAGCCCCCCAAACTTCTCTACTCTTGTCTGAGCTGCCATGTATTTCATAAGGCCCACTAAAATAATCTCCCAACTGGTCTTATTGTTCCCCCTCTTGCCCTGTTATAGTCTATTTTCTATAACAGCAATTGAGGGAACTTTTAAAAATGTAAATTAGCAGATGGTGAAATACGAGTTTTCTAGAACATTGATTTTGACAACCACCTACAGATGAGAGTACTTTTGTGCGAGTCCAGTAGTCTACGGGGAGAACTAGAGCAAAAAAACCCCCCAAATCCAAGAATAAATGCATTAAGGATGGTAAGAAGAAAAGATAATGGGAAAGATAAAGTTTAACTTTATCCATGCTACCCCATCCCCAAAGCAGCACAGTTTAGTGCCAAGAGAAACTCCTTCAGCCTCTGATTTCTCCCACAGGGGAAAGTCAGAGCACAGTGAATGAATGCCCAGCTTCCCCACCCACACAGGATGCTGCCCAAGAGACCCACTTTTTTCTTGCCCCACTCAGAATACTTAGGAGATGGGCACAGCTCAAGGTTGGGAGAGCATCCAGGACTCAGAACTCATCAAAGGGCCACAGATATTACTAACCTGCTTTGTGGATGCCATCAAGAAGCTGCCCACAACTGCTTGGGACTCAGTACCTGTGGACCTCTCCCAACTGGTTCACAGTCACCCCTAATTCTCTGTGTGCTTCACCCACCTCCCAAGGTTGGTTCCTCAAATGCAACATTACAGACAGTGAGTGCAAGCCTTTATAGATGGCTCATGAGCACATACAGAAAGCTGGACCAACTCTGCAGGATTGGGAGAAGGCACATAAACTTGAACAATTCAGGAAACTTCCCTTGGGAGGTTCTTAGCACAAGTATGGTTTGCAGGATTGAAAGAAGGCATACAGTCTTAAGAATTTCCCCTGAAAGACGGAACAAAAGGTGTGGACACTATAAAAATAAAGAAACAAACGAACTATAGGCCAACATCACTGATGAATATAGATACGAAAATCCTCAACAAATTGCATTCAGCAGCACATTAAATGGATCATACACCATGATCAAGTGGGAATTATCCTTGGGATGTAAAGATGGTTCAACATATGCAAATTGATAAATGTAGTACACCATATTAACAGAATGAAGAATAAAAATCATACGGTCATCCTAATAGGTACAGAAAAAGCATTTGGCACAATGCAGTATTCTTTCATGATAAATACTCTCAATGATTTAAATATAAAAGCAATGTCCTCAACATAATAAAGAAAATATATGACAAGCCCACTCCTAGCATCATAATCAATGGTGAAAAGCTGAAGACTTTACCTCTAAGATTAAGAACAAGAATAACACTCAACTCAGGAGAGTGGCCCACTCTTACACTTCTATTCCACATGCTACTGGAAGACTAACCAGAGCAATTAGTTAAGGGAAAAAAAATAAATAAAAGACATCCAAATTGAAAACGAAGTAAAATTGTCTCTGCAGAAAACCCTAAGGACTTCACCAAAAAAATTGTTAGAACTAATAAATGAATTCAGAGAAGTTGCAGGTTACCAAAATAACATACAAAAGTCAGTGGCATTTCTGTACACTAACAACAGACTATCTAAAAAATAATTAAGAAAACAATTCCTTTTACAATAGCATCAAAAAGAATAAAATACTTAGGAATAATTTAATCAAAGAAGTGAAAGATCTGTACACTGAAAACTATAAAATATTGATGAAAGAAACAGAAAAAAAGCCCACAAATTAATGGAAAGATATCCTGTGTTCATGGATCAGATGAGTTAATATTGTTAAGATGTCCATCTATCCAAAGCAATCTCTATCAAAATTCCAGTGACATTTTCTCTGAAATAGAAAAAAAATCCCAAAATTCATATGGCACTACAAAAGATCCTAAATAGCTAAAGCAATCTTGAGCAAGAACAGAGCTGGAGGCGTCACATTTCTTTATTTCAAATTATATTACAAAGCTACAGTAATCAAAACAGTATGGTACTGGCATATAAATATAGACACATGGGCCAATGGAATATAAGAGAGCAACCAGAAATAAACCCATGCATATATGCTCAACTAATCTTCAACAAAGGCACTAAGAGTATACAATGGGCAAAGGATAGTCTCTAATAAATGGTGTCAGGAAACTGGATATCCACATGCAAAAGAATGAAATTGGACCCTTATCTTACACCACCATAAAAACCAACTCAAAATGGATTAAAGAATTAAATATAAAACTATAAAACTATAAAACTCCTAGAAGAAAAGATAGGGAAAAGCTCCTTACTAATGCTTGACAACAAGCATCATCTTGGCAGTGATTTTTTTTTTTTTTTTTTTTGCATTTGACACTGAAAGCACAGGAAATGAAAAATAAAGAAGTGGGACTATATCAAACTAAGAAGTTTCTGCACAGCAAATGAAATCATCAACAAAATGAAAAAAAATCCTTCAGAATGGGAGAAAATATTTGTATACTGTGTATCTGATAAGGGGTTAATACCCCAAATAAAATGCAATACAAAACTCAATATAGAACTCATACAACTCCATAGCAAAAACAACAAATAACCTAATTTAAAAAATGGGCAAAAAGCCTGACTAGATATTTTTCCAAAGAAGACATTCAAATGACCAACAGGTGTTTGAAAAGGTGTTCAACATCAAAATCATCAGGGAAATACAAATTAAAACCACAATGAGTTATCACCTCACACCAATTAGGTTGGCTATTATCAAAAAGTCAAAAGATAACAAATGTTAGTAAGGATGCAGAGAAAAGGGAACCTTAATACACTGCTGATGGGAATTTAAACTGATATAGCTGTTACAGAAAATACTATGGATGTTCCTTAAAAAAATTAAGAATAGAATTACTATTGATCCAGCAACCTCACTTCTGGGTATGTATCCAAAAAAAATGAAATCAGTATCTCTAGGAGATATCTGCACTCCCCTGTTGATTAAAGCATTATCGACAGTAGTAAAGATACGGAAACAATCTGAATGTCTGTCTAAGGATGAATGGATAAAGAAAATGTGGTATATATTACACAATGGAATACTATTCAGCCTTAAAAAAGAAGGAAGTATTGCCATTTGAGATGATCTGTATGGATCTTGAGGGCATTATGCTGAGTAAACCAGACACAAAAAGACAAATACTACATGTTCTCACTTATATGTGAAATCTAAAAATGTTGAACTTATAGTAACAGAGAGTAGAATGATGGTATTGTGGGGCTGGGAGCTGGGGGACATGGGGAGATGCTGATAAAAATATACAAACTTTCCATTATAGGATGAATAAATTCTGGAAACCTAATATACAACATGATAAGTAGAGTTAATAATAATGTATTATATACTTGAAATTTGCTAAGAGAGTAGATCTCATGTGTTCTTAACACACACACACACATACACACACAAATAAATGGTAACTGTGTAAGGTGAGGTGATGGATATGTGAGTTAGTCAATTGCAGTAATAATTTCACAATGTATACATATATCAAATCATCATATACACAATTTTCATTTGTCAGTCATACCTCAGTAAAGCTGGTGAAAAACTGTAACTCAGATCATGATGATTTCCCATCCAAGTCCAAATTTTCTACCTTGGTCAGAAAGATCCTGTGTGCCCTGGTTCATGGCTGCCCCTCTAGTCTTGTCTCTTTCGCCCTTCACCTCCCTCCGTCTCATTTGCCCACACTAGCCTCCTTGTCATTTGTCCAACATGTCAAGGCCCTTACCATCTCAGGGTTATACACATTATGTCCCCTCTGCCTGGTATGCTCTTTGTCCAGATTCTGGCATAGTTGGTTCCCAAACATCTTTCAGATCTTAGCTTATATGTCACCTTTGTAAAGATACCTTCTTTGACCATCCTGTTTATAATACTTCTCCCTCAACTCCTGACTTTCTGTTCTTTATCCTGCTTCATTTTTATTCATAGCACTTTTCATCACCTTCAGTTTTTATTTATTTGTTTATTTATTTATTATCTGTCTCTCTGTGCTTGGCAGTCTCTAAAATGGCCCCCAATGATCCCTGTCTTCTGGTTTATGCTCTTGTGCAAATTCCTGCCATCTTGAGTATCAGCTGGTGCTGGACCTAGTAACTCCTTCCTAATGACTATAATTCAGCAAAAGTGATGGGATTAGGTTACAAAAAGACTGTGACTTCCATTGTACTGTCTCTTACCCTTTCTCCCTCACTCTCCAGGAGTCATTGCTCTTAAGGCAGGAAACTGCCATGTTGTGAGCAGTCTATGGAGAGGCCCATGTGGCAAGGAACTGATGCCTCTGCCAACAGCTAGCAAGGACCTGAGACCTATAAATAGCCACATGAATGGGCCTGGAACCAGATCCTCTTCCAGTTGGGCCTTGAGATGACTACGAGCTCCAGCTGACACTTTGTAGCTTTGTGACCCTGAGTCAGAAGCCCCCAGCAAAACGACACCCTGAGTCAGGCCCCCAGCTAACCCTTAGAAACTATGAACCAATAAAGGAGTGTTGTTTGAAGTTACTAGGTTTGGGGGTAATTTCCTACACAGCAATTGATAACTAACAGTTCCACTGGAATGTAAGCTTGCTGAGGGAAGGGACTTAATCTGTCTTGTTTGGCATTCTCTCACAGAAAGGTAGAATGCCTGGCACACAGAGACACTCAATAAATTTTGAGCTTAAATGACTAATGAATATTGGGGTGGTGTGGAGGACACTAGTTTTCTCAAAATAAATGGGATGGAAGCCTGAGCCAGTGTTGATGTTTAAAGCTAAGGCAGTTCAGGGCGCCTGGGTGGCTCAGTTGGTTAAGCGACTGCCTTCGGCTCAGGTCATGATCCTGGAGTCCCGGGATCGAGTCCTGCATTGGGCTCCCTGCTCAGCGAGGAACCTGCTTCTCCCTCTGGCCCTCCTCTCTCTCTCTCTCTCTCTCTCTCATTCTCACTTTCTCAAAATAAATAAATAAATCTTTAAAAAAAAAAAGCTAGGGCGCCTGGGTGGCTCAGTCGGTTAAGCGACTGCCTTCGGCTCAGGTCATGATCCTGGAGTCCCGGGATCGAGTCCCGCATCGGGCTCCCCGCTCAGCGGGGAGTCTGCTTCTCCCTCCAACCCTCCACCCTCTCGTGTGCTCTCTCTGTCTCTCATTCTCGCTCTCTCAGATAATAAATAGAAATCTTAAAAAAAAAAAGCTAAGGCAGTTCATAAGGTCAAAGGTGACTGCAGAAGTCTCAGGAGTACTCAAGTAACAGACATTCTGTTAATACTAGGCTCATAGTAGTAATCTCTTAACAACAATTATTGATGCTGGTCTGTGTTGCTTAGTAAAACTTCAGAGCGCCTGGACAAGCTCAAGCAGAGGGTTGGGGTTGGGGTGTGGGAAACATTACTTGGTCACTGTATGCGTTTGGAAGAATGACTCAAACCTCCCACACTTTCCTCATCTGTAATGACCTCACAGGGCTGTTAGTAATACATAGAATAAAATACATAGTGGGTTATGGTTTATTCTCAATAAATGGTAGTCTCTTTCTCCTCAGGGAATTTATTATATGAGGAGGTAAGATTCACACATGAGAAAGATAACTAACATGGGGTGTAATGTTTGTAATGTTATGTTAAGTACCTGGTATTTTTGAGGCAGGAGTTATAATGAAATAATTAATTATTTTCTGTTTCTTCCTTCTGTAGTGTCAGGTCTTAGGTATATTTTTTTACTTGGGAATACCACCAGAAAACTCCTCAATTTTTCCTCATTAATGCTAGAAAGAAAAAAAAGCTGCTGAAAATGAGAAAGTAATCCCAACTTTGCTGGTGAGGACCTACAAAAATGTAGTACGGAGAAATGACAAAAGTGTAACAGATTTACTCCTACCATTGATTACATAACAGTGATAATTTCATGTGGTTGGAAGAAAATTCGCTGTTTTTAAGTCTAGCATCCATTTCCAGGAAAGACATAGCAGGTCTCAATCCATACCTTCACAGGAAGAATCACATTGAAAATAATGATTTCCTTCTAATGGTTTACTCTAAGTTAACTGAAGAATTCCTTGGGATTCTAAGGAAAACTAATAGTAATAACAACAACAATAATGATTTTTTCTTTTTGCTATGTACTGACTAATATTCACATTATGAGCAGCTCTTTGGAAGGTAAGGGGAAAGAATAGGTGTGAAATCATTTCAGAAATTTCCAACTTTCCAAAAGAAATTTTATTTTTAAAGGAAAATAACAGCATAATAGGAACTACATTGAAGTCAGCACAACCAATATATGGAGAAAAGGTGACCATGGCTGCCTACACATATAGGCAGGTCATTTAGGTTGGTTCAAAAATTCTATTTTCCGTAGTGGTCTGTGTCACCACATGGTGACAAATGGCCCAATCAGGGCTTCTGAGGTGTTGGTGTCACCAGTGAGTGCCAGATGGAATGTGGTGAAAGTTCTGATTTGTACACTTCAGACCAGAGGTACTTGCCAAAATGGATGGGTCCTCCTGGCCACATTTTGTAAGTCAGTTGAAACTTGTGGGTGAGAAAGACTTAACAGGTGCTGTAAATTTGTCAGACCAGGAAGCCACAGGCCATTTAGTAAATGGTAAACCCAATGGCCCAAAAGAACAAAGGAGTCTCTTTTCATCAAAATGATCAGGCTCATTCAACAAATATTGAGTACCTACTCTCTGCCAGACATAATAGAGACGGACAAGTTCTCTTATTTAAAGAGTGCCTGAAGTGAGGGAACAAACCCCCAAATTACATGGGATGGTGTGGACCTAACTGTGCACTGCAACCTGATGGAAAGGAAGAGCCAAGGTCCTGGGGACAGGCCTACAGCCTGAACACTGTGGCATCCATTCTGCCCACAGATTTCTTGAGGGTACAGCTTTTCAGGGTGAGTTTTCTGCCTCTACTTACTCAGGCCGAGATCTTTCTTGTTTTAGAGGAAATGCAAGTTTTTCTGTGGCATTTCACAAATAAGCCAGTGATCTCAATAGAATCACTTCTAAAGTGTAATCTGAATTTCATCTCCTTGAGTTTATATTTTTGGGTAGCAACTGTTGAGTCATAAAGCTAAAAGGATGTTGAGTTACTCACCACACTCATAACTTACATTATTCTAAAAAGATGAAAATATCTCCTATTACAGCAGATCTTCTTAGAAGGAGAGGCCATCGTGTCTCGTAACAACATATTGTCATGTTTTGTTACCTTCACGGTTAACTATTTTTATCATATTTAACCTAAGTCCTTCCAGCAACATTTCTCTCTTTTTTTATTATTGTTATGTTAATCACCATACATTACATCATTAGTTTCTGATGTAGTGTTCCATGATTCATTATTTGCATGTAACACCCATTGCTCCACGCAGAACATGCCCTCTTTAATACCCACGCAGAACATGCCCTCTTTAATACTCCACGCAGAACATGCCCTCTTTAACACCAGGCTAACCCATCCTCCCACCCCCCTCCCCTGTAGAACGCTCAGTTTGTTTTTCAGAGTCCATCCTCTCTCATGGTTCATCTCCCCCTCTGATTTCCCCCCCTTCATTCTTCCCCTCCTGCTATCTTCTTTTTTTTATTTTTAACATATAATGTATTATTTGTTTCAGAGGTACAGATCTGTGATTCAACAGTCTTGCACAATTCACAGCACTCACCATAGCACATACCCTCCCCAGTGTCTATCACCCAGCCGCCCCATCCCTCCCACCCCCCCACCACTCCAGCAACCCTCAGTTTGTTTCCTGAGATTAAAAATTCCTCATATCAGTGAGGTCATATGATACATGTCTTTCTCTGATTCACTTATTTTGCTCAGCATAACACTCTCCAGTTCTATCCACATCGTTGCAAATGGCAAGATTTCATTCCTTTTGATGCCTGCGTAATATTCCATTGTATAAATATACCACTTCTTCTTTATCCATTCATCTGTCGATGGACATCTTGGCTCTTTCCACAGTTTGGCTATTGTGGACATTGCTGCTATAAACATTGGGGTGCACATACCCTTCAGATCCCTACATTTGTATCTTTGGGGTAAATACCCAGTAGTGCAATTCCTGGGTCATAGGGTAGCTCTATTTTCAACTTTTTGAAGAACCTCCATACTGTTTTCCAGAGTGGCTGCACCAGATTGCATTCCCACCAAGAGTGTAGGAGGGTTCCCTTCTCCACATCCCCGCCAACATCTGTCATTTCCTGACTTGTTAATTTTAGCCATTCTGACTGGTGTGAGGTGATATCTCATTGAGGTTTTGATTTGAATCTCCCTGATGCTGAGCGAGGTTGAGCAATTTTTCATGTGTCTGTTGGCCATTTGGACATCTTTTTTGGAAAAATGTCTGTTCATGTCTTCTGCCCATTCCTTGATTGGATCATTTGTTCTTTGGGTGTTGAGTTTGGTAAGTTCTTTATAGATTTTGGATACTAGCCCTTTATCTGATATGTCATTTGCAAATATCTTCTCCCATTCTGTCAGTTGTCTTTTGGTTTTGTAGACTGTTTCTTTTCCTATGCAAAAGCTTTTTATCTTGATGAAATCCCAATAGTTCATTTTTGCCCTCACTTCCCTTGCCTTTGGCGATGTTTCTAGGAAGAAGTTACTGCGGCTGAGGTCAAAGAGGTTGCTGCCTGTGTTCTCCTTTAGGATTTTGATGGACTCCTGTCTCACATTTAGGTCTTTCAACCATTTTGAGTCTAATTTTGTGTGTGGTGTAAAGAAATGGTCCAGTTTCATTCTTCTGCATGTGGCTGTCCAA
>NW_027397072.1:55011640-55045223 GCF_003265705.2 Callorhinus ursinus
TGATCTTTTGCTTAGATGATCTGTCCATTTCAGTCAGGGGGGTGTTAAAGTCCCCCACTATTATTGTATTGATGTCAATGTGTTTCTTTGCTTTTGTTATTAATTGCCTTATATAACTGGCTGCTCCCATGTTAGGGGCATAGATATTTACAATTGTTAGATGTTCTTGTTGGATAGACCCTTTAGGTAGGATATAGTGTCCTTCCTCATCTCTTATTACAGTCTTTGGTTTAAAACCTAATTTGTCTGATGTAAGGATTGCCACCCCAGCTTTCTTTTGGTGTCCATTAGCATGATAAATAGTTTTCCACCCCCTCACTTTCAATGTGGGGGCGTCTTTGGGTCTAAAATGAGTCTCTTGCAGACAGCATATTGATGGGTCTTGTTTTTTAATCCAATCTGATAGCCTGCGTCTTTTGATTGGGGCATTTAGCCCATTTACATTCATGGTAACTATTGAAAGATATGAATTTAGTGCCATTGTATTGCCTGTAAGGTGACTGTTACTGTATATTGTTTATGTTCCTTCCTGGTCTATGCTGCTTTTAGGCTCTCTCTTTGCTTAGAGGACCCCTTTCAATATTTCTTGGAGGGCTGGTTTCGTGTTTGCAAATTCGTTTAGTTTTTGTTTGTCTTGGAAGCTTTTTATCTCTCCTTCTATTTTCAATGACAGCGTAGCTGGATATAGTATTCTTGGTTGCATATTCTTCTCATTTAGTGTTCTGAAGATATCATGCCAGTCCTTTCTGGCCTGCCAGGTCTCTGTGGATAGGTCTGTTGCCAATCTAATGTTTCTACCATTGTAGGTTACATATCTCTTCTCCCGAGCTGCTTTCAAGATTTTCTCCTTGTCTCTGAGACTTGTAAGTTTTACTACTAGATGTCAGGGTGTTGACCTATTTTTATTGATTTTGAGAGGGGTTCTCTGTGCCTCCTGGATTTTGATGCCTGTTTCTTTCCCAACATTAGGGAAGTTCTCTGCTATAATTTGCTCCAATATACCTTCTGCCCCTCTCTCTCTTTCTTCTTCTTCTGGGATCCCAATTATTCTAATATTGTTTCCTCTTATCATATCACTTATCTCTCAAATTCTGCCCTTGTGTTCCAGTAGTTGTTTATCTCTCTTTTTCTCAGCTTCTTTATTTTCCATCATTTGGTCTTCTATATCACTGATTCTCTCTTCTGCGTCATTTATCCTAGAGTTAGTGTCCCAATTTTTGATTGCGCCTCATTAATAGCCTTTTTGATTTCTATTTGGTTAGATTTTAGTTCTTTTATTTCCCCAGGAAGGGTTTCTCTAATAACTTCCATGGTTTTTTCAAGCCCAGCTATTATTTTAAAATCATGATTCTGAACTCTAGTTCCAACATCGTACTACTGTCCGTATTGAATAGGTCCCTGGCAGAGGGTACTACCTCTTGTTCTTTTTGTTGAGGTGACTTTTTTCGTCTTGTCATTTTGTCCAGAGGAGAATAGATGAATAAGAGAACAAAAAGCTAACAGGTTAACAATGTCCCCAGGAAATATACTCTAAACAAATCAGAAAAGACCTGAAACAATGGGAAAGAAAGGGAAAGAAAGAAAAAAGAAAGACAAAAAGAAAAGAAAAGAAAAAGATAAAAACAAACAAAAACAGAACAAAACAAAAAAAAAACAGAATATGATCAAATATGATCAGGCCAGTGCGTAGATCAGTGCCACACACTAGATTTGGGGTGTATTTTGGTCTGTTAGAAGAAAGTGCCTCCTAAAATTTTAAAGAAAGAAAGACATATATGTACAAAATAAGTGTTGATACAATGAAGGGATGGAAAATGACTGTAAAGATGAAAATTGTAAAAGATTTTATAAAAGGAGTTGATAAGATAAGAAGTTTTTGAAAAAAGAAAGTTTTTAAAAAAAAAGAAAACAGGAAGAGAATGCGATCAGGTAGGAGACTAGAACAAAGCGATACACTAGTGATTTAGGGTATATTTTGATCTGTTAGAAGAAACTGTGTCTTAAAATTTTAAAGAGAGAACAACTTATATATATATGCAAAAAATAATGGTAAGCACTATGAAGGGATAGAATATGACTCTAAAAATGAAAAATAAAAATGTTTTTTTTTAAAAAGGGATTGGTAAAATGTTCGTTGAAAAAGGGAAAAAGAAAAATTCAAAAAAAAACAGTTAAAAAAATTAACTTTGAAAGACTAATGAATCATGGTAAAAAAGCCATGAATTCTATGTGCAGTATTCCCCTAGTGCTGGAGTTCTCCCGTTCTCATTGATCGGTAAACTTGGTCTTGGCTGGCTGTTCTTGCTGATCTTCTGGGGGAGGGGCCTGTTGCCGTGGTTGCCAAATGTCTTTGCCGGAGGCGGAATTGCCCCGCCCTTGTCGGTCCAGGCTAAGCAATCTGCTCGGGTTTGCTCTCGGGAGCTTTTGTTCCCTGGAAGCTCTCGGTACAGCTTTGGAGGAGGAGAGTAAAAATGTTGGCCTCCCAATCTCCGCTGGGAGGAGCCGAGAACTCAGGGCCCCACTCGTCAGTTCGCCCCCAGAGAAAAGCAGTCAATCACTCCCGTCTCCCCATCTCCGGCCGCACTCCATTCTCACCCGCCTGTGACCCAACGTTTCTATTTCTGGCACCCGACCCCATGTGTAGTCTCCAAACCCAGCACATCCCTGCGGTGCGCTCATGCGCCGCTCCTCCTGGGGGAGGAAGGGGAGTCTCCCCGATCTGCTGCTTGTTGGGTCCCTGCTGGAGGAACAGTGGCCCGACTGTGCTGTGGATCACAGTTTATGGCGACCTCAAGCTGAGAGCCCGCGCCTCAGCTCCGTCTCTGTAGCCGGCTTCCCCGCTGTGATACCCGGGAGCTCTGCCACACTCAGGCACCCCAGGTCTTTCTATCACCGTGAGGGTCCTGAGACCACACTGTCCCGCAAGGGTTCCACCCCCCACTTAGCCACTGGAACGACGTCCCTTAGCGGAGCCGACTTCTAAAAGTTCCGATTTTGTGCTCTGCGGCTCTATCACTTGCCAGAAGCAGCCCCGGAGGCCCCCTTCCCCGCCGTCTATCCTCCCGAATATCGCCTCTGATTCACTTCTCCACACATCCTACCTTCCAGAAAGTGGTTGTTTTTCTGTTCAGAGAGTTGCTGCTATTCTTTTCTTCGATCTCCTGTTGAGTTTGTAGGTGTTCAGAATGGTTTGATCCCTATTCAGCTGAATTCCTGAGACCAGATAAAATCCAGGTTTCCTACTCCTCCGCCATCTTGCTCCGCCCCCCCCCCCCCCCCGCTAATAGTCATTTTATATTCATTTCGTTCCCTTTACTAACTGTATAAGAAGCAGATATCTTGTTCAATGGGGCTTCCTCTTCTTTTGACATGTAGTACCAAACACTATCACTCCCTCCCCCAAGTCATTCAGTTGCCCTTTTTTTAAAGTAATAATCTTAATATTTTAGAGCAATTTTTAGATTCACAGTAAAACTGAGCAGAAAGTACAGATAGATCCCATATATTCCCAGTCCTCACACACAACAGTATCTCCCACTATTGACATTCTGTACCACAGTGGTTAATGATTAACTTACACTGACATTATTATCACCCAAAGTTCATAGTCTACTTTAGGATTCAGTCTCCAAGTTGTATTTTCTGTGAGTTTTGTAAAATGTATAATTACATGTATCCATCATTGTAGTATCACACAGAATAGTTTTACTGCCTAAAAACCCTCTATGTGCTGCCTGTTCATCCCGCCCTTCCTCCAACCCCTGGCAATCACTGATCCTTTTACTGTTTCTATAACTTTTTCTTTTCCAGAATGTCATATAGTGGGAATCTATATGTAGCCTTTTCAGATTGGCTCTTTCACTTAGTTATATGCATTTGATTTTCCTCTGTATCTTTTCATGGCTTGAGAGCTCATTTCTTTTTAACCTTGAATTCCATTATCTGGATATATTAGTTTATCAATCCATTCACCAACTGAAGGGCATCTTGGCTGTTTCTAAGTTTTGGAAATTATTGATAAGCTGCTATAAACATCCTCGTGCAGGTTTTTGTGTGAACATAAATGTTCAGTTCATTTGGGTAAATACCAAAGAGTGTGATCGCTGAAGCACATGGTAAGAGTATATTTGGTTTTGTAAGAAATTCTCAACTGTCTTCCAAAATGGTTGTACTGTGTTGCATTTCCACCAGCAATAAGTGAGAGTTCCTGTTACTCCACATCCTCACCACCACTTGGTGCTGCCAGTATTGTGGATTATGACCATTCTAGTAGGTGTATTCGTGGTATCTAATTGTTGTTTTAATTTGCTATTCCCTTGTGATTATGAAGTTGAACATCTTTTCATGTGCTTACTGGCCATCTACATGTCTTCTTTGGCAAGGTGTCTGTTCAGGTTTTCGTCCCCTTTTAAAATCAGGCTGTTTGTTTTCTTGTTGAATTCTAAGAGTTCTTTATATATTTTGTGTAACAGTCTTTATCAGAAGTGTCTTTTGCAAATATATTCTACCAGACTAAGGCTGGTCTTCTCATTCTCTTGGCATTGTCTTAACAAAGCAGACGTTTTAAGTTTTAATGAATTCAGCTTATCAGTTATTTCTTTCACGGTTTGTGCCCTTAATGTGGTACCTAAAAAGTCATCACTGTACCAAAAACCAATTAGGTTTTCTCCTGTGTTATCTCCTAGGAGTTTCATGGTTTTGTGTTTTACATTTAAGTCTATGATCCATTTTAAATTACTTTTTGTGAAGGTGTAAAATCTGGATTCCTTTTTTTTTTTTAATGTGGATGTCCATTTGTTCCAGCATCATTTGTTGTAAAGACCATCTTTGCTCCATTGTATTGACTCTGCTTCTTTGTCAAAGATTGTTTAACTATAGTCATATGGGTCTATTTCTGGGCTCCATTCTGTTCCATTGATCTATTTGTTTATTCTTTTGCCATTACCACACTGTCTTGATCACTGGGGTTTTACAGTAAGTCTTGAAGTGTCAGTCCTCCAACTCTGTTCTTATCCTTCAGTAATGCATGACTATTCTGGGTCTTTTGCCTCTCCATGTAAATTTTAGACTTAGTTTCTCAATATTCACAAGATAACTTGCTATTTTTTTTTTCATTGGGATTACATATTGCATTGAATGTATAGATGAAATTGACAAGAACTGATATCTCAACAATATTGAGTTTTCTTATCCATGAGCATGGAATATCTTTATAATTATCTAGTTTTTCTTTGACATCAGAGTTGTAGTTTTCTTCATAGAGATCTCATATAAATTTTGTTAGATACCATTTGGCTTTTATACTCCTAAAAAGTCTATAAATTTTAACACAGGCAGTTTAATGACACATTTTTGCCTTGGGAGCATTTTGACAATGCTTAAAAGCAAAGTTATTAAACTCTTAAGTTTTAGATTACCAAATGAAGTTTTTGACAGGTACCTTCACGACATGTTTACCAAGAAAATGTCAAAAAAGTCTGGGTAGTAGTCTTATAAAATGGGATGAGGAATGAAATGTTGGTCAGGGATATCTACTGAGGACATAACTATTTTAACTTAACCACTTTAAAGTGTTGATAACTACATGACCCATGATAAAATAACTGCATCAAGATGTCCTGTTTGGGTTACTATTGCCATAAAAATACAAGTTGGCATCTGCAATC
This sequence comes from Callorhinus ursinus, assembly GCF_003265705.2. NCBI lineage: Eukaryota > Metazoa > Chordata > Mammalia > Carnivora > Otariidae > Callorhinus > Callorhinus ursinus. The sequence continues at coordinate 55,017,307 of NW_027397072.1, forward strand.
TAGTCTGACAGCAAAATCCAGTGTAGCTCAAGTATTCCAATTGGTAAATCCCAAGACATATAAATATGATTCTTGGAGTCCCTAAATAGGAGGATTTCATTTCATTTTGTGCCATAAACCTTAAGCCACAGTAATTTCTATTCTTGCTTCTTTTTTCTCTGGTATTGTGTGACTCTTAAATAATCATGCCACTATTTATGCTCTTCCAGCTCATGCATTTCATATCTCCCATTTGTTTCTAGAGTGAATATTTCATGTGGATTTCTAGTATCATTTTTAGTGATTCATAATCACATTCTACAAGCCATCATTTTCTGTGCTTGGTTTCAGCTCCAGCATAGTATTTTTGGAGAGCTTGTTCAACTAGTTTAGGGTTTTCCTGAGGCCAAAAATTACTCCAATGACCCACAGACAAAAGCAGTAATACATTGGTGGGTAGATGCTATGATTTAACCATGTGTTTTATTCTCACTGAGAAAATCTCTTGGGTAATTTTGGAAAACAAAGGAAAAAGTAATGAATTTCTAAGTGATTAAGGATTGCATTTGTATATGCAGCTATTCTTTTTATCATGATATTTCCAGTATATTTAGGCATTTTAGCCCCAATATTTTAAATATAAAATCTCATAGTATTATATACAATAAGAATGTATTTCTATGATCAATTAATTTATGACAAAGGAGCTAAGAATATGTAATGGGGAAAGAACAGTGTTTTCAATGTATGGTGTTGGGAAAACTGGACAACCACATGCAAAAGAATTAAACTGGACCACTATCTTACATCATACACAAAAACTAACTCAAAACGGATTAAAGACTTGAATGTAAGACCTGAAATCATAAAATTGCTAGTAGAAAACAAGTGGTAAGCAAAGACAACAAAAGCAAAAACAGATAAGTAGAACTACATCAAACTAAAAAGCTTCTGCACAACAAAGGAAACTGTCAACAAAATGAAAAGACAACCTACTGAATGGGAGAAAATATTTGCAAATTATGTTTCTCATAAGGGGTTAATTTCCAAAATATATCAGGAACATATATAGCTTAATAGCAAAAAAGCCAAACAATCAGATTAAAAAACAGGCAGAGAATCTGAATAGATGTTTTTCTAAAGAAGACATATAGATGGCCAATAGGTAGGTACATGAAAAAATGCTCAACATCCCTGATCATCAGGGAAATGCAAATCAAAACCACAATGAGATGTCACCTCACACCTGTCAGAATGGCAATTATCAAACAGACAAGAAAGAACAAGTGTTGGTGAGGCTGTGGAGAAAAGGGAACTCTTGTGTGCAATTGATGCGAATGTAAATTGGTACTGCCACTATGGAAAATAGAATGGAGGTTCCTCAAAAAATGAAAAATATAACTACTATATGATCCAGCAGTTCCACTTCTGGGTATTTATCCAAAGAGAGTGAAAACACTAACTCGAAAAGATGTATGCACCTCCATGCCTATTATAGCATCACTTATAATTGCCAAGATATGGAAACAACCTAAGTGTGCCTTGATATGGATAAAAAAATAAGGAATATATATACAATGGAATATTATTCAGCCATAAAAAGAATGAAATCTTGCCATCTGTGACAACATGGATGGACCTTCAGGGCATTATGATAAGTTAAATAAGTCAGACAGAGAAAGACAAATACCATATGATCTCGCTTACATGTGGAATCCAAACAAAAATTAAATTAAATACATGAAGAAAAACAAGTTAATAGATACGTAGATAGTTGATTGCCAAAGGCCGAGGTTGGGGGTGGGCAAAATGGTGAAGGGAGTCAAAAGGAACAAACTTCCAGTCATTAAATAAATCAGTCTTGGGGATGAAATGTACAGCATGGTAACTATAGTTAATAATAATGTATTACATATTTGAAAGCTTCTAAGAGAGTAAATCTTTAAAACTCTTATCACAAAAACTTTATAGCTATGTATGGTGATGGATGTTAACTAGAATTATTGTGATCATTTTGCAATATATACAAATATTGAATCACTATGTTGTACATCTGAAACTAATATAAGGTTGTTATGTCAATTATATCTCAACAAAAAAAAATAAAAGAATGTACTCCTATAAATTTCTTTTTATAACTATAATATTTTAAAATAAATGTGGTCAGATTTTAGCCCAGAGTATTCACTGTAGATAATTGTGCCTGGCTGGCTTTTAATATTTAGTTTTAGAGTTGCAGAACTGTGGTTTAATGTACCTACTTCCTTTATTATTGTTTTGTTTGTGGGTTATGCCCATTTTTGTTGTACTGCCCCCCTTCCTTATAGTGATCCTTCACTGTTTTAAAAAATACATCTGGAAATCTTAAAAAAAGTTCCAGTTAATGGACATTGACTATACATGACTTGTTTTCTGTGAATTCTGCAATGATATTGGGGTTTAATACTGGCTAACAAACAGTTCTCAGAATATTCTGATTCTGCAGGAATTTAGAAAAGTGATCAAGGCTACATCTCTCTGATATTTTGACACCTGTCAAAGAATGCACTAGTCAGTGAAACCAGCAATTTTTTTTTCAAAGAGATATTTCACTCCTCAAACTTGTTTTGCTGAATTTGAATGCTTAAAAAATAATTTTACATGGCTGTTGTGAAAATCAGATATTAGTTACCATATGGTGGCATTAGTGCGGACACTAATCTTGGCATAAGAATCACAGTGCAAAACCATCTAATCCTAACAGAATCTTGCATCTTCTTCCCAATGAGGTTTATAAATTCCCATGAGCAGGTATTACATTTTATGTCTTCTGGTGTTCCACAGTGCCCACATCAGGGTTAACATATGTAAGATGGTCAGTAAATATTTCCTGAATTTTACTGAGGCAATTCCATGAAGAGGAAGCACCCAAGGAGGGAGGGAGCATGGTGAGTTTTGGGTTCTTGCCATTGTTATGTCACAAATTTTGAAGGTGTTCATTTGTCCTTCAAGGCCTATGTTTTCCTGTTTATAAAATAATGTTGGATCAGCTGGCTAGAGGACCACTAAGAATATATTTTATACCGAACTTACATGAAGCCTGATGACCTTTCTCTGGAAATCTCCAACTAGGTTACCTCCTGTTGCAGAAGTAGAAACAACTTGTTTCAAAGGAAATAATGTGTCTATGAATCTTCTAGCCCTCTACTTCTTGCAGAGAATACCAGTATCTGGATGTGACAGTTCTTTATTCTTATTTATCAAATCCTGAAACCTGTTTTGTTTTTTTTTTGCCAAATTAAAGATAATTACCAATTCCTCTTTTTTTTCCACTTCAACTATAGCCTTGCAGAGGGCAAGAAGGAGCTTGCCTCTGACCCTGTGTGAATTCTTATGCGAGCTCTCAAGAGAATAATTGAATACAAATCAGATCCTTTTTTTCTGTTAAACTCAGAATTTTACTTGATCTTGCCTATTTCAAGGTTGCAATTAGGCCGTCTCCTTATAAGTGTAAATCAAATCCATTTGAACTCTGTCTTGGGAAAATGGCAAATGCTCAATACCAAATTCTCTCTTTTCTACAGCCATGTGTATTAAAAGTTTGGCAAGTGCCTATTTCTCTCAGTCTGATCAGCTTCTCAAGTGTTCATCCTTTTCTATGATTTCTTATTTAAAAAGCTATTCAAATGTTCCTTTCTACCAAATTCTGGTTCCCCTGATGTGATATACCAGGAGGGGGGAACAGATGCAGGGTAAGGGGTTTCCCCTAGAAGTAGACTCTTACCAATCTCGGATTTCTCTACCTCCCTGCCCATACTTCTGATACTAGACATGTGCCGGAGTCACTCTCTTTGCTAGGGAAATTTTCCAAGATGTTCAGATACAAAGCTTGAAGATCAGTTATTGCCAATCATAGTTGAATAAGGATTGATATCTCATGCTCAGCATCCACCCATTCATTCATTCAACAAATGTTTACTGAATGGTTACAATGTCTTAGGCCCTGTATAAAACACTTTTTTCCTCTGCTTAATTTCTTGTACTTGTTTCACAGTAGCTTAAGTGCCTCCTCTTCTTTTTCCCAAGTTCCTACTAATATACTATCTTACGGGGGGGATTTTGTCCCTGAAATTATTCTTTTTGGCTCTAGGGTAGACATGAGGCAGGGTGTCATTTTTCCAAGTTTGATAAGACAATGACAGTTAGTGTTAGGAATGGACAGAAGGGGCTGGACCTTGGCCGTAGACCCACTGGAAATGGGTCTGCCTTGGACAATGTAGAAGCTCACAGCTGTCTATAGAGAATGCCCAAGGGATTTCTGTTCTTAAGCCAGATAAACCAAGACTTGCCCCTCTCTGGCTCTGAAGTTCTCAATCATAAACAACTTCATGTCTGCCCTTCACAGCAGAGAGAAAGGAAAGTGCCCTTGCATATGCCTGAAGGTTTTTATTTTGGAAAGAACACCTGACATGTGAACTGCCCTCTTAACAGATTTTTAAGTGTATAGTATAATATAGTTATCTGTAGGCACAATGTTGTTCAGAAGATCTCTAGAACTCACTAATTTTGCATAACTGAAATTTTATGCCCATTGATTTGCCTGTTCTCCCCATCTTAGATCTTGACCTTTTCTCCCCAGTATGCCAGATCATCACTTTGCCATAATTTTGACTATGCTCATGTTCGCCCTGATGATCACTGGAGTCCCAGGAGTTTCAAACCCTGCTCCAAGAAAAATTTGGACATGTTAGGAAAACTGACAGACTTTTATGGTAGTTTACCCACTTCAGAATGCCAGCAAATGCTGAGGATGCCCACAAGAGCTTACAACCATTTCTTATGATCGAAGGCAGGATGCCCTCCTACACACCAAAAACCTAAGGTAAAAAACAGAAATCACTGGCAAGCTATCCCTAAATGCCAGCCAGTTAACACAACAAGAGTACAGCTTCTCATTCTGTCAGGAGGAGTTTTGTGCTATATAGCACCTGCCACAAGCCTTTGTCCACAGGTGGCAAAGCTCCTGCCATCCTGAGCAGCACATGGCCGAGGGGAGGCAGCAGCTGACCTCCTTGGTAACCAGTTATGACAGCCTGACAGCAGACCGGCTGGACGCTCCAGACTGTCACCAAATATGTCACAGAGTGCTTCCCAGGCTCAAGCATTTAATTTACTTTACATAAAATAAAAAGTTAGATTCCGGTTCTTTCTTTCCATTTATTTATTTATTTATTTATTTATTTATTTATTAATTATTTATTCATTTATTTGAGAGAGAGCACATGCACACGTGCTCTGGGGGAGGGGCAGAGGGAGAGGAAGAAGGACAGGGAGAGACTCTCAGGCAAACTCCCTGCTGAGCATAGGAGCCCAAACTGAACCGGGGCTTAGTCTCAGTCAAGCAGTATGTGGCTGGCCTGCAAGCTTTTGTCAATAAATGGAAACCTGAGATCATGACCGTAGCTGAAATCAAGAGTTGGATGCCTAATCGACTGAGGCACATGGGCACCCCTCTTCTCTTCCCTTTTAAAGCAAAACTCCTTTTCTTTAAAAGAGGAAATCTAATAGGGAATCCTGATATATAAAATAGAGCAAAGTAGAAGTCCTTTGGGTGAAATTGAGGGTGGGTGATAGAGATGGGCTGGAGCACATCTGCTTAGCTTTTTCTCAACATCCAACCCATTTAAAGACCTTCAACTAATGCTCTGGAATTCAGTTCGACAAACAGAAAAAATTGGGGCTAGAAAATCTCCAGTGTACCTCCATTTCAGTCAAGCTCCATGAAGGTGAGGCTCTGCCTTGGTCATTCCTGAATCCTGAGAACCTAGCATGGTTCTGGCACATAGTAAGTACACACACACACACACACACACACACACACACACACACACACATTTGATGAATAGATAAATACAAGATTTTTTTACATGTTATGAGATATATCAGTTTATTTCAGATTATCCCTCCATGTGACCAGTAGAGTTGGTTTTCAGCATTAACCTCTCTTTCTGACCATCCACCTTATACCTTCCCCCAGCTTTTCTCTGAACACATATAAAAGCTCAGCTTTAGCTTCCTTGGGATTGCATCTAAAACACCAAATGTTAATGTCTCCCAAATGGGGAGACAGCTTGTTTATACAGGAATAATTGCTTCAGCACAGTGTCCTCCTTTACAGCAAAACTTGAAGAAAATGCTGAGTAGTCAGATTCCTTGCCTTTGCATTAGGAAAGAATTTAAAACCTATTTCAGTCTTTTCTTTGGCCTCATGTAAAAATAAAGCTTTTCTCCCCAAGCTAAGGGCAAAGCAAAGAAATCTAACCCTGACTTATTCTTTCTCTGAGTCCCCAAAATGAGTCCAGGTCAAAACAGGATTTTTCCTTTGTTTCCTTAAATTGGGGCCAGTCAGAGATTAATGGATATTCCTGTGCCAGTTTGAAACTGCTGTAAAGGGTGTAAGCAATGCATCTCTTCGTTGTTCCCTCCCCTGCCCTCACCTGAAGGGGACAGTGCTAAGTGTGGTTTCTGCCACCTAAGAGAAGGCTGGAGGCTTCCCCTGGATCCTGGGGCAAGCCATCAGGTGGCAGGTTCACCAAGGAGCCCGCCAGCTGGCTTGACTTCATTACTGTTTATCATTATGTCTACTTCTTTTAAAATTTCTCTTTATTTAATCACCTAATACTATTTTTATTGGCCTGTCAGAATGTGGGGGAGAGTAGAAGGGAATTCATTTCATGTGTTGTGGAACATTATTATGGTAAAATATTAGGACAAGTCTATACCTTCCTCCTTTGAAAAATAAGATACAAAACCAATTAAAGTTAAGTGATTACTGAGATGCATCTAATTAGTTATTAACTTACACACATCAAGCTATGATGGCAGCTTTCACAGCAGAAATCCTGTTGGTGTTGATACAGAAGATAATTGATATCACAGAGGCCTCTGCTTCTCAGGCAATTGCTTAAGAAAGCACCTTCACAGCTCAGAGCCTTCTCTCCCTTTGGGTTGGGGTACATTTTCGTCAATCTGACAAGATTTGTCAGATGTTATCAGACAATTGATCACCAACTGCTTGCAAGTCTTAATCCATCGTTTGATCACACATCAAGAAAAATTGCTTTTTATGTCTTACATCTTGGCCATGAGAAAGGGGAAGAAAGCAGAGACTTAGGCTTCCGGCTCCAGCTCATTACTTTTTTGCAAATGATAGATGGGTTCACTAGGCAATTTAACTTTAAAATGATCTTTTCCCCTTTCTCAAATAAGCAAATAGAAGGAGCTTTGCAGCACAAGCTGAGTGGAAAGGGAGTCAGCCTGCTGTTCCTTTTGTGTCTCTATAATAGGCGCCCATGTGTGGATGGAGGCATGTATGCTTAGTAAATATGTATTTACTTAGTATTACTGCATCTACTTCTAAATAATAGGATTTGAAGTGGACACACACAGAGAGACTAAGTTTCCCTTTCCAGGACATAGCTAAAATCATTTTACACATTACTTCTAGAGCACTTACGTTATATATAAAGTAATTTGAAATGACTTCTAGTTTACAAAAAAAAATGAGTATTATATAATGACACAGTAAAAACCAATTCTAAAATAAATCACTTCCCCCTACCATGAATCCAGTTATGTTATTGTCAAAACCCTGACCTTATGTATCTAGCAATGTATGTTCTAGCTTTCTCAGAATGGGGCAAAACCTAATAATGCAGGAATTAACCCTGTTTCTAATACTTGATTGGTATTTAATATCAAAAAGAGAAAGTATCTAATAGCTAAAACCTCAAAGTTTTTTGAGGAATTCCATTTAAATTGTCAACATACACGCAAATATCCTGGTGACCTGTAAGTAGTATTTCCAAAGTTCACAGCATTCGGACATTACATTTGCTTTCTTTGAGGCCAGGAAGGAAAACTCCCAGCTCCCCATTGCTTGTTTTCCCACCTCTCTTGCACTGAAAACCTCCCTGGAAATCTTTCACTATTGTACATCCTCTGTAATTTAAAGACACAAAGAACTGAGAGTCAGTCTTTGCGTGCTTCAGTAAAATGAAAGGCACTGAGAGGTATGTAATTAGTGCTTTTTCTGAGTCATGGCAACTCGAGATTGACAGTGTTTCCAAATACTAACCACTAAATTCTACAGTCAAGCAGTATGTGGCTGGCCTGCAAGCTTTTGTCAATAAATGGAAAATACCGTAAGGCCAGGGACTGGACCCCAACCCTAGCAAAATTTGTGTCAGGCACAGAGAGTGCTCCAAAAAAATGTTTGTTCTGATGAAATGCAGATCAAAGCTCTAGCTTAGTTAAAACTATTGTACCAAAGTCAATTTTCTAGTTTTGATCACGTGCTTATGTAAGATGTTATCATTGGGGGGGAAGTGGAGGAAGGATACATGGGAACTCTGTTCTCCTTTTGCAACTTGCAGGTGAGTCTAAAATTATTTCAAAATACAATTTAAAAAAAATATTGAAAAGCGAATGCATCTCTAATTCTTTAAGCCTGCTGAATGTGCTACGCATTTGAGGCGCTGAAGTCCTAGGGCTGCAGCGTGGTGCCTTTTCTCCTTGTTTTTATTGCACCTCTTTCCACCCTTTCCCTTTATCCCGTGCCCAGATACTGGTTCTGCCTCTAGTCCAAATGTGCTCCTTATATCTGATCTTCCCCAGGGTTTGACTATTAGCCCTCCCTGAGAAATTCTGGCTCAGACTTCCTTTGTCAAGAATTTCTTCTTTTGGCCTGGATCTCCTCTTTGCACCACCACTGCATCTTTCTCGTTGGCCTTCTCAGCACCCCGTTTCCCTTTTGCCCAGCTAGTGTGTGTGTGTGTGTGTGTGTGTGTGTGTGTGTGTGTGTGTGAGTGTGAGTGTTGGGGAGGGCTGATGAACAGAATGGAAAGGATGAAGGGTGCGGTTGAGATTTCGTCTGTGGTGACCTGCATGTCTGAAATAGATTTCTGTGTATAAAGAACAATTTCCTGCTGGGGAGAGACTCTACCTAGTTTATCAGATCCATCAAATTGAACTCTTCAGCTTCACTATATATTTTGTGAAAATACTATCAGAGCCTTCAAAGTTTAGCTTGCTCCATATCTATTCTCACAGCTGGGTGGCAAGAGCACCATCCCTGTCACCATAAATGACAGAGAGAGTGGACTTACTGAGACCACACCCTGAGGCCAAACAGTGTGGTCTGTGCATTTATCTCAAACTGGATTTGCCTTTGGGAAATCAGCTGGGACCCTCAATGGCTTCCTCACCACTCTATTCATATAAGGGACAGTCGAATGCAATGGCATTCAACACAGGCACTGGGGCCATATTATTTTGAATCCAGCTCTGTTTACTAGCAATGTGACTAGACAAGTTACTTAATCTCTCTGTATCTTAGTTTTGCCATCTGTAAAATGGGCATGATAATTATTCCTAGTTTAAAGGGATCCTATGAGAATAATATGAGTTAGTGTTTTGAGAAGCACCAGGCTCACCCGCAGTTGGCACTCAGTGAAAGTAACTGCTATTTTCTAATTCCTTTTCTACTTCTTTTCCCTTTTTCCCCCTCTACTGCCTCCTTATAAAGGAACTGAAACTCCTTGTGCTGGCTTTCTCCTTGTATCTTACAATGCTCTGAGCTGAGAGAGGCCAGGATGGATTTGGATTGGACTAGAAGTCAGACCGCTGAGAAAGATAAGCTTAGAGGCATGGTTGAGTATTGTCTTGTCTTTTCTTTTCATAGCATTTTATTTTTATATTTTATAAATATTTTACATTTATTATTTTCATAGCAAATATAAGCTGAACATTGATACTTGGCTGAATATAGCTCCCAAGTGTTAAATGTGATGTTTAGAGGCATGAAACACTCTGATGTAACTACAACTATGGAATGGAATTGTGTTTCCAAAAGCTCCTCAGTTTTCCCAATCTTTGCTGGGGTGAGCGCGATCTACTGACCCTCGATCTAATGGCATCCCAGTCCCAGGCAAATGGCATCCAATCCGCTCCACCCCTTCCAGTCAGCAATACAAAGTAATGAAAACTTGTTGCCTGAGTCCTTTCTCATTAGCTCTGGAGACTCAGATTAAAAATCATTCTTTGGTTGTATTTATTAAGTTTATATAATCCGCTTTCCAAGAAGCATTTAGAACAATGAGTTATAGCTAAAATGAATGTGAGCGAGCAGTAGACTCAAATTAGACGAGATAAAATTAAATTTTCATGTATCATAAATGAAATATCCATTAGGGACTTCTCAATGACCTTCAGGTTCAGCAAATTCTGTGTTAAAACTTCCAACCTAAAAGATATGAGTGCTGGGCCAGATAACATGCATTTCAGGTACTGTGGAGGAAAAGGCCCAGCCAGCCACAGTAAACAAATGTAACTAGTTTTGGAGAAATGCTATTGACAGTAAAATTCTAATTTTACTCCAGCTCCCAGAACAGATGTACCTCCGAGTCCATAGACTGCAATACTTAACTGCAGCTACTCAGCTGTGACCTTCAGCCCCAGGCTCACTGCAATAAAATTTTCATGCAACCATATGGAAGAATATTTTAATAGAGATTTACTGTCAGTAACTGTCCCAAAGGAGCAAATAAGGAAGCTGTAACATATTGCGTACAGTAAATCAAGGGGACTTCAATGGAAAAACGAAACCTCCCGGAGGCAAGCATCTTTAAAATTACAGGCAACACTTTGTACAAATATGTGTACAAAGGACTAGATATGCACTCAGTTAAGTAGCTCAAAATGGTTTCGATTTGCAGATATATTTATTTAGAATTTATTTATTGGATTTTATAAGTGGCAAGCACTTACCTGTCAGGGCTGAATGCCTATGTATCCCCCTTCCCTGGGGCAAAACGGAAGTGAAGGAGGAGTGACTTTAACTGAAAATCTTACCCAACCAGGGATTGTGGCAGGCAGCATAAATTGCACCCTCTCTATAGCCAGGTTTACTTCAATTTAGGGTGAGGTATTAAGCACAGGGACAAAATATTCCCTTAGCCAGTATACAAACAGTACTGGATGAGTTATTTGAATGGTTAAAAATTCAGCTTAAACAATAAATGAGGACACATGTTGATTAAAACTCCCAGTGGGGCAGAATGCATTCAGAGTCCCTACGTGAGTCCTTGATTATGTTTTACCCAGCATTTTTGCATGTAAAAATGTCTCCTCTTTGTGAAGCTATAAAATGGCAATTTTTGTTTAAATGGGTCTTGGGCTGGTTGGAATCAGTAAATCAGATCTCATGCTCTTCTCCTGACCCTGTGTTTATTTGGAGATAGGAGTCCACGGCACAGGGCCACAGGTGAGCTAAGAAGGAGGGATAGAGCCTGAGCGTGTCACCTGCACAGCTCCATGCTTCAGTTCACTTAGTTACCACCACTACACCATTTCCTTGCTTGGCTTCAGACCTTACTGTTAAGAGCATTTCAGTTTCAGATATTTGTTTCCTGAGGGCAAACAAGCAGCCATCTCCCCCTCTACTCAACTGATGGGAACTCTAATGCGAGGGGCAGTAATTCAGAGATAAATAGACCGAACACTGCCCGTGACAGTTCATATTTTATGGTGAAGAGAAGGCCTAAAACCTAAAAAACTCATGTGTAGAAGGCATAGCACAAATGCCTCATCCAAGGTACATAATGAAGGAAGATGTCTTGGCATCAAACCGAAAATCAAAATATCCAAGTGACCGTGAATAGGAGAATCAGGTGATAAATCTTTATGTTTTGCTAAATGCCCGTGGGTTGTCACATTTGACAAAGAGTGATAACAATAGAAGAATTGTCATATCTGATAAATGTGTCTTAGGCATTCCATTGTTTGGTTGAAGTGGTCCCAGTTACTATAAAACCCAGGTAACATGCACGCATGTACAGATTCAGAACAGGTTAGGTTACACACTGAAAGTGAATTATCTTGACTAATCAGAAGCTGGCTGGAAGTTGTAATGCAATAGGAAAAAAGCTTGAGACGTTAGTTCATGCTATCAGATTAATGTATAAATCATGTTACATGGCTAACGATGAGTTTGTTACCCACCGATTTTCCCAGTGTTTCAATTACTGTACTTTTTTCACAATTGGATAATGTATTCTCTGGACCCTTTAATGATACTTTATTTCATATTGAAATTGAAGTTGAAACTGGAAATGCTCCTCAAAACATGTGAGTTTGGGGACACAAATGTATGCATAATATGTGTAGCTTGTTCCTTTGAGAGAAAGGCTGATCAGGATGAATCTCCGGGGTCCTTGCATTATTTGGCTGTTGTACTCTTTTTGTCTTTATAAGGGATAGAATGGGCATGTAAAGACAATTTTTGTCTGTGTTTAATTTCATGAATTTACCAAGAAGGATGAGTCATGTCTTACTTTTTTGATCCCATCTCTAAAACAAGTGATGTCAGAATGTTTACTCATTAAAGGCATTTTTCCCTCCATCTCCTGGAATGCTCAATGACCTTGGCTAGCTCTGTACCCAAAGTTTTTGGTAATCTTGGGCGGTACAGCTTGTCCCTCTCCAACCCACTCTCTATTCTGGTAAGTTGGTTTCCTCTTGACCTCCCCAGATTCTATATTTAATTTGTCATACCCTCAGGTCACATGACTTCAGAATAAAAGTATTTTCCTTCCTTTGTGCCTCTCCAAAACTTAGCTTTCATTTAAGACTGTTCAGAGCTCCACATACCCAAACAATCCTATCAAACCATTCTAGGCCCATCACAAAATGCCCAAGGCCAAGTCATTTTCTACTGAGCAGCTAATACATTCTGAGAATATTAATAATTGTTTAATAAATACCCATTGATAATTGATTTGTTGATCTTTTGACCTTCTTTTATTTCTTTTCACCACTTTGCCATGTGCTTCAGACTTGGGCTTTCCCCAGAGAACACAAAAGAGTGTATTCTGAAGAAATTTTTGTTCTTATTCCTCCCACTGGGAACATGCTAGAAAGTAATCATTACTTAATGTAATTTTCCACCTATAGACATCGTTTTACAAGCTACAAATAATGTGAATAAAATGTAACTGTGTACCCAACCAACAAACAAAATCTCCCAAATTAAAAGCAATATACAGCTGGAATGAATAAAATAATTTGTTAATTAGAAAAGTATTCATGATAGAGGGTAAGCTCCTCACAGCTGGAACTTATCAAACAAAGACTAACTCAAGAATCTGAGGGAGAGGGTTTCCATAAAGAATGGGAGATTAGGTTCAATAAATCTGGGGCCTCTTCCAAATCTGAGATTCTATGATAGTTGTCTGAATTTAACCAATTAAGAAAATGATTTTAGTAGTCCTATGAGGTAAGTTTTTTATATTCCAAATATTTTTAAATTATAGCCAGAGTTAGGAGATTAATTTGAAAAAAATCTGAAAATAACGGGTCATTAATGGATTGACTGACTTACTAAAGTCAAAAGGATAGTTTTTCAAAGTGGTATGGGATGTGGACCTAGCCAGAAAGCACTTTGAAATCAATCTTATTCTTAGAACATGCATCTACAGTTTAATTAACCTGTACATGTAAATGAGATGGCTACTGTGCACATTTTAATAAACGAATATTTATGTGCCCCTTGGTCTTGTCAATTTTCCTGTGATGTGTTAACCTTGGGCACGTAGAAAGAAGTAGTGAAATACACTGCCTTCCTGGGAGTCCAGAAAGCTGTGCCAGTGCTGTGGTCCCTTACCAAGGTTGGGAAACCTGTCTTTGTATGGTCATACTTTTAGACGTACAGAACTGATATTTCATAAGTAGGCACCAATGCAGACATACCAACTATAAGCCTTCAGCGTTAGCTCTTTTTATTTGTTACCTGGATTTTATTGGTTGCTAAGTATCTGAAGTGACACCCCACTATCCAGAATTTTTGGATATCAGATGTTTGGGTTAAGTAAACCAAACATCTAATGGCTATAATTTTTTTTCATTTTATTTTATTTTTTTTAAAGATTTTATTTATTAATTAGAGAGAGAGAGCGCACAAGCGGGGGAACAGCAGGCAGAGGGAGAGGGAGAAGCAGACTCTGTGCGGAGCGGGGAGCCCGATGTGGGACTCGATCCCAGAACCCTGGGATTATGATCTGAGCTGAAGGCAGATGCCTGACCAACTGAGCCATCCAGGCATCCCTCTTTTTCATTTTAATGTAATCTTTTGATATGTGTCCAGAGAAACCATGAAATTTTGTCTTTTAATTATTTGGATTTCTGTGTTGACAGGGTAGGAAGATTTTAAGATCAGGGTTGAAAATGTACTTATCTGAAAACTGTACAGTTGTGTACACATACGTATACATATGTAAAACTTGGTAAAACTTTATTAATTTGTAACAATTTAGGAAAGTTTTAGTTATAGGATCCTTAAAAATTAATGCAGCACTTCTTTCAAGCAAACAGAATGAGATACTTTCTGCTTTATCAGTGTCTTTGAAGCAAGTATATTTGTTGTTTACAAGTACAAAGGTGCTTTGAAAGTGTTTGAAAGGAGTTTATCCAGTAAGGCTAATACTGTGTATGGAATTATTTTTACTCTTCTAATTGGGAAAGCAAGACTTTTTTCCTTGGAAAAATAGGAAACTTCTATCTTACCTGAAAAAACACACAATTTTTGAATTAGCAATGTATTTGAATCAAAACTTCATTACATGTTAAGAAACATCTGGAGTAAATGTGATTTATAGTTATAAACCTAGATATATATTGTGGTTAAATTGAATGTATTTCGGTAAAAATTAGTCTAATTCCTCCAGACTAATTAACATGCATCTCTACTTAGTTAATTAGTTAGTCTAAAGTTTACTGACTCACAATTCAACGATGAGTTTTTCATGAACCTGTTGGATATTTTCATCCCATCTTCTTTTATCTAGGATCATCCATAAATGTCCCAAGACACAGCAGAGGGCAAAGAACTGCATGGTAGGCAAAAGACAGAGGCTTTGAGTCCACATCTAGATTTCTCTTTGGACACTTAGGAAGTAGTGACATAAAGAACAGCAACCTAGCCTACTGCATTCATGGTGAGGTAAGATGATCCCAACCATAACTATGAAATAATCTTGCCCTCTCCTGAAGTAGGATATTGGATAGATTCAGTGTAATGGTGTTGTTATTAATATTCTTATCCTTGATGCAATTATAATTATTTGATATAGTTATACGAACTAAAATCACTCATGCACAACTCCCTTGTGTAGGGGAAGCAGCCAGGAAAAAGCATGAAATCTTTATCTGTAGTATGGTTTTAGTTTCTCTCCTTACCCTCTTGGAGTTAGCTGCCTAAGGCTTGTTCAGTGTGACAGAAGATCATTCTAGAGTCTGGGAGGAAGCAATGAGATAAACTGCCTAGGTTGTGATGAGGTATGAAGCATCCTGTCACATTTCAGGGTGAAATTCATCTTCAACAAGATTTCCCCCACACCCCCCACCTTCACCATTTCACAGCTTGTATTCCCAGAACACGAGTATCAAGATTTCATTTGCCTTGGAGCCCTTCCAGAAATTAACAGCATTAAGAAGAACCATTCTATTAAGTCAGGATGGTGTCCAATAAAAGCAATGAATGATTGGAAAATGGACCGTTTTAATGCTGTTCAGTAAAACCATCGTGAATGTTCTTAATTATGCAATTCCAACCTTCTTGTGTAATTGGCTCATTTGATTTTTTTTTTTTGCCTCTCATGGTATAGAATAATCTGAATTAGGGGTCAGAGTCTTCTAATGTTGTTATATTTGACTAATATTTGAAGATGATGATGCAAAATATGTAAGCACATAATATGATTTGGACTTCCCTAGACAACCAACAAGTGAGCATAAAAATCTCATAGGACTGATAAAAACGGAAAAATAATTGTACCCTTCAGAGGCATCTAAACTCCATTTGCAAATATAGAGTGCTCCATTTTTAAAAACTTTATTCCTTTGGTTTTGAAAAGTTAATATAATCACATCGTTCAAAATTCAAGAGGTACAAAGGGCAGATAGTGAAAAATCTTCCTCCTTGGCATCCAAAGCAACTAACGTTATCAGGTGTGCATGATGCTCTCAGAGATATCTAATGCATATTCAAACAAATTTGCATAAACTTTTATTTGTTTTTCTCTTATTTGTATGCACAGTAGCATTATCTACTAGGATTTTATATTTCATCATTCAGTCTGGGTACTAGGGATACAGTAGCAGCAAAGCCAAGTCCTTTTGGGAAGCTTACACTTTAATGGTGGGAAGCAGACAAAAAGCACTGAACAAGATAGTTTTAGATCATGAGTGTTTGGCACTGACCTACAGGGAAGGGGTTGCTGGTTAATTGAGGTTATAAAGGCTCACCAAGAGGTAAGAATTAAAAAGATAGAAATCACTTTTTAACTTTCGCATTAGTCTGGCTAAACGTCTGGTTAAACCCAACAATTTACCACTATGTAGCCCCACAAAACACGTATGTGGAGAAATGGGATTTGACACAAAATTCACCAACATGCTGACCCTTCAGTGTAACATGATGACCCAAAATTTCAAATGTATGCATGCTCATCACTGCCTGACAATGCTCGAAACCACTATGCTATACTCATGTTGCATGACAAAAGCTACAGATAGGAGAGGCCCTAAGAAATTCACTGCCAGATAAAATATTTCATGGAATGTCTACCAAGAGGCTGGGACCATAACATTGACAGCTGCTTCTCATCTGTACTCACTGTTCCAATCATATTTTAGTCATTCTACAAAACCAGCAATTAGATAGGGAGGTTAGACTCTTCTCTTATTGTGGTCAGTGTGCCAAGAAAATTGAAATGGAAGGAGAGGGCAGATTGCTAAAATAAGAATTCTGAAAGACAGTTGGCATGACAGTGAGACCAGTAGAAATTCATAGACCAATCGTTTAAACTGAATATCTGGTTTAAAAAGTGAAAAAAAAATCTGTGCACATTTAGACATTTTCAAAAATCCTAACTTTTGGTCTCAAATATCTTGGATACTAACTATAACTGGTTACTGGGTTAACTTTTCCAATTTCCTTACAGATGTGCAATATAATCTAGAAGTATCCCAAGATAGCTACTTGTAATTTTCCTACAGGTGTGGGAAAACATCTATTTCTATTTCTCTAAAATAATTGAGGAGTTCTCTGGTTAGTTTAGTTATGTTGGTTACTTCTAATAGTGACAAAATACATACCAGTTGAGGTTTGGATTTCTGCCAAATGCTGAAACTCCTGAAAGTGACTCATTATTTGATGGCACAGAAATTACTTTAGATCTCATTGAAATTCTGTCCTCATTATGAGTATCAATTATCATCATATTGTAAAATAGTTGTAAAAGGGGAAGGAGATTGGGTAAATTTTGAGGCAGCTCCTCCCTCTTCTACCCCACCACATGACATGTGCAGGGGGTTGCCTTTTTTTATGGATCCTCACAGCAACTTATATATTTGTATTTCTCACAGGAATGGAGGGAAAAAATCTCTTCCCTCCCACCCAGGTCTTAGTCCGTTTGGGCTGCTGTAACAAAATACCACAAACTGAGTAGCTAATAAACCATAGAAATGTATTCTCACAATTCTGGAGGTTTGGAAGTCCAAGATCATGGTGCTGACAGATTCAGTGTCTAGTGAGGGACTGCTTTCTGGTTCACAGATGACTTCTTGATGTGTTTTCATGGGATCGGAAGGCCAGGGACCTCTCTGGTTTGTATTAGGTGGTGTGGCTTTTGAGAGCTGCTTAAATCAGGAGCACAAAATGATCCTGCTATTAAACTTGTCTCAGTTGACTCCACTTCAGTGAGCCCTTTCAGGTAAAAGCAAGTGGACTTTTATTTCATATTACTTTTATATCTACGATTAGATCTTACCCTCCCACATCTAAAGGGAGAAGGGCAGCTCAAACAGTTGTATAGACGGAGAAATGCAGGCATCAATGCATTAAATGTTTCGTCCAGGGGCTGCCCAGAGTTGGAGGAATGAAAGCCACCCTGCAGTCCCTGACATTAACTTAGAGTTCCTTCCACAGGATCAGATGGTCGTCCGGGAGCTGGGCCAGGAAAGTGAGCCCCTGGAGAATTTAAATTCCCTGAAGGTGTGATGCAATGCCCGCAGATTCCATCTAATGGCACAATTCCAATTCTCTGTAAAAGAGGCAAGGAGCAGGGAAAACTTTGAGTGTTAGCCACTTCCCTCTTTGCAGGGCTACTGCTTCTCAAGAGAAGGGCATCTTCTCTCTTCAGGCCCTCTTCCTCTGCCAGGGCTTAGGATGGTGCCCGGTCCCCGGGAGTGGCACTGGAGCTGACTTTGTATTTGTTTCTCCATGGAGTGCTTTGGGTTATTGGCATCTGTGGATACATTCTATTTCCCCAGTGCAGCAACAGCAGGTTCTTTTCCCCACCCCCACTCAGTTGAGCTGGCCCACAACCAATTCCAAAATTAACATTTGTTTGCCAAACATGCACAGCTGTAATCAGCCTGCTGGTGGTTTGCTGCATAGCCTGCCACCTGCTAGCTCCCTTTCCAGAGAAAAAGAGGGAAGAGAGAAGCTAACTAAGGACAAAGTTCAGGCAAAGGTTTAGGATCTTTCTCCATCTCTTTGCTGCCCTCTGCCATACTCTCTAGTTCACCCTCAAAGAGCACTGCAAATTTGCTTATGGTTTGGATAGCAGTGGGGCAGAGATACTGCTTTACGTTTTCCAAATGGCAGAAAGCAACATACTAGTTTCTTCTCAAAGGTTAAGGTTTTTTTTTTTTTTTTTTTTTTTTTTTTGGCTAGGGGGAGGGAGTTGTTTACAGAAGACTGGGTCAAACCATTGCTGTTATGACAGTTATCTAGGGAGGAACATACCCACTCTCATTCAGGATGATGCATGTTAGATGAGAAATGAACCATCCCACAGTTTTGCTGTCTGGGGGTGGAAGAAGGGGAAAGCTGCTCGTGGTTGAAGTTTGACAGGACACAAAAATCCGAAGAAACTTCTGGAAAGTTTTCTTACAACATTACAAATATTTTTTCACTTGCCTGCATTCATTTCCTGTTATCTTATAATCCATCCTTTTCTAAGAGAAATTTCATAAAAGAAAGTCTTTTCTAATAGCCTGACTAAAGCTAGTGTGATGAAAACAATAAAAATTCTTGTTTGAAAGTGATTCTTTCTCTGTGTCTAGGACAACCAGGGGGATAAGATAACGTAATATGCAGCAGCCCAGTGCTTATGATTGCCAAGGCCAAGTGAAATTTGAAGGTCCAGAGTTTCAAAAGCCTCACACCCAGTTTTAAACCCAAAAGGCTTGCTTCATTGAGATCCTTCTGGAGTAGAATTTTCATCTAGTTGTAGGGGCCACTTCTTGCCATCCACCTAGTGTTTGCATTTTCTTGAGGCTTACAGCATCCATTCCACTTTTTTCCCCCCGTCTTCAAGTGCTGCTTTTTTTTTCTTTGCTCTTCTCTTCAGGTTCTAGATTGTTCATGTGTTGCTTTGTTCAACAGGTAATTATTTTTGGTGGGGGAAAGTGGGAAAAGCCAAGAGGAAGATGGAGAGATAAAAATCTGGGCAGAAAGATGGATTTTTAAAAATAATCTCTTAATATCTTATGACATGAAAGAAAAATAAAGACTATTTTGAAAATCCTAAAATTTTAATATTTTGGACCACGTATTCCAAACTGATAGTAAAGTCTCAGTCTTTTTCAGCTCTGTGGGCATGGGAAGCGAATGTATTAGTAGGAATGTGACAATCCTGTACAACAACCTGGTCAATCTTACTGCTTCATTGAGGCCTTCATGTTTTGAGGCATCTTTTCATAAATTGACAGCCACTGCTAGCTAAATGATTAAAAAGAGAGGAGAAATCTCTAGTCTCTTTGAGTCAGCTGGATGTACTGTAGAGACTAAGTAGGTGAAGTTGCCTTCCAGACTGTATGACATGCTAATGGGACCTTCTCTCTACATCACAGTTCAAGACTCTTCTAGAGCTCTGTTTCTTAATTCCCTCGTTTAGTCTTGCAGGCTCTCTGTTGACTTTAATTTACCTTTCCAGGCTTATTTTTGACAAACACTCCCAGGCATTCCCCATTCACAAGGGATGACTTATCATTTCCAAAATATATCCTGGGTTCTCTTGCCCAAATATCTCTGCCTACCATTTCTTCTTTGTCTGGGAATGATATAAAAATTCTGTTCCACTGAAATGTTCTCTTTTTTTTAATTGAGATAGAATTGATATATAACATTGTATTAATTTTAGGTGTACAACATGATTTGATTTATGTACATATTGCAAATCTTTAACTTGTGAAACAATCTGCAATCCTTTCAGATGGACATAATCCCTTATCTTTGATGCCACAAGCCTTTCATGGCACTTATGCTATCCTGGCATGTTAGGCTTTAGCTAGTGTGAATGATTGTCTTCTGCTAAGCAGGTGGCTTCGTGAGAGAAAATTCCACAGTAGCCTTTCTCACCCTTGTATATTCCACTTGTCCTACCATAGGGCATGCTGCATACACTCCATACGTATTTGTTAAATTAAATTGAATGTGATAAAAATGTTGTTAATGATCACATAGGGATATTCAAAGAGCATAACACACCCGCCCCCCCATTAGAAAAAAGAACATCATACAGAAATATACTGCAAGGAGAATGGGAAGATTAAAAACAAGGACATTGGAGAACTCAAGAGACACAGAAGGTAGCTCTCCCGAGAGAGAAAAAAATAAAGGAGAAACCAAAAAGAGAAAGAAAATTATAAGCTTTTCAAAACATAAAGTAAACTTCTCTCTAGGCTTCCAGTAGGCTTGGAAATGACTTTTTGAGGGGGATTCACGTGGGCTGGACTATCTGGTGAGAAGGACCCACATCATCCTCCATGATAACAGAATGTTCCGTAGAACCAGAGGAAGACGCAAGCTCCCAGGATACCAGCTGGTGATGATGGGGTAGCCAATCATAGAAAGGATCCAAGAAGCCACCTTTAGCAGATTTCTCATGGGAGGGAACTGCAAAGCATGAATTGAAGCATAAAGCAGCACACCTCAGGCTTTTCAAGTATCTTAGGTAAATGGTTTTACAGACTGAGGTAGGCCAGGAATTTTTCGAAGTTGGCTATACACTACGTATAGATAGTATTATATTTAATATTAAATTTACATTATTAATTAGTATTAATAATTATGGTAATATCATATAACATATAAATATTTATGGAGCCACAGAGGCGCTGGGATAGAAACAGTGAAAAACATGGACACCATTTCTTACCCCTTCCTTCACGAAACTCTGCTGGTTGCATTTGTCATACAGTATTTTCTTTTAATCAAACTTATTATAAATTTATGGTAAGGGAACTGTATTTCAGATATTCCAAGGAGTGCCAGGAAAGAAAATATGCCACCAACCAACATTCTATAAAGTTAATCACCTGGGAAAATTAATGAAATTGTACTTGAATATAGGTGTTACATGTAAAAAAAATTAAATTAGGTGTATATTTTTACATCTTTCTAAGAACAGTTGAGAGTGGGAGTGAGTGGGTTCTACCACCAAATCTAAGTGGCTTCAAATTCTCCAACTAAAAAAGAAGTTTCCAACCGCCAGGTTTGTGGTAGGACACCAGTGCTTTTTTTAGTCCCGGGTATTCTCTGTTTTGGGCCTGAGGGAGAAAGACAAGCCATGGCTGTCTGTTTTCCACACTGATTTATTCCTTCATCTGACAGAGGCCCAGCTCA
The DNA here is from genome assembly GCF_003265705.2 of Callorhinus ursinus. NCBI lineage: Eukaryota > Metazoa > Chordata > Mammalia > Carnivora > Otariidae > Callorhinus > Callorhinus ursinus. The sequence continues at coordinate 55,039,013 of NW_027397072.1, forward strand.
GTACCTGGCATATAGTAGATGCTCAATAAATATTGGCTGTATTCATGAATAAGTGGCAGCCATTTAATTAAGAAAACAGAAATGTGAAGTTTATAAATGTCCACAATTGTTGGACTGCTTATAGGCTAGTTAGCCTCAGGAGAGAAAGCCATAGGTCTTTAGCAATTAAATAGTATGGGAAAGAGAAATTTCTGCTCCTAGCATTTATAATTTAAAGTCTGTTGCTCAAAGCAAGTCAAGGATAGGATATCACAGGAACATTAGTTATTATGTGATCAAAAGCCAGAGGAGATCCCTAACTTTTGCGTTGAGTGTCTTTTTTTTTTTTTTTTTTTGGTTTTTAAGAGAACAGGAGAGGGAGAGAGAGAGGGAAGAGAGAGAATCTTAAGCAGGCTCCATGTCCAGCAGGGAGTCCTACATGGGGCTCAGTCTCACGACCCTGAGATCCTGACCTGATCCAAAATCCAAAGAGTGGGACACTTAACTGACTGAGCCACCCAGGTGCCCCCAGAGTGTTTTTGAGGAGAGTTTAGTGGAATGCATGAGAGGTTTCTACTCAGGAATAGAATCCATGCTGCTGGGGAGGGCTCAAGTTTTATTTGCTAGACTCATGGTCTTTTGGGAAAATCTCCCATTCCCTCGATCACCTGAAACTTTCCAAGACCCCTAACATTTCCATCTTCAGTCACTCTCACTTCAGCCCAACCAATGACATAAGAGAGAAAGACAAAATTTGGAAAATATTATCTGGATATTTCAAACCACAACCTCACCTATCTGAATAATTCTGGCAGAACTGTGTTTTTGCATGCATGATCCAGACAAATGCCATTTCTTATGTGGCTGCAGATACTGACTCTTTCCAGGTTTCCAGAAGCCTAGGGAGTGGAGCAGGGGAAGGCCTTATATAAAAGTAGGGAAATGCTTGTGAGCAGAGAGTTCAGGATTACAGGAATATCTTTTCAATGGAAACACCCGAATTCAAGGTGTGTAACTTATGCAGCTTCTTTCTTTAGTATTATAGTTGCTTAGGGAGAATGCTTGTCTTCTTAGAATGTGCTCTCTGCTTTCAGTTAGGTGATGCATTTTGTAGACAAGTAACCTTGAAAGGAAAATACCAGTTTCTTTGCACTTAGCAAGTATTTCCTGGGTGGGTCTTTGCGCTTTGCAAGCCTTCCCACATCAGACCTTTCAAGCTTTTCTCCCTTTCATTCCATCTGCCACCATGGTTGGATTAGTTCAACATATACTTTTTAGTTTCTAAAGTGTTTTAGCTAGTGTTCTAGGCATGAGACACAAAGATGCATAAAACAACCCCTGCCCACTGGTGATTTCCAGTCTAATGGGAAAGACAGCTGTATTCCCAGATGTTTTCAGAATACAGAGTACTACGAAGGAGGTTATGAACTCTGGGTGCTTTCTCTAGTATGCAGCTACAAATATTTGCTCAAAGGTAGTTGTTATTACATGCTTTCCTGTACCTCTTTCTTTTTTCCCTGATTGTTTTTAGACTCCTTGAAGGCAGTGCCCATGTGTTTGTTACTTCCTTACTTCCCTCCTAGATGACATTCTCAGTAAATGCTGATATGAATGACTCTGGATTCATGGTTGACAATGCAGTCACTTTCTTATTGGCTTTTTATACAGTTTTTGCAATTTAGACTCTGAAGTCACTAGGAGAGAGAAAAGGGGACCCCAAACTCAGATTATTAGGAAATTCATTATCTAGCATTTTAGTTGTACCTTCTCTGAAAGACCAGACTAATCTTTCGAGCTTTGTGGAGCCTTAATTTAGAGTTACTATTGACTATTCATTATCACGAGGTTGCTCAAGTGGCGAAGAGCATGTGTGGTGTTTAATGTGATCTTAAACATTACTATCTACGGTAAATTAGGAAAGGGGCACAAGCGTTAGAGTTGCTGTTTAATGATGTATGAAAAAGCTGCCCGGTAAAGTGCACCATTAAGAAAAGCTGAAACCAGTGCCAAACAATGACCTTATGATATATTGAGACCTCGTGGCCAAGGCCAGGTCTCCTAACTTGGAAAGTGATGAGCATCAAGTACCCTTGCAGAATAAAGAAACTAAGGGAAATCCATGGAGGCATAGGGGCGGAGGGAATCCTGGGTTGGAACAGGAATGAGACAAGGCTTGCACCGGCATGGGCTCATGTAGTCTCTTCCTATCCAGGCTGGTCATGGCTTATTTTTAAATTCCCTTTCTTGTGGATCCACGAACAAACCCACAAAATTACAAAATAAACAAAAATGCTAGTCAACAAAAGTAATCTGTACTAGTTAGAATGGCATATAGTAAGCCAGTCTTGGATCCTTCAAAGAAACACCCAAAGCAAAATTACTATTACTATTAGTTTTCTGCTTTTACAAACACAAGCTAGTAATTGCAATGATATCTTTGGTTTAAAATGCTTAGTGCAATATGAGACAGCAAACTTACTTTTATAGTTGTAATAGGAGGCTTATTAATAAGCTTTAAGTTTAGAAATGATGGTGGAAGGATGCCTGGGTGGCTCAGTCAGTTGGGCATCTGCCTTCAGCTCAGGTCATGATCCCAGGGTCCTGGGATCAGGTCCCACATCGGGGTCCCTGTTCGGTGGGGAGCCTGCTTCTCCCTCTCCCTCAGTCTGCAGCTCCCCCTGCTCGTACTCTCTCTCTCTGTCAAATAAATAAATAAAATCTTAAAAAAAAAAAAAGAAAGAAATGATGGTGGATTTTATGTCCTCCCGGGAAGATTTTATTAGTCTAAAAAAAAATTCTTTAAGAATTATAGAGTCTGTACCTGCTTATTTGTAGAAAGAGAGTTTCAAGGTCTATTCTTCATAACTTCTATCTAATTGATCATACTTACTGTCTGGTGAGTTATAGTCTTATGGACTGCCAGTAATGAGTATTTCCTGATATGGATGGAGTGTAGGTCCATGACAGAGTATTCTCCAGATCTTACACTCTTTGTCTTTTTGGGTAGACACACACAGAACTAATATTAGAAAGATGTGGTGAGGGGCGCTTGGGTGGCTCAGTTGTTAAGCGTCTGCCTTCGGCTCGGGTCATGATCTCAGGGTCCTGGGATTGAGCCCCACATCGGGCTCCCTGCTCAGCGGGAAGCCTGCTTCTTCCTCTCCCACTCCCCCCTGCTTTGTTCCCTCTCTTGCTGTCTCTCTCTCTCTGTCAAATAAATAAATAAAATCTTTAAAAAAAAAAGATGTAGTGAAAAAGTAAATACTTCCTTTTTTTTTTCTTTTTCCAAAAGAATTATACTGATGAGAAATATGCTAGCTTGGAGGGAAGGAGTTGTTCAGGGAAGTTGTAGGAGGTGAAATTGGCGCTGGCTCTGAAGAGCCAACTTTTGAAGGAAGAGAAGGAAATAGAAGGTCATTCTAAGTGAATATAATAAGCCTGAGCAGGTGGGCAAGGGGAGGAGTGCTCCATACGGGCTCAGGACATGGGAACCCTATGTAAATCTGGAGCAGATGATATGTGCATGTTGAGGGATTGTTTATAATAGAGAGAGGCATAGGTTAGTGCAAGGTCGTGATCACTTGATACGTCAAGCTAAGGATTTAACATTTTACCCAAAGTCCAACCTATTGCCCAAAGTCCAAGCTATTACCTAAGGAATTTCAAGATTTCATTGCTTAATAACAGTGGAATGTTTAAATTTTCTTATGCCAAATGTTGAATATAGACCCCCTATTTTGAATATTTCTCCACAAGGGAGATGGAACATTTAAATCTTTGCACTTATTGTCACCGTGTATACCAAGTGCATTTTTACTTATTTATTATTTGATTAGGCTGACTTTTAAATAGTCCTATATAGTAAGTCTGATCAAATCTGTTGGCAGAGATGGAAATGCGTTTCAATGATTCTGTGGAAAGAAAATTTTGAGGGGGGTCTTGGGTAGAAATCCCAAGAAGGGAGGAGTAAGATACCATGGACTTTATTTTCTATATTTATTTTATACCACAGCTGAATATCCATTAATAAGTGGGTCACATAAAAGAAAACTCTGATTGTAAAGTACTCAGTGGAAGAACAATTGTTTATGTTCCGGCAGAGCTGAAAAGACTCCACAGTATAGTGTCCGCTGTATATGAGACTCAAAAGCACAATTAACCAAATCCTTATTTGGTTTTACACTTTAGTCATCCCATGAGGATGTTTACTTTAAAGCAAGGGCTGTTTTATTTTACCATTAAGATCTAAATTGAGCCCAATTTTTGGAGCTTGGTTTGTTAGAAAATAGCTGATGGACATCAAAGAATATATAACATTAGGTAATCAAAGAGCTTGAGTTATTTCATCCTGAAAATTAAATGGAAGCTTGTATCCCTGCCTCATGCATAGGGAATCAAGGCATCCACAGTTGAGGAGCACACCTGAAGGAAGTGCTTACATCCCATAAAGCTGGCAGATGTTACACAAATTCAGCCCGTGCAGGTCCCGTGTTGTATTTGCCACCCATGTTAGCCATCTTTTGTGTTCACAGATCTTAAGTATCTGGTGCTTGCTCCCTGTGCAATAGTTATTTCAGGATTAAGACTATTTATATATTTCCCTGGGATGCCGATGGAAGCTAAAAACAGTGGTTAGTTTGTACACTTGAAAATCCAAAACCATCAACCTGAAATCGGTATTGTGCCTACTCTACTTTGCTTGCCAAGCTCCCTTCTCTCCTTTCCTCTCCTTCACCTCCTTCCCCTTCACCTCTTTTCATTCCGTTGTTTTCTCCATTTCCCCATCCCATTATGGACTCCACCTCAGAGAAGAGAGAGAATGAGCCCCATTTTTTTGAACATTGAGGGTCAATTGCGCACATTGTGGTGCAAGTGCCACTGAAAGGGAAGATGGCAACTTGCTCTCTACGTCTAGGTACCTTCATATCAGGCAATTTTCATGTTCCACAGGTTTGTCTTTTAATGTTTTCTTGCCTCCTGATTCCATCTAAATCCATGGAAATCAGAAGTCCACATAGTACTTGGACCTAAAGAATGAGTTTTTGACCTTTACTTTCTTCCATAAAATCCTTAGCCTCCTAAGTGCCTAAGCTACATTTGGATGCAGCTAATGCGACCATAAACCCCTCAAGTTTCACTGAGCCCTTTTCCAGTGTTTTTGGATCTTCTGCAATCTTTGGGAAGATGTGTTTTATAGCCTCTTGGTCGGCATACATATTCCAGTGTTTTCTGGTCTCCAAACCAAACATGAAATTTCACACTTAGAACCCTTTCCCGGTTGTTGCCATGTCCTTTCTTGTGGCCTTATTGCAGATCGCACACACACTTCACCACAGGGGGAGTTTTGAGAGGGTGTTTTTCAGCGTTCTGCAGGACATGAGACCTCAGCCGTTGTCCAGCCTCTGGGAGCCCCAGGACACAGGCATATGTCCTTTGGGGATAGTTCTGGCTCTTTTCTTCCCATATTCTGCCTAGTCTCCTTTCCAGGGTTCCCTTTAATAAATGAAATTAAATGTGTGGGAGGGTTTTTAACATATTTCAGAAAGTGGTCTGTATGCTTTGTTATATGTTTGTTTACATAGAAAAGACAGGTTTTTATCCTATTGTTTTGACTCAGTGCCTTATCAAGAAGATCTTGGGATTTTTCTGTATTTGTATCTTATTTTTCTTAAGCAAAACAAAACAAAACAAAATGAAAAAACATTTGCAAGCCCTGTGCTGTGCTATGTGCTTTATTTCAGTCACCTAATTTATTTAATCCCCCTAATAACTCTATGGATGTGTTCTTTTTTCCCTCATTATGAATGAGGAAACAAAAACTCAGAAGGTTTAAGTGGTTCAAAGTCACGTGACTCTCACACTGAGTGCAGCAGAATTCCAGTCCTGCATTCTGATACAAAAATAAGTGAATGAAGAATAAGTCATGCCCTTTCTACTGTACCATGCAGTCTCCCTAGCAAAAAAAAAATTGCTTTTATACTTATTTCTTAATCTCTGAATTGGATGCCTTTCCCTTTCCCTTTTGAAAGAAAGAAAGAAAGAAAGAAAAAGAAAGAAAGAAAAAGAAAAGAAAGAAAGAAAGAAAAAAAGAAAAAGAAAAAGAAAGAGAAAAGGAAAGAAAGAAAGAAAGAAAGAGAAAGAAAGAGAAAGAAAGAAAGAAAGAAAGAAAGAAAGAAAAAAGAAAAAGAAAAAGAAAGAAAGAGAAAAGGAAAGAAAGAAAGAAAGAAAGAAA